>NC_029792.2:29392585-29405558 GCF_000816755.2 Arachis ipaensis
TATATATATGCCAAGATTTTTTATTTTTCTAAAGTATTTAAAGATAAAGTATTAAGACTATGTAATAAGATGTGTATTACTTTAATTTTCGAGGATGAAAATTTTTCTAAGATGGGTAGAATCTAAGACCCAAAACTTTTTGAAAGTCTTATTATGAGTCAATTTTAATTTATTTATTCATTTAAGACTTTAATTTCAGAAATTATTTTATTAAAGCTAATTAAATCAAGTTTTGATAATTAAATTAGAATTTTTATCTAATTTTATAATTATTGGATAATTTTCATATTTAAATTATAAAGTTTAGTAGTTGTAAAATAATAAGAATTTTATATGATTTGATTTAAATAAATGAGATTTTAGAATTTAATGCTTTGATTTTTTTTCAATTACCCATAACTTTATTAAAATTACCTAAACTACCCAAACATTCCCAAATTGAACCCATTAACCCCTAGCCACCGCTTCATCCACCGCCACACCTCCCTTTTCCCCAAATATACACACACACAACACAAACTACACATACACACACACTGAAGCTAAGAAAGAAAAGAAAGGAAGAAAGGAAAAAAAAGAGAGAGGAGAAAGAAAGAAAAGAAAGGGAAATCAGTAGCAGGGAAGAGAGGAGAAGGGAAGGAGGAAAAAGAGAGAGGGAGCCGTCGCAGAGCCTCCCACCGTCACCACCATCGTCATCGCTGTCCAGCCGCGGAAGAGAGAGAGGAAGCTCGCGAGGGAGCTACCGCGTTGAAGTCGGGTCTGTCGCTGCCATTGGGCCTGCGTCACCATCGAACCTGCTGCTGTCGCTGAAAGGTCACCGTCGCCGATGCTTGGTCACCATCGGTGAGTTGCATTTTGTTGTCGCTGGAGGACGTCGCCGAGGAGATGGTCCGCCATAGGGAGAAGCTTACGGAGGCCGGGAGAAACGCGATGAAAAGGTACTCTGGGGCTGCTTCTGTCATTGACCGTGGAGCTGGGAAGGACCAGCGCCGCCATTGTCGTCGTTGAGCTGCTCCGCCGCCGTTCTGGTCACCGAAAATGTTGCTGTGGCCACAAGAACCACCGCCGGAGGTACCGCCATTTAGTTCATTCGTTTTCCTTTGATATGGTAAGCATTTTCATTCCAGGACATTTGAAAATTAGTATTCTGTTATATTTGGTTAGAGATTCTGAGGTTTTGGTAATGTAGGGTCGAGTTTCGGTTATTTCAAGTCGCAATTGAAGCTGCCGCTCCTACAGGCCAGGAGAAAAAGGGATTTTTGACGTGTTTTATAGCTTTCGAGTTTCGTCGAATTGAGGTAGGGCCGATATCTTAAACTTAATTTACTACTAAGAATTGGTTTAAGATGATATTAATAAGAAAAATACATTTTTATGATTTCGCAAGTTTTATGAATTGAACTGAGTTGCCTGGAATGAATATAAATGCTAGTTTGAATGGTTTATTGATTGATTGAAGATAGTTAGTTGGGTTTTGCACTTGGTTTAAAGTTATTATGATGATGACTGAATCGTGATTGATTCTAATTATGAGTTAGAAAGTTAGTTTGATTAAATACTATGTAAAATAATTTTCTTGGTTTGAGGTTTATTGGATATTGAAAATGAATCAGTATTTGAAATGATTTGGAATATTAGGAATGGACTTTGTTGATTTAAACATTTGAAATTGGTTTGAATTTTTGGTCATGAATTGAGTTTTAGAAGATGATTTCTGATATTGGAATTAGTTTAAGTCATTGGAAATGGTTGCAAAAGGGTTGAGAAATATTTTGGTTGGGACCCTTGAGGGGTGGCAAAAGTCCCAGTTTTAAGGAAAATACTGCCGAAATTTTTATAAAACTAAAACTTTGTTTAAAGCATTATTGAAAAGCAAATCTGATTTAAGAATATTATTTGATTTCGATTTATTACAGAAAGAGTCTTATTTTTAACTTGAATTATTATGAAAAGTATAATGTTTTAAATTCAATCTTTTGAAAAGAGATTTTGTTTTAAGTTATGATTTGAGTTCGGTTTGTTAAGAGAAAGAAAGAAAAAGAAAAGAGAATACGACACGTGTGGTTATGAAATGAATAAAAGGTCACGAGAGGGTGATAGAAAGTAAATAGTTATGGTGCCGATGTGAAAATGTTGGGCTTTATATATGAATGACTATACGGGGATGTTCGTAAATGTAGAATGGCTTCCAGGAGAAGGGGTCTGACGAACGGTTTCTAGCTGGTAAAGAATTTTATAGAAATAATCACGTTGTAAGTATAGTTTCTAAACCAACAGAGAATCCTTTCATACAAAAGTTTTGGTTGTCACTTAAAAAACCCAATAAAATTGATAAATGAAGTATTTAAACCTCGGGTCGTCTCTCAAGGAATTGCAGGGAAGTATGATTTATTATTGGTTATGGAAAAAGGTATAATATGGATTTTTGAAAGGTTGAACAGGTAATTTAAATGGCAAGAAAAATAAATTAATAATTAGAAAAACTCTTGGCAAGGTATGAGAACTAGAAATCTCATCCTAGTTATCCTTATCAGGTGTGATGAGAATTGTTTATTGCTCCCACTTCGTTAACCCTTACTAAATAAAGAAAAATCAAGTGGACTAATCAACTTGATTCCTCAAGTCCTAGTCAACTCCTATGGAAAGACTAGCTTTAGAGGGATCCAAATCAATAAGCAAATTCTAATTTTCAATCAAAAGCTGAGTTTGACAACTCAAGTGTCACCAATTACTCAACCAGAGCCAAAAGAAGAAAAATCCAAATTATTTATATCATATCATAAATAGAAGAAAGCAATCATAAATCTGAAATACCTCAAAGTGCATTAAATAGAAAATCAAATCTAACATGGAATTCATAAATCAAATTGGGAAAATAAACAAACTAAAGTAATAGAACAAATAAAAATAGAAGAGAAACTAAAGTAAAGGAACATTGAACCAGGAATTGATAAAACGAAGAAATCCTAATCCTAAAACCTAAGAGAGAGAAGAGAGAGCCTCTCTCTCTCTCTAAAACTATATTTAAAACCTAAATTATGAATGATGAATGTTGTATCAATGAATTGATGGGTTCTCCCACTTTATAGCCTCTAATCTGTATTTTCTGGGCCGAAAACTGGATCAGAAATAGCCCAAAAATCGCCCCCAGCAATTTCTGATATGTCCAGCACGTGGCAAAGTCACGCGGGAGCGTCGTCCACGTGTTAGCGTGGATTGGATTTTTGCCAGGTCACGCGTTCATGTGATCCCCGCGTTCGCGTCATCTATCTTCGAGGGGGTTTTGGAAAATTATATATCGTTGTGAAGCCTCGGATGTTAGCTTTCCAACGCAACTAGAACCAGCTCATTTGGAGCTCTGTAGCTCAAGTTATGGTCGATTTAGTACCAAGAGGTCAGGCTAGACAGCTTTAGTAGTTCCTTCAGTTTCTTGTATTCCTTCCACTTTTGCATGCTTCCTTTCCATCCTCTAAGCCATTCCTACCCTATAAACCCTGAAATCACTTAACACACATATCACGGCATCGAATGGTAATAAGAGAGGATTAGTATTAGTAGATATAAGGCCAAAGAAGCATGTTTTCAATCATAGCACAAAATCAGGATGGAAAACCTAAAAATGGGATTTATCAACCTCCCCACACTTAAACATTAGCATGTCTGATAAACCCATATTTCATGAGTTCTTTTGTGCTTAATTTGAGTGATTTATACAATCCTTCACCTACTTATTCACATTAATTTCATGGTTTTACTTTTCCCTTCCTTATTATGTCATGTTGTGAAAAACATGTTTCCTAAGCTTTAAAATTAATTATTTTAATTACCTTTATTTCCATTCGATGCCGTGATTAGTGTGTTGAGTAGTTTCAGATTTTCTAAGGCAGAATGACTTAAAGGATGGAAAAGGAAACATACAAAAATGGAAGGAGAAAGCAAAACGGAGCTTTGAAGGAAACTGATAGTCACGCGATCGCATGGATGACGCGATCGCGTGCCAAGCACGAATCAGTAGCGACGCGGCCGCATGACTGACGCGACCGCGCGCCTTAAGCAGAACGCACATGATGCGGTCGCATGACTGACGCGACCGCGTGGAAAGGAAAAGTTCCAAATGACGCGACCGCGTGACCCACGCGGACGCGTGACAGAGGCCACGTATTAGAATTTACAGAATACGCCCCCAGCGAATTCTGAAGCCCTTTTTGGCCCAGATCCAAGTACAGACAGCATAGACCAGAGGTTATAAAGTGTGGGAATGCACCCATTCAGAGTGAGCTCGCCAATTTCTAGTTTTCATGATTTAGATTTAGTTTAGAGAGAGATTCTCTCTCTCTCTTAGGATTTAGGACTTCTTCTTGTTTTGGGAGTAACTCTGGATCCAGGTTTTAATGATCTTTTATTTTGGTTCTACATTTATTTATTCCAACATTTGAATTGATTATTATAATTTAATTTATGAATTATTCCATCTCACAGATTGCTATTTGAATTTATGATAATTGAGGTATTTTCAGTTCATGATTGTTCTCTTTGGTTTAAGTTATCATTGCTTCCCATCTAAGGACATTTTTATTATTCTAGCAATTTTACTTTTTCCTCTTTTGGTTCTGGTTAAGAATTTAGTAACTCAACAGTTATTAAACTCAACATAATTGATAATCGTTATCTTGCTAATTGAGCTAAACCTAAGTAATCCCAACCTTTTCTTAGGAAATAAATAGGATTCAAAGGTCAATTCAATTAGTCCCTTGACTTTCCTTGCCCTGGTACAGGTTGACCAAGTGGAATTAAGATACAACTTTCATTATAGTTGAGAGGGATAGCTAAGTTGGACTTCTAATTTCCCTTATCTTGCCAAAAGTTGTTTTACAGTTATTATTTATTTTTAATTGCCATTTAATTCACTCGTCATTTAAATTACTTGCTTCTCACCTTCTAAACCCCGATTACAACCTTTATAACCAATAATAAGAACATATTTCCTCGCAGTTCCTTGAGAAGACGACCCGAGGTTTGAATACTCGGTTAACAATTTCTAAGAGGTTTGTTACTTGTGACACCCAAAACGTTTGTACGAAGGGATTTTTGTCGGTTTAGAGACTATATCTACAACGCGAATGTTTTTATGACATTCTTTACTGGCAAAAATCCTAACGTCAATGTCCTCATGCTAAGCTCAACAGAAGTAAAAGAGTGAAAAGGAAAGATTGTATGAAATGCAACCTATCTATGTGAATGCAACTACATGCAAAATATTTCTACCTACTTGGTCAAAGTAAATAAATCTTCCAAGAATAGACATGAATTGGATTTCACTAATTCAAATCATAAAATAAGGTACAAGTAAATTTGCAAAAGAAAATAGCTCGTGAAAGCCGGGAACAAAGAATCGAGCATCGAACCCTCACTGGAAGTGTATGCACTTTAATCGCTCAGGTGTTTAAGGTTCGATCTCTCAAATCTCTACTAATCTTGCTTTCTAAGGCTTGCTCTTCTTCTACCAATCAACACTAATTTGATGCACAAATACACATATCAAGAGGTCTTTTAAGGGTTGTAATGGGGTTAGGGTCAAGGTAGGATTGTATTTGGTCAAGTGGACCAAAATCTGAATCCTTAATTAACTTAAACTTTTCCCACCTAACTTGAGACAATCCATGTAATCATAATACAACATCTAACTATCCATTAACCATGTTTTCCTCATATTCATGCATCCTAATTTCGAGTACATTACATATGCATTGCTTTCACCATTTACTTTGGGGCATTTTGTCCCCTTTTTATTGTTTGCTCTTTTTCTTTTCTTTTTCTTTTTTTATTTTTATTATATATATATATATTTCTTTTGTTTTTATCAATGCATATGATTAAATTATTGAATGCATGAACATGTAATAAACATTTCTTTCACATTTTCATAAAGATATATAACACCCAATTCTTAAACCAAATGTTTCCAAACCCAACTTCCCCACACTTAAATCATAAGCACTCTCACTAGTCTAAGCTAACTAAGGATTCAAATTAAGGACATTATTATTTTTCGCTTAGAGTTAGTGATGAGCTAAAGTAAAGAATAAAGGGGTAAAATAGGCTCAAAATTGGTTTGCAAGGGATAATGAAAGGTAAGGCCATATGGGTATGTAAGCTCAGTGAAACAAAGGCCTCAATCATATAAGTGCATGCATACATCAAAACATGGAAATATAGAATTAAGCAAGACAAAAATCACAATTTTAGAGAGAACAACACACACCAAAATAAAATTTTGGTTGATAAAATGCAACAAATCAATTAGGCTCAAAATCTCACTGGTTTTATGTGTTCGAGCTCTAAACCATGTTCCAATATAATATTTCTTCAAACAAGTTTAATAAAAGTTTTGATTCAAATTAGTGAAATGCTATAAAAAGTTTCTTGAAAAAGAAAATATTACTTCAACCAAGTAGTGGTAAAATATGCACAAAATCAAGAAAATATGCAATCAAACATGTAAATGCAACAATAAACTAACAAAGAAAATAAGACATTGGTGTTGGGAAGAAAATAACTAACCCATGGAGATCGGTATCGACCTCCCCATACTTAAAGATTGCATCGTCCTCAGTGCACGCTGAGATGCGCAAGTGGACGGGTTGCTCCAACTGATACTCTTTTTCCAAAGATTGTGCAGATGGAACTTGTTTGTTGCCCATGTAAAGGTTTTCCGTTTTCCTTCCTCAGTGGCCATCCTGAGAGAAGAGGAAAAAGAAGAAAAGTAACCCAGGAATAAAGAGAATAAAATAAATAAAGTATGGGTGGGATAATACCAAATAATGGGGGTCTCAATTACATGGTAACTACAACATACAAGTGAGAAAATAATAGAAGCACATGGCATACCAGTGGTACAAAATTTGCAACAAAGGGGAGGAGTGTGGGTAATGAAAGATAGTATAAGTTCATATCAATGCAAGAGGAGCACAAGTATCATAAAAGATTAGCATTGATTTAAATAATACTGCCCAACCAAAATAAAACAAGTCATGAAGCACCAGGATAATTCAAGAGAAGATGAAACAGTTAAATAAGAAAATTTAATACCAATGGAAAAATAATAAATTTAGAAAATAAAATAAAAATATGCACAAAATTAAAATGCAATGAATGAAAGTATGTAAATAAATTAAGTAAAATAGAATGAAGGTGAAGAAAGATGAGAAGTTAAAGAGATAAAGAAGTAGAAAGTAAGAAAGGAGGAAGAAAGAAGGAGAAATGATAGAAGAAAAAGGTAAGAATTTAGAAACGGGGCGCAATGCATACGCGTGCATCACGCGTACGCGTGAAAACTGAGTTGGCCGTTCGACGTGTAAGCGTCGCCCACGCGTACGCGTGGGAGGTCTATTAGCGAATTGATGCACACGCGTCAGGGATGCATATGCGTGGGGTGATTTTGTGCCTCTAGCACAGTGCCAGCGCCAGACCATCACAACTCTCTGTTCAGCATGCTTTTACGCCAATTTTCATTCCTACACGTACGCGTCGCTGACGCTTACGCGTTGGTTGAACTTTTTGTAGGGGACGCGTACGCGTGAAGCACGCGTATGCGTGGGTTGGCTTGTGCGCCACGCACCCTTCCCACGCGTCTCTTGCGCAACTCTATGTCTAGTTGCGCAGACACATACGACGCGTGCGCGTCGTTGATGCTTGCGCGTCGATCCCCCCTCCCCTTTTTTTAAATAAGTCATGAAGCACCAGGATAATTCAAGAGAAGATGCAATAGTTAAATAAGAAAATTTAATACCAATGGAAAAATAATAAATTTAGAAAAAAAATAAAAATATGCACAAAATTAAAATGCAATGAATAAAAGTATGTAAATAAATTAAGTAAAATAGAATGAAGGTGAAGAAAGATGAGAAGTTAAAGAGATAAAGAAGTAGAAAGTAAGAAAGGAGGAAGAAAGAAGGAGAAATGATAGAAGAAAAAGGTAAGAATTTAGAAACGGGGAGCGATGCGTACGCGTGCATCACGCGTACGCGTGGGAGGTCTATTAGCGAATTGATGCGCACACATCAGGGACGCATACGCGTGGGGTGATTTTGTGTCTCTAGCACAGTGCCAGCGCAAGACCATCACAACTCTCTGTTCAGCACGCTTTTACACCGATTTTCATTCCCACGCATACGTGTAAAGCACGTGTAGGCGTGTTGTGGCTTGTGCGCCACGCACTCCTCCCGCACGTCTCTTGCGCAACTCTCTGTCTAGTTGCGCAGACACATACGACGCGTGCGCATCGTTTTTGCTTGCGCGTCGATCCCCCCTCCTTTTTTTATGCAGAATGCAAATGACTATGCAGAAATTATGAATGAACACGAATAAAAATAAAATAAAATAAGACTAAGAACAAAAAGGAAAGAATATACCATGGTGGGTTGTCTCCCACCTAGCACTTTTAGTTAAAGTCCTTAAGTTGGACATTTGGCGAGCTCCTTGTCATGGAGGCTTATGCTTGAACTTATCCTGAAACTGCCACCAATGGTTGGACTTCCAATAATCGTAATCATTCTCAAGTGAATTTGCCAAGCCTTGAGGGAGTTCTTCACAAGCTTTGAGCTCCCAAAGTGGATCCCCGTGTATGCCCGGATCCCAAATCTTGATTCTACACCCGACTTCAAGTTGATCATCATGGTTCCATCTGGGTGGCAAGTACTCTAAATTCTCTACGGAGTACCAAACTCTTCTTTTATATCTAACCAAATTATCACCAGTTGAGCCCTTACATCTATCTCTTGAAGTATTAACCTTGATGAGCCTTGATTTGCAACTCTAACCACTAAACATACTTCTCTTACGCTTAATGCCACAAAGTCTCCTAAGTTGGCCATCCGTTTCAAGAATACCATATTCAGGTTAAATGGTAATGCGAATAGAGACAAGCCTTATCCACTCAAATGAAGGAGTAGATGACAACCTAGGTGGAGAAGTCTCCCACGTTCTTGACAAAGCGTACTCAACTCCCGTCCGCCCTTTTCTAAGAATTTCCGCTTCCACATCATTCTCAGACTCAATCAGAAAAGAGTCTTCATATTCAAGGAGTTCATTTGCAGATGTAGATTTCTCACTAGGAGGATTTTATGCATGATCCTCATCACTAAGGGAACTTACTTCTTGATCTACCCCATCCAAGTCTTCATAAGGAATATGCAATGGAGGTTGTGCACTGGCCTTCTTGACATCAATTTCAATCTTATTGGTGGAGTACTCTACAATTCTAGATTCTCATAGAGGTTCAGCATCTCCTAAATCTTCAACCACTTCTTCCTCTGTAACTGTTATGGCTTCTTCCACTTGTTCCAATACAAAGCCCCGTTCCTCATTGTCCACCGGAGTTTCTAGTGTTGATAAACCCCGATTTCGTGGTTTATTTCGTGCTTGTTTTGGGGGATTTATTCACCTTTTCCCACATTTATTCAACGAAATAGCATGGTTTTGTAATTCTCCCTTAAATTTTGCTTAAGTGTAAAAAAATGCTTTTTAGGCCCTAATTTGGTGATTTTTATTTCACTTTAATTCCATTCGATGCCTTGATGTGTTTGTTAAGTAATTCCAGGGTCATAAGGCAAGTATTGGATGGAAGAAATGAGGATAAAAGCATGCAAAGTGGAGAATGCATGAAGAAACAAAGATTTGGAATGCACCAATGGACGCGCACGCGTACAAGGCGCGCACGCGCAAAAGTGGTTTATCACAAGGACGCGCACGCGTACATGCCGCTTCCGCGCGAGTTGGGAATTTGCCAGCGACGCTCACGCGCACATGGTGTGCGCGCCGATATTCTTATATGGCCTACTTAATGGCAAAACGCTGGGGGCGATTTCTGAGCTGCCCAGGCCCAAATCCAACTTGTTTATGAGTGTACATGCAGAGTTGAAGTCCAAGCAAAGGGGGAGTAATTAATTTTAGCCAACATGAGCCTTTAGTTAGTTTCTAGAGAGAGAAGTCCTCTCTTCTCTCTAGAATTAGGTTAGGTTGATTTCCATCTTAGATCTAGGGTTAATTACATGTTTTCATCTTATTTTCTTTATAATCTCTTACTTCTACTCTCTCATTTTCATGTTCTGTAATGTTAATTTCTCTTTTATGTTCATAGATGCTCTTGTTGGATTTGATTTCTCTTCAATGCAATTTATGATTCATGTTCTTTTATTATTGACTTGCTTTATTAATGTTTAATTCCTTGAAATTGAATAGTGTAGATTTACATTCCTTGCAATTTGCTATGTTTCCCTTTTATGCCTTCTAAGTGTTTAACAAAATGCTTGGAAGGATGTTAGAGTAGATTTTGAGCATTCTTGGCTTGGAAAGAGTAATTGGGCAATCTTGAGTCATGTAAAACCCAACTCATGTTGGTGATCTAGAGTTGTTAGCTAATATTGTTTCCATTGACGCTAATCTTTTGCTAATTCAATTAGTAAGTTGATTAGGACTTTTGGAATATTGTTTCCATTGACGCTAATCTTTTGCTATTTTAATTAGTAAGTCGATTAGGACTTTTGGATTGAGATTAGCTAGTCTCATTAGACTTTCTCCCTATTTGTTGGAGTTGACGTAATGAGATAAATTCTTGTTTATATTTTTGACATGATTAATTAATTTTGTTTGATATTCTCCCGATGTGTGAGTTAACTAAATAAGATGAATTAGTCATGCATGACTAGGATAGAAAGCCTATGATCTCAATCCATTGCCATGAATGTCTCTCTTTATTACTTGCTTTCTTTAATTATTTGCTCAATTTACTTTTCTTGTCTTTTTATTTTATTGCCCCTCTAATCAAACTAAACCCCTCTCTTTTTACCCCATCATAGCCAATACGCAAGCACTCCATTGTATCCTAGGGAGACGACCCAGAGTCTAAATACTTCGGTTATAAATTTACTTGTGACAACCAATATTTTTTATTGAGAGGATTATTGATTGGTTTGGAAACTATACTTTACAACGAGACTCCATTAGATAAATTTTAAACCGTCAAGAGTCCGATCATCAAAAATGGCGCCGTTGCCGGGGAGCCAATGGTGCTGTGTTATTGGCTATTGTAAATATTGTGAATAGCTTTATCTTTGGTTTGTTTGTTGATTTTTGCTAGTTTTAGGATTTAGTCTCCTTCAATTCTTATTGCTCTTTGTTTTTTTATCTTCTACTTCACTATGAATTCTCACTTTGGCTATGAGTGTAGCTCAAACTATGTTGTAGGAAATGAAAGCCTCAATGAGGATGTGCATCAAGGAATTGGAGATCAAAGGTGGGAGGAGCCTCAGACATTTGATCAACCTCCATGGCAACAACCTCCACCAATGCACTATGAAGAAGGGCCATTCTATGATGCATGTCAATCCACTGGCTATGGTGAACTCCCTTGTGACTTTCAAGAACCAACACCATATGCCTATGAGCCATATCCTCAATATAGCCACACGTCATACTCACAAGCCTCATACCGCTATTTACCTCCACTTGACCATAACTCATACACACCATATCAACCACCATTAGAATCACATGTAGAACAACCACCATCCCAATACAAATACTCTCAACAACCACAAATTCCACATACACCACCTCAAGAACTCCACTACTAATTTAAACCACCTTCCGATTACGAAAATCTCTCCCTAACCGATGAATTCTCTCTTCCAACACCATCTCCTGACGAAGCCTTCATGTTAGAACTGAGAGACCTTGAATCTCGTATTTTAAGGCGACAAGAGGAGGATGAAACTAAGTTTAAGGAGTTAAGAGTAAGGGTGGCCGGCATAGTAGAAGCCGTGGGTCACCTAACATCTCACCTAAGCTCATGCGCCATAAGTACTCCCATTGTTGAATGTGGAGAGACAACCAAGGAGCCCCGTGAGGATGTGAACTTGAAGCTCCATGGTGAGGAGGGAGAATTGAGACCAGAAGGACAACAAGAGGAGAAGATAGAGATAAGTGCACATGAAGAAGTAGTGGATGGATGTTTAGGATACATTGAGCACATAAAGGAATCTCGGATAGAAGAACTCTCTTCCAAGAAGCTTGGATGGGATGTTGTAGAAAAGAGTAATGTTGCAGAGGTAAACAAAAAGTTAGAGGAAATTGATCAAGAAGTGGATTCCATCACTAGTGATTTTTTGCCCACCATGATCAATCCCCTTGACGATTCTGTTGAACCTTCCCCCAGTAGATTGGAAAGCAAGGTTGAGGAGGACGTACAACCTCCAAGGCCTAATGCGAGTGAAGAACTGGGAGAAGTATTCCAAGCAACAAACGCTCCTATTTATGATGATTCCAAATCAACATATGATCCTTTCGAGTTTGAAGAATCCTTTCCCGAATTGTCTGGATTCGATGATGAGGTAGATTTTACTTTGCCTCTGATGAGCGGATAATTTATACGCTTTTTGGCATTGTTTTTAGTATGTTTTTAGTAGGATCTAGTTACTTTTAGGGATGTTTTCCAAATCCTTATTCTTACTTCTCACAATAATTTTCGAAAAAATTAAAAGAAAATCCAAAAAAAATTAGAAAATCATAGAAATAAAAAATATTTTGTGTTTCTTGTTTGAGTCTTGAGTCATATCATAAGTTTGGTGTCAATTGCATATGCATCTTGCATATTTCGAAAATTGTTGTTTGTTTCTTATCTTTTTCAAAACCACCTAACTAACTCTCTCTCTCTCAATTTTCGAAAATATCTCCCTCTTTTTCAAAAATTTCTTTTTAATTAACTAATTGTTTTTATTTTTAAAATTAAAAAAAAATTTCGAAAAAAAATACTAACTAATTTTCAAAAACCAATTTTCAAAAATCACTAACTCTTTTTCAAAAAAATTTTCGAAAATTATTCCTCCCCCATCTCATTCTATTTATTCATTCATGTCCTAACATCTCATCTCACATTCCAATCCTCACAGTTGTGTTTCTTCCTTTACATCACATC
>NC_029792.2:29405686-29405906 GCF_000816755.2 Arachis ipaensis
TTCATTGTTTTGATCTAAAAATTTCATGCATTGTATCATTTTTCTTGTTTTTCCCTTGCATCATAAAAATTCAAAAAATCAAAAAAAATATCTTTCCCTTTTTCTCTCATCAAATTCGAAAAATTGAGTTGACTTTTTCAAAATTTTTAAAATCAAGTTGTTTCTCATGAGTCAAATCAAATTTTCAATTTGAAAATCTTATCTTTTTCAAAATCTTTTT
>NC_029792.2:29405923-29406156 GCF_000816755.2 Arachis ipaensis
CTGGCCATTCTTCCTTGTCATATGAGCAGGAGCAAGGATAAGAACATTCTTGTGGAAGCAGATCCAGAACCTGAAAGAACTCTGAAGAGAAAATTAAGAGAAGCTAAAATACAACAATCCTGAGATAACCTTTCAGAAATTTTCGAACAGGAAGAGGAGATGGCAGGCGAAAATAATAATAATATAAGGAAGATGCTTGGTGACTTCACTGCACCTAATTCCAATTTACATGG
>NC_029792.2:29406241-29407038 GCF_000816755.2 Arachis ipaensis
AACAGAAGAAAAATCACACCCTGGAGGAGCATTTGTCTGGCGTTCAAACGCCAGAACAGAGCATAGTTCTGGCGCTGAACGCCCAGAATAGGAGCATTCTGGCGCTGAACGCCCAGAACAAGCATGGTTCTGGCGTTCAACGCCAGAAAAGGCAGCAAAGGGGCGTTGAACGCCCAAAAAGAGCACCAACCTGGCGTTGAACGCCCAGAGTTGTGTGCAAGGGCATTTTACATGCCTAAATTGGTGCAGGGATGTAAATGCCTTGACCCCTCAGGATCTGTGGACACCACAGGATCATCTCAGGATCTGTGGACCCCACAGGATCCCCACTTTACCTCCTCATAATCCTAGTTTTTATTTCCACATCTTCTTCATCTATTCCTTCCTCTTTTGCTCGAGGGCGAGCAACATTCTAAGTTTGGTGTGGTAAAACAATTATGTAAAGGATCTATAGCTCAGTGGTAGAACATTTGACTGCAAATCAAGAGATCCCTGAGATACCTCAGAGGATACATTTTCTTCCACACAATTATTGGAAACAACTAAGGGTGGAATATCAAGAGCACTCCATCATCCTTCATGAAATCAGAGAAGATCAGAAAGCAATGAGGGAGGAGCAGCAAAGACAAGGAAGAGACATAGAAGAGCTCAAGGACATCACTAAGGTGGACTCATTCCTTGTTCTTACTTTCTCTGTTTTTTTTTTTTTCGTTTTATATGTTATGTGCTTATCTATGTTTGTGCCTTCATTACATGATCATTAGTAGTTAGTAACTTTGTCTTAAAGATATGAATGT
>NC_029792.2:29407110-29408843 GCF_000816755.2 Arachis ipaensis
AAATCAGATTCAGAGGTTGAAGAAGGACTGCTGATGCTGTTGGATTCTGACCTCCCTGCACTTAAAGTGGATTTTCTAGAGCTACAGAACTCGAAATGGCGCGCTTCCAATTGCGATGGAAATTAGACATCCAGGGCTTTTCAGAAATATATAATAGTCCATACTTTGGCCAATAATTGACGACGTAAACTGGCGTTCAACGCCAGCCTTCTGCCCAAATCTGGCGTCCAGCACCAGAAAAGGATCCAAAACCAGAGTTGAACGCCCAAACTGGCACAAAAACTGGCGTTCAACTCCACAAATGGCCTCTGCACGTGCAACACTCAAGCTCAGCCCAAACACACACCAAGTAGGCCCCGGAAGTGGATTTATGCATTAATTACTTACTCATGTAAACCCTAGTGACTAGTTTATTATAAATAGGACCTCTTACTATTGTATTAGGCATCCTGGATTGTATTTTGATCCCGTGATCTCGTTTAGGGGGCTGGCCATCTCGGCCATGCCTGGACCTTCACTTATGTATTTTCAACGGTAGAGTTTCTACACTCCCCTACCAATGATTTGCATAAGTACCTCTATCCCTATTCTATTATTTATTATTCGAAAACAACATTATCACTTTATATCCGCCTGACTGAGATTTACAAGGTGACCATAGCTTGCTTCATACCAACAATCTCCGTGGGATTCGACCCTTACTCACGTAAGGTATTACTTGGACGACCCAGTGCACTTGCTGGTTAGTTGTATCGAAGTTGTGACAATTATGAATTAAGATCAGAGCACCAAGCTTTGGAGCCATTACCAGGATTTGTTCGAGCCTGGAGATCACAATTTCGTGCACCAGCCTCCTATCTATGATGAGAGTGATGGGGAAGAAATAGAAGAAATTGGTGAAGAGGAATGGGAACTTGAGGAAGCTTGGCATGAGGAGGAATTTGAAGAAGCTCGCCAAGTGGTGGAAACCTCTAGAAGAGGATGGACGGGAGTAGATCATGCTTTATCAAGATCTTTGGGAACTCCTCCACCTAGTTCGTCATCCAATCATCTGCTTGAGTGGGTAAAACTTCTAACTCTCAGCTTTATAATCCCACTTGAGTATGGTTTGCTTGAAACGGATGGCCAACTTAGGGCGCTTTGTGGAATTAAGCGAAAGAGGAGGATGTTTAGTGGTTGGCGTTCTAAATCTAGGCTCATTATGGTGGGAAGCTCGAAATTAGAGAGCATGGATTGGTGCAACGCTAAATTAAATGGGTTTAGGAGAGTAGTTTGGTGCCTCCATGAGAATTCTGTTTTCTCGTCGCCCGGACAAAATCAAGGCAATCAACTAGAAGATGGGTGCGAGGACAAGATATGGGATCCTGGATTATCCTATGATAGTCGTTTTCGGGAGCTCAAGTCTTGGAGAGAACCTCACCAAAGCTTCATGAAGAAGGTTGGAAATTCTGACAACCGATTGAAGGATAAACACTTTTGGAAGTTCAAGGATGGATACAAGCATAAGCCACCTTGATAAGAAGCCTCCCGATGTCCAACTTAAGGACTTAAACTAAAAGTGCTTGGTGGGAGACACCCCACCATGGTAAACTCTTTCCATTCTCTTGTAGATATAATGAATGAATGAATTGGGTTCCATTCTATATAGTTTCTTTACTTCTTGGTATATTTCTCTTTGTTTACTAAGGTGTTTATGCATTTTGTGCTTTAATGAGGGATGAATCTTTGAATTG
>NC_029792.2:29408985-29416077 GCF_000816755.2 Arachis ipaensis
CTTCGCCCCTTCTCTCTGTCTCTGCTCGCCCTCAGTGTCGCCTCAGCGCCACCGCGACCACCATTGTCTCCGGCACGAGCTCTGCTGTGCCACCAGACCGCCGCGTTGCTTTGGCCGATTCTCTCTCTCTTCATCTCACTTCACCTTCTTCTCCTTTTTCTTGTTCAATCTCTGCACCCAGGTTCTCACCCCCCTGTTTTGCTTCTTCTTTTGATTTTTTTACTGTAATTGCATCAGTGTAGTTAGAATTAGCTAGTTAGATTAGATTAGTTAGTTAGTTTAGTTTGAATTAGGTGGTTAGCGAATCTGGGCTGAGTAGTGGATTTAGGTTTGTTTGAATTTTTACTGCTCTGTGGAATTGCTCTGTTTCATTGATTTGTTCTGTGCTCAATTGATATGTGTGATGTATTGTAAACCATGATTTCTGATCAATGTTCTGAGAAAGAATGCTAGTTGGCCGAGTAAATTCATACTGATTGTTGCTGTTTGTGCTGCATTATTGGCTTGTTTACCCATTCATATGAATTCTTACATGATTTCTGTGCTTCTGATTCTTTAACGAGTTCGTATGAAATTTGCTGTAACTGTTTAAAATTGGGGATTAGCCAATTTGCTCTTGAAATGCTGCCGAATTTTTCTCAACCTAATTCTTGAATTAACAATATTTTGATTGGATTAACAAACTTCTGTTTGATGATTTCTATGTCAAATAGAATTTTGAAAACTCCTCAAGAACAAATCCTTTGGTCATGCTGTCCATATTCTTGCTTGTTTGGTCATGCTGATTTGCTTCTATGCATTGCATGGTTGAGTAAGCTCTTTGATTGGCCATTGCTTGTAAATCTTTTAAGGTTTCATGCCTCTTTTACATTGATACACAAGTTGAATATTTTCAATCTGTGTGGCTAACTTAATTCACTTTACTCATGCGTAATTTACATTAAGCCTCATAGACCATAAGGTTTTCCATTCTTCTCTCAACTTGTAACTTTGATGCATCATTGAATTTAGTGTTGAATGCTTCTTGATTGATTCATTCCCTAATGAACTGGTTCTACCAACACATATTCATATAATTCTAGTGATCTTTACATTGATCAGTGACTTGTTTTCATATTAGTTGCTTTCTAGCAATATCATATTTCATCATCAATGATCTGTTGCGATTCATGATTGTGAGTGTGCTTACAGCCTTGTTTTGTGCATTCCTTTCGAACTGAGATAGTAATCACCATATCACTAATTTTCAACTGATTTCTAACTTTGACCTGTTTAACCGATTGACTTCTTTGGTTTTCAACTTAACTCTTTATGTCATTCTTTTGGATATGGTGCTTTCTGAACTCAGTAAACGAATAATGTGCAAATTATGGTTCGAATTCTTGGTTTGAAATCTGGTTTGAATTCTGTGTTTTGTTGCTTGCATTCCAAGAAATCTCATTTCTTTATTCACTTCATGAATATACTTTGCTTTGAGTGCTTTATATCTAGTTGGCTATATGCTTATATTATATTATCTCTGTTTTTTAGGATGTCGGATAAAGGAAAAGCCATAGCCACCACTTCCAAAAAGAGGAAGCACTCCAAGACCTCTACCCCCTCAATATATGCTAATTATGCAAAGAACCCGCTGAATGATGAAGATATAGAAAATCAGTCACTTCCATCCACTGATTCAATCAAATTCCCCAACCTCTACTGCGAGCTACGCTTCTCCCGTTATACAAAGAAAAACTTGAACATTGAGAAGAAGCTGAATTTTCCCAATGACGTGAGGTGTGCTATAAACGTCCGTATTTCAGAGTTGGGATTGGATTTTGTTGATAGGGACCTAGGAAGGATCAACATCTCATGGGTTAAGGAGTTCTACTGTAACTTCTTCAGGGTAAACTTGGAATCAGTGCACGTAAGGGGTAGAGAAATTATGATCACTGAAGAGGCTATAGCGGATGCACTGCTTTGCTGAGTTGGTACTCTTGAGACTTGTGCCTATCAGCAGGCAGATGTGGCTATCCTTTCCATGACCTTTGACTATGAGGTGCTTAAGCGCGTGATTGCTACACCAGATGCTCCTTGGGTGATGGATGCGAACAACAAGAAGCCCAAGGGGATGCTATTTGCATATCTGACTAGAGCATACTGAGGAGCCAACACAGCAGGAGGCACCACTAGAGACGCAGGCCACCACTGAGGTCCAGCGTGACATCCCGGAGCCACAGCCAGTCTTGAGCCACAGCTAGTGCCACCTCCAGTTCCACAGCCCGAGCCTGAGCTTGAGCCACAGCCTGGTGCGATTGTTGACCCCCATCCCGAGCTTCAGTAGTAGCATCGAGGACGATGCTTAATTCGAAAGTGTGGGGAGGTCACCGCTCGTGACCGGTGTTTGCATTCATGTGGTGAATTTTCAGACTTTTATTTCTATTCGCTACTACTCTATTTTGTTTTATTCCGCACTCTATGTTTTAGATCATTTGGGATTACTGTACATATTTATGCCGTTGTAGATACTCTTATTTTGGTTGTTGCACACTCTTAGTATATATATATATATATATATATATATATTTTGATCGAAAGAGGCAAACTAGGAAAATTTTTTTTTAATCACAATATTTCATTAGAATAAGCTTAATTAATATGATGAAAATTTCCAAGAAACTCATTTTTAGAACACTACCCCAATTGGTTGAAATTTTTTTAGAACTTGCTTGAGTTATATACGTTGTGGATCATGTTTTGAGCTAAGAACACAAGCATGTGAGTTTTGAGCCTAATTGTATGGTTACATCATATAATAACCAGTTATTTTCATTCTTGTGTGCATTATTCTCTTCCTATGATTGTAATCCTTGATTTGTTTGAGTCTTTATGTCCATTATTCTGTGTATACATGCATTTATATGATTGAGGCCATTGTTCATATAGCTCACTTACCCAAATAGCCAACCTTTTATCTTCCATTGTTAGCCAATTTTGAGCCTATGCTTAACCCACTTATTCTTAAATGTTAGCACATTACAAGCCTAAGTGAAAAATAATAAATATCCCTTAGTTTGGATCTTTGATTAGCTTAGACTAGTGAGAGTGCTCATTAATTGATTTTGGGAGAGTTGGGAACATTGGGTAGAGATAAAAGTATATTTTTGTGTTTTGTTGAAAAATCTTGGGAATTGGGTACATACTCATGTATCAATCATGTTTACACCATACACATTGATGTTCTTGTATATATTTTAGTTAAAAAAATAAAAAAATAAAAAAATATTTTTGCAATAAAAAGTGGACAAAATACCCCAAAGTGAAGTTCAATAACAGTCAATGCATATGTGTGGTGATTAAAAAGAGAAGACATGAGTATGTGAGAAAAGTGAAGAATGGGTAGTTAGGTTTGTTTAGAATTGTTTAGGTTGTCATAGGTTAGGTGAGAAGTTTAAGATAATCAAAGATTCAAATTTCTAGCTCACTTGACCATATGCATCCTACCTTGACCCTAACCCCATTACAACCTATGAGAAAGCCCTCATGATATTTGTATGCATGCATGAATTAATTGTTGATTGTTAGATGAAAAACAAATCTTGGAAAGCATGATTAGAGGAGAATTGAGTGAATCAATCCTATACACTTGAGTGCCTAGAGCGGATACACATCCGGTGAGGGTTCAATCGCTCAATTACATGTTTTCACCAACGATCATCTTTTCTTGCAAGTTTGTGAACTCTTTTAACGATTCAATCCAATTGTGGTTTGCTTGATTGCTAATACCTTAGCCCTTGTGCTTATATGCGTATTCTTGGAAGTTGATTTATTTTGATTAAGCCATTGCATCATGTAGATAGATTGCATTTAGTTAGTGGTTTGCATTGAATAAAAGTGATAACCTTTGCTTATTTTTTGATTTTAGCATGAGGACATGCTTAGTTTAAGTGTGGAGAGATTTGATAAACCCCGATTTTGTGGTTTATTTCGTGCTTGTTTTGGGGGATTTATTCACCTTTTCCCACATTTATTCAACGAAATAGCATGGTTTTGCAATTCTCCCTTAAATTTTGTTTAAGTGTAAAAAAATGCTTTTTAGGCCCTAATTTGGTGATTTTTATTTCACTTTAATTCCATTCGATGCCTTGATGTGTTTGTTAAGTAATTCCAGGGTCATAAGGCAAGTATTGGATGGAAGAAATGAGGACAAAAGCATGCAAAGTGGAGAATGCATGAAGAAACAAAGATTTGGAATGCACCAATGGACGCGCACACGTACAAGGCACGTACATGCAAAAGTGGTTTCTCACAAGGACGCGTACGCGTACATGCCGCTTCCGTGCGAGTTAGAAATTTGCCAGCGATGCGCACGCGCACATGGCGCGCGCGCTGATATTCTTATATGGCCCACTTAATGGCAAAACGCTGGGGGCGATTTCTGAGCTGCCCAGACCCAAATCCAACTTGTTTTTGAGTGTATTTCATGCAGAATTGAAGTCCAAGCAAAGGGGGAGCAATTAGTTTTAGCCAACATG
Organism: Arachis ipaensis; assembly: GCF_000816755.2. Lineage (NCBI taxonomy): Eukaryota > Viridiplantae > Streptophyta > Magnoliopsida > Fabales > Fabaceae > Arachis > Arachis ipaensis. The sequence continues at coordinate 29,413,500 of NC_029792.2, forward strand.
AGCCTTTAGTTAGTTTCTAGAGATAGAAGCCCCCTCTTCTCTCTAGAATTAGGTTAGGTTGATTTCCATCTTAGATCTAGGGTTAATTACATGTTTTCATCTTGTTTCCTTTATAATCTCTTACTTCTACTCTCTCATTTTCATGTTCTGCAATGTTAATTTCTCTTTTATGTTCATAGATGCTCTTGTTGGATTTGATTTCCCTTCAATGCAATTTATGATTCATGTTCTTTTATTATTGACTTGCTTTATTGTTGTTTAATTCCTTGAAATTGAATAGTGTAGATTTACATTCCTTGCAATTTGCTATGTTTCCCTTTTATGCCTTCTAAGTGTTTGACAAAATGTTTGGAAGAATGTTAGAGTAGATTTTGAGCATTCTTGGCTTGGAAAGAGTAATTGGGCAATCTTGAGTCATGTAAAACCCAACTCATGTTGGTGATCTAGAGTTGTTAGCTAATATTGTTTCCATTGACGCTAATCTTTTGCTAATTCAATTAGTAAGTTGATTAGGACTTTTGGAATATTGTTTCCATTGACGCTAATCTTTTGCTATTTTAATTAGTAAGTCGATTAGGACTTTTGGATTGAGATTAGCTAGTCTCATTAGACTTTCTCCCTATTTGTTGGAGTTGATGTAATGAGATAAATTCTTGTTTATATTTGTGACATGATTAATTAATTTTGTTTGACATTCTCCCGATGTGTGAGTGGTGCACGAATTGTGAATCACACTTTTCACAACGCGTACCACTAACCAGCAAGTGTACTGGGTCGTCCAAGTAATACCTTACGTGAGTAAGGGTCGAATCCCACGGAGATTGTTGGTTTGAAGCAATCTATGGTTATCTTGTAAATCTTAGTCAGGAAGTCAATTATATTTATCAGTTGAATTGCGAATAACCAAGAGAGCATAAATTAAAGGTTACTTGTTGTGCAGTAATGGAGAATATGTTGGAGTTTTGGAGATGCTTTGTCTTCTGAATCTCTGCTTTCCTCTGTCTTTTGATTCACACACGCACATCCTCCTATGGCAAGCTGTGTGTTGGTGGATCACCGTTGTCAATGGCTACCTTCCATCCTTCCAGTGAAAACTATGCTCACGCGCTCTGTTACAGCACGGCTAATCACCGGTTGGTTCTTGATCCGGTTGGAATAGGATTTACTATCCTTTTGCATCTGTCACTAACGCCCAGCCTTCAGGAGTTTGAAGCTCGTCACAGTCGTTCAATCCTTGAATCCTACTCGGAATACCACAGACAAGGTTTAGACTTTCTGGATTCTCATGAATGCCGCCATCAGTTCTAGCTTATACCACGGAGATTCTGATTAAGAGATCTCAGAGATACTCATTTAATCGGATATAGAATGGAGGTGGTTGTCAGGCACACATTCATGGTTTGAGGAAGGTGATGAATGTCACAGATCATCACCTTCATCACAGTTAAGCGCGAATGAACATCTTAGATAGGAACAAGCGTGTTTGAATGGAAAACAGAAATACTTGCATTAATTCATCGAGACACAGCAGAGCTCCTCACCCCCAACAATGGGGTTTAGAGACTCATGCTGTTAGAGAATACAAGGGTTTGATCTAAAATGTCATGAGATACAAAATAAGTCTCTAAAAGTTGTTTAAATACTAAACTAGTAGCCTAGGTTTACAAAAAATGAGTAGACTATGATGGATGATGCAGAGGCCCACTTCTAGGGCCCACTTAGTGTGTGCTGGGGCTGAGAATTAAGCAATCCACGTGCAGAGGCCATTTGTGGAGTTGAACGCCAGTTTTTGTGCCAGTTTGGGCGTTCAACTCCAGCTTTTGATCCTTTTCTGGCGCTGGACGCCAGAATTGGGCAGAGAACTGGCGTTGAATGCCAGTTTACATCGTCTATCCTTGTGCAAAGTATGGACTATTATATATTTCTGGAAAGCCCTGGATATCTACTTTCCAACGCAATTGGAAGCATGCCATTTCGAGTTTTGTAGCTCCAGAAAATCCACTTTGAGTGCAGGGAGGTCAGAATCCAACAACATCAGCAGTCCTTTTTCAGCCTGAATCAGATTTTTGCTTAGCTCCTTCAATTTCAGCCAGAAAAATACCTGAAATTACAAAAAAACACACAACTCATAGTAAAGTCCAGAAATATGGATTTTTCCTAAAAACTAATGGAAATAGACTAAAAACTAACTAAAACATACCAAAAACTATATGAAATTAACCCCAAAAAGCGTATAAAATATCCGCTCATCACAACACCAAACTTAAACTGTTGCTTGTCCTCAAGCAACTAGAAAAATAAAATAGAAGACTAATAAGTTGAGAAGCAATAATATCTCAGAGTTTTTGAGTGAAGCTCAGATTCTAATTAGATGAGCGGGACTAGTAGCTTTTTGCTTCTGAACAGTTTTGGCATCTCACTTTATCCATTGAAGCTCAGAGTGATTGGCATCTATAGGAACTCAGAATTCAGATAGTGGATAGTGCTATTCTAGTTCAGTATGTTGATTCTTGAACACAGCTACTTTATGAGTCTTGGCCGTGGCCCTAAGCACTTTGTTTTCCAGTATTCAGTATTA
>NC_029792.2:29417187-29420882 GCF_000816755.2 Arachis ipaensis
GGCCCTCCTATCCACTGATGCTCAAAGCCTTGGGATCCTTTTTATTTGCCCTTGCCTTTTGGTTTTAAGAGCTTTTGGCTTTTTCTGCTTGCTTTTTCTTTTTCTCTCTCTTTTTTTTTTCTGCAAGCTTTGTTCTTTACTGCTTTTTCTTGCTTCACGAATCATTTTTATGATTTTTCAGATTATCAATAACATGTCTAATGTTCCTCATTCTTTCAAGAGCCAACATATTTAACAGTCTTAAACAACAAATTCAAAAGACATATGCACTGTTCAAGCATTCATTCAGAAGACAGAAAGCATTGCCACCACATTTAACTAATTAGAATTTCTCTTATTGAAACTTGAAATTTTATTGCCTCTTATTCAAAAGATCTACTACTTTATTCATGTTTTCTGATGATGAGAAAAATAAACTATAGCTTAATTGGAAATAAAATCAAAATAGATACTAATTACTACTATATGACTGGTGTACGAAATTGTGATCTCTGGTAATGGCTTCTTAGGCCAGATACTCTGATCTAGTTTTACAGTCTGTCACAACTTCGATACAACTAACCAGCAAGTGCACTGGGTCGTCCAAGTAATACCTTACGTGAGTAAGGGTCGAATCCCACGGAGATTTTTGCACGTGCAGAGGCCATTTGTGGAGTTGAACGCCAGTTTCTGTGCCAGTTTGGGCGTTCAACTCTGGTTTTGGATCCTTTTCTGGCGCTGGACGCCAGATTTGAGCAGAAGGCTGGCGTTGAACGCCAGTTTACGTCGTCAATTCTTGGCCAAAGTATGGACTATTATATATTTCTGGAAAGCCCTGGATGTCTACTTTCCAACGCAATTGGAAGCGCGCCATTTCGAGTTCTGTAGCTCCAGAAAATCCACTTTGTGTGCAGGGAGGTCAGAATCCAACAGCATCAACAGTCCTTTTTCAACCTCTGAATCTGATTTCTGCTCAAGTCCCTCAATTTCAGCCAGAAAATACCTGAAATCACAGAAAAACACACAAACTCATAGTAAAGTCCAGAAATGTGAATTTAACACAAAATCTATTAAAAACATCCCTAAAAGTAACTAGATCCTACTAAAAACATACTAAAAACACTGTCAAAAAGCGTATAAATTATCCGCTCATCAATGACTCCTAAGGTAAACTTCTATAAGGACACTGTCACAGAGTTAAGGCGGAAATTGGAAATTAACAACCTTTATTCTGGGGGAACGGGGGTTCCTCTGATCCTTGGGGTGCTTGGTCCTACAAGAGAAGACTTTTGGCGCTTTAATTCCCTTAAGTCACGCCCTTGCTCCTCTTGTTCTTTAAACATATAGGTCAGCATTTGACTATGTTCCTTCTGTTCTTTTATTATTTGCTCCATGGCTTCCCGTATCTTGGTAACAGACGTCTCAAGATACTCCCAGTATTCAGATTGAGGGATCTCTGGGAGGAATTCCTGTGCTCTCTTCTTGATGGGATCCTCCTGTGCTTGTTGTTTTTCCATTGATGCTTTGGTGATTGGCTTCTCAATTGAGATATACTCAGTTATTCCCATCCTCACTCCAGCGTCCTTGCAGAGCAGAGAAATCACGCTTGGATAAGCCAACCTGGCCTCTTTAGAATTTTTGTTAGCAATTTTGTAGAGTTCAGTTGAAATCAGTTGATGAACCTCCACTTCCTTTCCCATCATGATGCAATGGATCATCACTGCTCTTTTAACTGTGACTTCAGAACGGTTGCTAGCAGGCAACAGAGAACGCCCAATGAAGTCCAGCCATCCTCTGGCGACTGGTTTGAGATCCTCTCTCTTGAGTTGATTTGGGACACCCTTTGTGTTGGTGGTCCACTGGCTACAGGGATACATATGTCCTCTAGAATCTTATCCATGTTAATGTCTGCTCTCATCATCCTCCTGTTGAAGGAGTCTGGATCATCCTTTAGCTGAGGTAGCTTTAAGATCTCTCTGATCTTGTCAGGGGTGGTATGAACAATCTTTCCTCTGACCATGGTCCGATATTCATAGAAGGCAGTTCCAGATAGTTTTTGCTTGTCAGTCTACCACATATTAGCATAGAACTCCTGGACCATGTTCCTTCCTACTTTCGTTTCAGGATTAGCTAGGACTTCCCAGTTCCTGATTCGAATTTGCTCCTGGATCTCCGGATATTCATCTTCTTTCAGATCGAATCTAACTTCCGGGATCACTGATCTCAGACCCATTACTTTAAGATAATGGTCTGAATGTTCTTTAGATAAGAACTTCCCTTGATTCCAGAGTGGTTTTGGAACGCTCTCTTTCTTGCCTCTTGGAGTGGGTTGTTTTCCATTAGGAGCCATGATCTTAGTGATCTCGGATAAACACACCAAACTTAGAGGTTTGCTTGTTCTCAAGCAAAAGAAAAGAAAGGAGAGGGATAGAAGGAGATCTAGGTGCAATTGTTGATGGAGGAGGAGGGAGGCCGAACCCAAATTTAAAGGGATGGGGGGGTGGGTTTTCGAAAAATTGGAAAAGATAAGATAAAAAGATTGAGTTGAAAAAGATAAGATAGAAGATATAGTTTAATTTTGAAAAGATATGATAGATTTTTGAAAAAGATAAATCTAAATTTTGAAAAAGATAATATGGAGATTTGAAAAAGATACAGATTAGTTGAAAAGATTTTAGAGTGAAAAAGATAGATTTGTTTTCAGAAAAGATTTGAAAAGAGTTGGATTGAATTTGGAAAGAGGGATTTTTTAGAAATTAAGGATTTTAGAAATCAGGGTTCTTAACATGTTCATGTAAAAATCATGCATTGAAACATAAAATTTAAAATTAGAATGGAAATACGTGTGGAAAAATGAATTTGGCTCCTCCTTGCTATCCTGGCGTTTGAACGCCCAAACACTGCCTGTTTTGGGCGTTCAGCGCCCAAATGCTGCTCTCCTGGGCGTTCAACGCCCAGCTGCTGCCATTACTGGCGTTCAACGCCCAGTGGGTACCCATTTCTGGCGTTGAACGCCCAGATTGCTACCATCACTGGCGTTCAGCGCCTAGTGGATGCCCATTTTGGGCGTTGAACGCCCAAAATGCACTTTTACTGGCGTTTTCTTGCCAGTGAGCTCTTTTTCTCTGTTTTGTGTGCCGAGGTCTTCTGTAAATGATTCCTCATCTTTAGTGTCAGTGAACTTTATATAAACAAAAAATAAAAATAAAAAATTGGGCAAAATGCTTAGAGGATTGTTGCCCCATGGCTGGGTTGCCTCCCAGCAAGCGCTTCTTTATTGTCTTTAGCTGGACCTTGCTGAGCTTTTAATCTAGCTTCAGCCTTGAGCATTCTTGCTCAATGTTGCCTTCAAGATAATGCTTGATTCTCTGTCCATTGACAATGAACTTCTTATCAGAATCAATATCTTGAAGCTCCACATAACCATATGGTGATACACTTGTAATCACGTATGGTCCCCTCCACCGGAATTTCAGTTTCCCAGGGAATAGCCTGAGTCTAGAGTTAAACAACAGAACCTTCTGTCCTGGTTCAAAGATTCTAGATGACAGCTTTCTGTCATGCCACTTTTTTTTATTTTTCTTTATAAAGCTTGGCATTTTCGAAAGCTGTGAATCTGAATTCCTCTAGCTCATTTAGCTGGAGTAATCGTTTTTCTCCTGCTAATTTGGCATCAAAGTTTAGAAATCTGGTTGCCCAGTAGGCCTTATATTCCA
>NC_029792.2:29421478-29422704 GCF_000816755.2 Arachis ipaensis
AGCATCATCCAAGCTCCGTGCCCAATCCTTTCTACAGCTATTTATTGTCCGTTCTAGGATTCTCTTTAATTCTCTGTTGGAGACTTCAGCTTGCCCATTGGTTTGTGGATGATATGGAGTGGCCACCTTGTGGCAAATTCCATACCGAACCATGGCAGAGTAAAGCTGTTTATTGCAGAAGTGAGTGCCCCAATCACTGATTAGTACTCTAGGGACACCAAACCTGCTAAAGATATATTTCTGGAGGAACTTCAGCACTGTTTTAGTGTCATTGGTGGGTGTGGCAATAGCCTCAACCCATTTTGACACATAGTCAACTGCCACCAGAATATAAGTGTTTGAGTATGATGGTGGGAAAGGTCCCATGAAGTCAATTCCCCATACGTCAAACAACTCAATTTCCAAGATTCCTTGTTGAGGCATGGCGTAACCATGAGGCAGATTACCAACTCTTTGGCAACTGTCATAGTTACGTACAAACTCTCGCGAATCTTTATAAAGTGTGGGCCAATAAAAGCCACATTGAAGGACCTTGGTGGCTGTTCGCTCACCTCCAAAATGGCCTCCATATTGAGATCCGTGGAAATGCCACAGGATCCTCCGTACTTCTTCTCTAGGTACACACCTACGGATAATCCGTCTGCACATCTCTTAAAGAGATAAGGTTCATCCCACAAGTAGTACTTTGCATCAGTAATTAATTTCTTCTTCTGTATCCTGTTGTACTCCTTGGGTATGAACCTTGCAGCTTTATAGGTTGCAATATCGACAAACAATGGTGCTTCCTGAATGGCAAATAAATGCTCATCAGGAAACGTTTCAGAGATCTCAAGAAAGGGGAGGGACGTCCCTTCCACTGGCTCTATCCGGGACAGATGATCAACCACTTGGTTCTCTGTCCCTTTTCTGTCTCTTATTTCTATATCAAACTCTTGCAGAAGCAATACCCATCTGATGAGCCTGGGTTTTGAATCCTGCTTTGTGAGTAGATATTTAAGAGGAGCATGGTCAGTATACACAATCACTTTTGATCCTACTAAGTATGATCTGAACTTGTCAATAGCGTAAACCACTACAAGTAATTCTTTTTCTGTGGTTGTGTAATTTTTCTGGGCATCATTTAGAACGCGACTGGCATAATAAATGACATGCAGAAGCTTGTCATGCCTCTGTCCCAATACTGCACCAATAGCATGATCACTGGCATCACACATTAACTCAAATGG
>NC_029792.2:29422794-29423062 GCF_000816755.2 Arachis ipaensis
TTTGAAAAATACCTCCTATAGAATCCTGCATGCCCCAGAAAGCTTCTGATTGCCTTAACATTGGCAGGTGGTGGTAATTTTTCAATTACCTCAATTACCTCTTGATCCACCTCTATTCCCTTGTTTGAGATTTTATGCCCAAGAACAATTCCTTCAATCACCATGAAGTGACACTTTTCCCAGTTTAAAACTAGGTTGGTTTCTTGGCATCTTTTCAGAACAAGTTTCAGGTGATCAAGACAGGAGCTGAATGAGTCTCCATATACTG
>NC_029792.2:29424332-29435051 GCF_000816755.2 Arachis ipaensis
TCCATGATGGAGAAAGGGAGATGATGTAAAATAAAAAAAAATATATTTTTTTATTTATTTATTAATTTATTTCGAAAATAAAATAAATCAAAATAAAATAAATAAAAATGAGTGAAAGATTTTCGAAAAAAAAAAGTGAGGAGAGAAAAAGTGGTTAGAAGATTTTGAAAAGGATATGATGATTTTTGAAAAAGGTTTTAAATTTTGAAATAAAAATCTGAATTTTAGAAATAGATTTTGAAAATTTGCTTTTAAAATAGAGAGAAAATATATTTTTGATTTTTAAGAGGAAAGAGAAAAACAATAAGATAGCACAAGATTTAAAATTTTTAGATCTAATGCTCCTTGTTTTTGAAAATTTTGGATGGAAAACACCAAGGAACACCAAACTTAAAAATTTTAAGATTAAGACAGAAGGAAAACTCAAGAACACTTTGAAGATTCACAAGACACAAAAACACAAAGGAAGAACACCAAACTTAAAATTTTTAGAAAACCAGCATAAATTTTCGAAAATTTTAAGGAAAATCAACAAGAAAACACCAAACTTAAAGTTTGGCACAGGATTTAATAGAGAAATTATTTTTGAAAACTATTTTAAAAAGAAAATAAGGATTCTGAAATTTTTAACACGACAATAATAAGAGACTCTAAACAAACAAGAAATTTTTCCTAATCTAAGCAACAAAATAAACCGTCTGTTATTCAAACACGAACAATCCCCGGCAACGGCGCCAAAAACTTGGTGCACGAATTGTGAATCACACTTTTCACAACGCGTAAAACACACAACTCATAGTAAAGTCCAGAAATATGGATTTTTCCTAAAAACTAATGGAAATAGACTAAAAACTAACTAAAACATACCAAAAACTATATGAAATTAACCCCAAAAAGCGTATAAAATATCCGCTCATCAGTGAGTTAACTAAATAAGATGAATTAGTCATGCATGACTAGGATAGAAAGCTTATGATCTCAATCCATTGCCATGAATGTCTCTCTTTATTACTTGCTTTCTTTAATTATTTGCTCAATTAACTTTTCTTGTCTTTTTATTTTATTACCCCTCTAATCAAACTAAACCCCTCTCTTTTTACCCCATCATAGCCAATACGCAAGCACTCCGTTGTATCCTAGGAAGACGACCCGGAGTCTAAATACTTCGGTCGTAAATTCATTGGGGTTTGTTACTTGTGACAACCAATATTTTTGATTGAGAGGATTATTGATTGGTTTGGAAACTATACTTTATAACGAGACTCCATTAGATAAATTCTAAACCGTCAAGAGTCCGATCATCAAGTGTCTCCTTCATGCTACGCTCTTCTTTAGATTCTCCACATGTAGCCATGGGAGTACTTTGGGTGTTCAAATACTGGAAAGCTAATTGATTTATTAACTCGCCCAAGGAAACCACAAAATTTAGCATGTTCTTTTCCATCTCTTCTTGCCCTTGAAGAAGTACACTAAGGGTTTCATTCATTGGAGATTGGGGTGGATATGAGGGTTAATTACTTGGGAGGAAGGATTCATGATACGGAGGTAGTTCTTCTTGATAAGGATGTGGCGGTTCAACACTCTCCATCTTTTCCACTTGTTGCTCAACACACTCATCCGTGGGAATGCTTTGTTCATTGCATGAGTCTCTTGGGCCAAACCTTTGACGGATGGTTGCGTGAAGTTGATCTATTGCTTCCTGGAGACGATCCATTGACTCTTGTCCAGCTTGACTATCATAAGTAGAATCATAGTGCTCTTGGGTTGATGGATATGGACATGGTATATATGGAGGTGGTGGTTCTTGGGAGTAATTGGGTTGAAATTGGGGTGGATCTATGTATGGCTTATATGGCTCATAGGGTGGTTGATATGGTGGATATGGGTTAGGATCATATGAGGTTGTTTGGTAGTAGGGGCTTGTGAGTTTGGTGGTTCAAACCTAGGTTGTGGAGGGAGGTCATAGGCATATGGTGGGGCTTGTTGGTAACTACAAGGGGGTCCACCATATTCATCATCTTGGTATGCACCCTGGAATGGCTCTTGACCATAGTAATTTGGTGGAGGTTGGTTGTCACGAAAGGGTCCACCATAACTATTATCTTGGTATACATCACAGAATGGTTGTTGGTTATAGCGGAGTGGAGAGGGTTGTTGCATAGAGGGTTGATCAAATCCTTGTGGCTCCTCCCATCTTTGATTCTTCCAACCTTGATGTCTATTTTCAATAACATTGGAACCAAACTTAAAACTAGAGGGGTGAGAATTCATAGTAGTCAGGGAAATAAAAATTAATAAAAATTAAAGAAAATAAACTCTTAAAACTAGAAACACTAACAAAGAAACGAAAAAGCAAATATTTACAATAACCAATAATAAGGCACACGTTTGCAATTCCCCAGCAACGGCACCATTTTGACGAATGGTTTCTAGCTGGTAAAGAATTTTATAGAAATAATCACGTTGTAAGTATAGTTTCTAAACCAACAGAGAATCCTTTCGTACAAAAGTTTTGGTTGTCACTTAAGCAAACCCAATAAAATTGATAACCGAAGTATTTAAACCTCGGGTCGTCTCTCAAGGAATTGCAGGGAAGTATGATTTATTATTGGTTATGGAAAAAGGTATATTATGGGTTTTTGAAAGGTTGAATAGGTAATTTAAATGGCAAGAAAAACAAATTAATAATTAGAAAAACTCTTGGCAAGGTATGAGAACTGGAAATCCCATCCTAGTTATCCTTATCTGGTGTGATGAGAATTATTTATTGCTCCCACTTAGTTAACCCTTACTAAATAAAGGAAAGTCAAGTGGACTAATCAACTTGATTCCTCATGTCCTAGTAAACTCCTATGGAAAGAGAAGCTTTAGAGGGATCAAAATCAATAAGCAAATTCCAATTTTCAATCAACAGCTGAGTTTGACAACTCAAGTGTCACCAATTACTCAACTAGAGCCAAAAGGAGAAAAATCTAAATTATTTATATCATATCATAAATAGAAGAAAGCAATCATAAATCTGAAATACCTCAAAGTGTATTAAATAGAAAATCAAATCTAACATGGAATTCATAAATCAAATTGGGAAAATAAACAAACTAAAGTAATAGAACAAATAAAAGTAGAAGAGAAACTAAAGTAAAGGAACATTGAACCTGGAATTGATAAAACGAAGAAATCCTAATCTTAAAACCTAAGAGAGAGGAGAGAGCCTCTCTCTCTAAAACTACATCTAAAACCTAAATTATGAATTATGAATGTTGTATCAATGAATTGATGGGTTCTTCCACTTTATAGCCTCTAATCTGTGTTTTCTGGGCCGAAAACTGGGTCAGAAACAGCCCAGAAATTGCCCCTAGTGATTTCTGATACGTCCAGCACGTGGCAAAGTCACGCGTGAGCATCGTCCACGCGTGAGCATGGATTGGATTTTTGCCAGGTCACCCGTGCGCGTGATCCACGCGTGCGCTTGCCTATCTTCAGGGGGTTATAGAAAATTATATATCGTTGTGAAGCCCCAGATGTTAGCTTTCCAACACAACTAAAACCAATTCATTTGGACTTCTGTAGCTCAAGTTATGGTCAATTTAGTACCAAGAGGTCAGGCTGGACAGCTTTACCAGTTCCTTCAGTTTCTTGTATTCCTTCCAATTTTGCATGCTTCCTTTCCATCCTCTAAGCCATTCCTACCCTATAAACCTTGAAATCACTTAACACACATATCACAGCATCGAATGGTAATAAGAGAGGATTAATATTAGCAGATATAAGGCCAAAGAAGCATGTTTTCAATTATAGCACAAAATTAGGAAGGAAAACGTAAAACATGCGAATTGTATGAATAAGTGTGAGAATAATGGATAAAATTTAATAGATTAAGCACATGATAAATCCCTAAAAATGGGGTTTATCAACCTCCCCACACTTAAACATTAGCATGTCCTCATGCTAAACTCAAGAGAAGTAAAAGAGTGAAAAGGAAAGAATGTATGAAATGCAACCTATCTATGTGAATGCAACTACATGCAAAATGTTTCTACCTACTTTGTCAAAGTAAATAAATCTTCCAAGAACAGACATGAAATGGATTTCACTAATTCAAATCATAAAATAAGGTACAAGTAAACTTGTAAAAGAAAATAGCTCGTGAAAGCCGGGAACAAAGAATCGAGCATCGAACCCTCACTGGAAGTGTATGCACTTTAATTGCTCAGGTGTTTAAGGTTCGATCTCTCAATTCTCTACTAATCTTGCTTTCTAAGGCTTGCTCTTCTTCTACCAATCAACACTAATTTGATGCACAAATACACAATTCAAGAGGTCTTTTAAGGTTTGTAATGGGGTTAGGGTCAAGATAGGATTGTATTTGGTCAAGTGGACTAAAACCTGAATCCATAATTAACTTAAACGTTTCCCACCTAACTTGAGACAATCCATGTAATCATAATACAACATCTAACTATCCATTAACCATGTTTTCCACATATTCATGCATCCTAATTTCGAGTACAGTATATATGCATTGCTTTCACCATTTACTTTGGGGCATTTTGTCCCCTTTTTATTGTTTGCTCTTTTTCTTTTCTTTTTCTCTTTTTTTATTTTTATTATATATATATATTGTTTTTCTCAATGCATATGATTAAATTATTGAATGCATGAACATGTAATAAACATTTCTTTCACATTTTCATAAAGATATATAACACCTAATTCTTAAACCAAATGTTTCCAAACCCAACTTTCTCACACTTAAATCATAAGCACTCTCACTAGTCTAAGCTAACCAAGGATTCAAATTAAGGACATTATTATTTTCCGCTTAGAGTTAGTGATGAGCTAAAGTAAAGAATAAAGGGGTAAAATAGGCTCAAAATTGGTTTGCAAGGGATAATGAAAGGTAAGGCCATATGGGTATGTAAGCTCAGTGAAACAAAGGCCTCAATCATATAAGTGCATGCGTACATCAAACCATGGAAATATAGAATTAAGCAAGACAAAAATCACAATTTTAGAGAGAACAACACACACCAAAATAAATGTTGGTTGATAAAATGCAACAAATCAATTAGGCTCAAAATCTCACAAGTTTTATGTGTTCGAGCTCTAAACCATGTTCTAATATAATATTTCTTCAAACAAGTTCAATAAAAGTTTTGATTCAAATTAGTGAAATGCTATAAAAAGTTTCTTGAAAAAGAAAATATTACTTCAACCAAGTAGTGGTAAAATATGCACAAAATCAAGAAAATATGCAATCAAACATGTAAATGCAACAATAAAATATAAAGAAAATAAGACATTGGTGTTGGAATGAAAATAACTAACCCATGGAGATTGGTATCGACCTCCCACACTTAAAGATTGCATCGTCCTCGGTGCATGCTGAGATGCGCAAGTAGACGGGTTGCTCCAACTGATACTCTTTCTCCAAAGATTGTGCAGATGAAACTTGTTTGTTGTCCATGTAAAGGTTTTCCATTTCCCTCTCGGTGGCCATCCTGAGAGAAGAGAAAAAAGAAGAAAAGTAACCCAGGAATAAAAAGAAGAAAATAAATAAAGTATGGGTGGGTTAATGCCAAATAATGGGGGTTTCAATTACATGGTTGCTACAACATGCAAGTGAGAAAATAATAGAAGCACATGGCATACCAGTGGTGCAAAATTTGCAACAAAGGGGAGGAGTGTGGGCAATGAAAGATAGTATAAGTTCATATCAATGCAAGAGGAGTACAAGTATCATAAAAGATTAGCATTGATTTAAATAATACTGCTCAATTAGAATAAAACAAGTCATGAAGCACCAGGATAATTCAAGAGAAGATGTAACAGTTAAATAAGAAAATTTAATACCAATGGAAAAATAATAAATTTAGAAAAGAAAATAAAAATATGCACAAAATTAAAATGCAATGAATGAAAGTATGTAAATAAATTAAGTAAAATAGAATGAAGGTGAAGAAAGATGAGAGGTTAAAGAGATAAAGAAGTAGAAAGTAAGAAAGGAGGAGAAATGATAGAAGAAAAAGGTAAGAATTTAGAAACGGGGCGCGACGCGTACGCGTGCATCACGCGTACGCGTGAAAACTGAGTTGGCAGTTTGACGTGTAAGCGTCGCCCACGCATACGCGTGGGAGGTCTATTAGCGAATTGATGTGGACGCGTCAGGGACGCATACGCGTGGGATGATTTTGTGTCTCTAGCACAGTGCCAGTGCTAGACCATCACAACTCTCTGTTCAGCACGCTTTTACGCCGATTTTCATTCCCACGCGTACGCATCGCTGACGCTTACGCGTTGGTTGAACTTTTTGTAGGGATGCGTACGCGTGGGGTGGCTTGTGCGCCACGCACCCCTCCCGCGCGTCTCTTGCACAACTCTCTGTGTAGTTGCGCACAGACATTCGACGCGTGCGCGTCGTTGATGCTTGCGCGTCGATCCCCCCATTCTTTTTATGCAGAATGCAGATTACTATGTAGAAATTATGAATGAACACGAATAAAAATAAAATAAAATAAGACTAAGAACAAAAAGAAAAGAATATACCATGGTGGGTTGTCTCCCACCCAGCACTTTTAGTTAAAGTCCTTAAGTTGGACATTTGGCGAGCTCCTTGTCATGGAGGCTTATGCTTGAACTCATCCTAAAACTGCCACCAATGCTTAGACTTTCAATAATCGTCATCATTCTCAAGTGAATTTGCCAAGCCTTGAGGGAGTTCTTCACAAACTTTGAGCTCCCAAAGTGGATCCCCGTGTATGCCCAGATCCCAAATCTTGATTTTACACCCGTCTTCAAGTTGATCATCATGGTTCCATCCGGGTGTCCAGTACTCTAAATTCTCTATGGAGTACCAAACTCTTCTTTTAGATCTAACCAAATTATCACCAGTTGAGCCCTTATATCTATCTCTTGAAGTATCAACCTTGATGAGCCTTGATTTGCAACTCCAACCACTAAACATCCTTCTCTTACGCTTAATGCCACAAAGTCTCCTAAGTTGGCCATCCGTTTCAAGAATACCATATTCAGGTGAAATGGTAAGGCGAATAGAGACAAGCCTTATCCACTCAAATGAAGGAGTAGATGACAACCTAGGTGGAGAAGTCTCCAACGTTCTTGACAAAGCGTACTCAACTCCCGTCCGCCCTTTTCTAACAATTTCCGCTTCCACATCATTCTCAGACTCAATCAGAAAAGAGTCTTCATATTCAAGGAGTTCATTTGCGGATGTAGATTTCTCACAAGGAGGATTTGATGCATGATCCTCATCACTAAGGGAACTTACTTCTTGATCTACCCTATCCAAGTCTTCATAAGGAATATGCCATGGAGGTTGTGCACTGGCCTTCTTGACATCAATTTCAATCTTATTGGAGGAGTACTCTACAATTCTAAATTCTCATGGAGATTCAGCATCTCCTAAATCTTCAACCACTTCTTCCTCTGTAACTGTTATGGCTTCTTCCACTTGTTCCAACACAAAGCCACGTTCCTCATTGTCCACCGGAGTTTCTAGTGTCTCCTTCATGCAACGCTCTTCTTTAGATTCTCCACATGTAGCCATGGGAGTACTTTGGGTGTTCAAATGTTGGGAAGCTAATTGATTTATTAACTCACCCAAGGCAGCCACAAAATTTAGCACGTTCTTTTCCATCTCTTCTTGCCCTTGAAGAAGTACACCAAGGGTTTCATTCATTGGAGATTGGGGTGGATATGGGGGTTCACTACTTGGGAGGAAGGGTTCATGATACGGAGGTGGTTCTTCTTGATAAGGATGTGGAGGTTCAACAGTCTCCATCTTTTCCACTTGTTGCTCAACACACTCATCGGTGGGAATGCTTTGTTCAATGCATGAGTCTCTTGGGCCAAACTTTTGACGGATGATTGCGTGAAGTTGATCTATTGCTTCCTGGAGACGATCCGTTGACTCTTGTCCAGCTTGACTATCATAAGTAGAATCATAGTGCTCTTGGGTTGATGGATATGGACATGGTATATATGGAGGTGGTGGTTCTTGGGAGTAATTGGGTTGGAATTGGGGTGGATCTATGTATGGCTCATATGGCTCATAGGGTGGTTGATATGGTGGATATGGGTTAGGATCATATGAGGTTGTTTGGTAGTAGGGGCTTGTGAGTTTGGTGGTTCAAACCTATGTTGTGGAGGGAGGTCATAGGCATATGGTGGGGCTTGTTGGTAACTACAAAGGGGTCCACCATATTCATTATCTTGGTATGCACCCTGGAATGGCTCTTGACCATAGTAATTTGGTGGAGGTTGGTTGTCAGGAAAGGGTCCACCAAAACTATTGTCTTGGTATACATCACAGAATGGTTGTTGGTTATAGCGCATTGGAGGGGGTTGTTGCCAAGAGGGTTGATCAAATCCTTGTGGCTCCTCCCATCTTTGATTCTTCCAACCTTGATGCCTATTTTCATTATAGTTTCCATTCCTTACAATAATATTGGAACCAAACTTAAAACCAGAGGGGTGAGAATTCATAGTAGTCAGGGAAATAAAAATTAATAAAAATTAAAGAAAATAAACTCTTAAAACTAGAAACACTAACAAAGAAACGAAAAAGCAAATATTTACAATAACCAATAATAAGGCACACGTTTGCAATTCCCCGGCAACGGCACCATTTTGACGAACAGTTTCTAGCTGGTAAAGAATTTTATAGAAATAATCACGTTGTAAGTATAGTTTCTAAACCAACAGGGAATTCTTTCGTACAAAAGTTTTGGTTGTCACTTAAGCAAACCCAATAAAATTGATAACCGAAGTATTTAAATCTCGGGTCGTCTCTCAAGGAATTGCAGAGAAGTATGATTTATTATTGGTTATGGAAAAAGGTATATTATGGGTTTTTGAAAGGTTGAACAGGTAATTTAAATGGCAAGAAAAATAAATTAATAATTAGAAAAACTCTTGGCAAGGTATGAGAACTGGAAATCCCATCCTAGTTATCCTTATCTGGTGTGATGACAATTGTTTATTGCTCCCACTTAGTTAACCCTTACTAAATAAAGGAAAGTCAAATGGACTAATCAACTTGATTCCTCAAGTCCTAGTAAACTCCTATGGAAAGACTAGCTTTAGAGGGATCCAAATCAATAAGAAAATTCCAATTTTCAATCAACAGCTGAGTTTGACAACTCAAGTGTCACCAATTACTCAACCAGAGCCAAAAGGAGAAAAATCCAAATTATTTATATCATATCATAAATAGAAGAAAGCAATCATAAATCTGAAATACCTCAAAGTGCATTAAATAGAAAATCAAATCTAACATGGAATTCATAAATCAAATTGGGAAAATAAACAAACTAAAATAATAGAACAAATAAAAGTAGAAGAAAAACTAAAGTAACGAAACATTGAACCTGGAATTGATAAAACGAAGAAATCCTAATCCTAAAACCTAAGAGAGAGGAGAGAGCCTCTCTCTCTCTCTCTCTCTCTAAAACTACATCTAAAACCTAAATTATGAATTATGAATGTTGTATCAATGAATTGATGGGTTCTCCCACTTTATAGCATCTAATCTGTGTTTTTTGGGTCAAAAACTGGGTCAGAAACAGCCCAGAAATTTCCCCCAGCAATTTTTAATACGTCCAGCACGTGGCAAAGTCACGCGTGAGCATCGTCCATGCGTGAGCGTGGATTGGATTTTTGCCAGGTCACGCGTGTGCGTGATCCACGCGTGTGAGTTGCCTATCTTCAGGGGGTTATAGCAAACTAAATATCATTACGAAGCCACGGATGTTAGCATTCCAACGTAACTGGAACCATCTCATTTGGACTTCTGTAGCTCAAGTTATGGTCGATTTAGTACCATGAGGTCAGGCTGGACAGCTTTAGCAGTTCCTTCAGTTTCTTGTATTCCTTCCACTTTTGCATGCTTCCTTTCCATCCTCTAAGCCATTCCTACCCTATACACCCTGAAATCACTTAACACACATATCATGGCATCGAATGGTAATAAGAGAAGATTAATATTAGCAGATATAAGGCCAAAGAAGCATGTTTTCAATCATAGCACAAAATCAGGAAGGAAAACGTAAAACATGCGAATGTATGAATAAGTGTGAGAATAATGGATAAAATTTACTAGATTAAGCACAGGATAAATCCTAAAAATGGGGTTTATCAACCTCCCCACACTAAAACATTTGCATGTCCTCATGCTAAGCTCAAGAGAAGTAAAAGAGTGAAAAGGAAAGAATGTATGAAATGCAACCTATCTATGTGAATGCAACTATATGCAAAATGTTTCTACCTATTTTGTCAAAGTAAATAAATCTTTCAAGAACAGACATGAAATGGATTTCACTAATTCAAATCATAAAATAAGGTACAAGTAAACTTGCAAAAGAAAATAGCTCGTGAAAGCCGGGAACAAAGAATCGAGCATCAAACCCTCACTGGAAGTGTATGCACTTTAATCGCTCAGGTATTTAAGGTTCGATCTCTCAATTCTCTACTAATCTTGCTTTCTAAGGTTTGCTCTTCTTCTACCAATCAACACTAATTTGATGCACAAATACACAATTCAAGAGGTCTTTTAAGGGTTGTAATGGGGTTAGGGTCAAGGTAGGATTGTATTTGATCAAGTGGACTAAAATCTGAATCCTTAATTAACTTAAACTTTTCCCACCTAACTTGAGACAATCCATGTAATCATAATACAACATCTAACTATCCATTAACCAT
>NC_029792.2:29444198-29446045 GCF_000816755.2 Arachis ipaensis
TTATTTTTCTCAATGCATATGATTAAATTATTGAATGCATGAACATGTAATAAACATTTCTTTCACATTTTCATAAAGATATATAACACCCAATTCTTAAACCAAATGTTTCCAAACCCAACTTCTCCACACTTAAATCATAAGCACTCTCACTAGTCTAAGCTAACCAAGGATTCAAATTAAGGACATTATTATTTTCCGCTTAGAGTTAGTGATGAGCTAAAGTAAAGAATAAAGGGGTAAAATAGGCTCAAAATTGGTTTGCAAGGGATAATGAAAGGTAAGGCCATATGGGGATGTAAGCTCAGTGAAACAAAGGCCTCAATCATATAAGTGCATGCATACATCAAACCATGGAAATATAGAATTAAGCAAGACAAAAATCACAATTTTAGAGAGAACAACACACACCAAAATAAAATTTTGGTTGATAAAATGCAACAAATCAATTAGGCTCAAAATCTCACTGGTTTTATATGTTCGAGATCTAAACCATGTTCCAATATAATATTTCCTCAAACAAGTTCAATAAAAGTTTTGATTCAAATTAGTGAAATGCTATAAAAAGTTTCTTGAAAAAGAAAATATTACTTCAACCAAGTAGTGGTAAAATATGCACAAAATCAAGAAAATATGCAATCAAATATGTAAATGCAATAGTAAACTAATAAAGAAAATAAGACATTGGTGTTGGGAAGAAAATAATTAACCCATGGAGATCGGTATCGACCTCCCCACACTTAAAGATTGCATCGTCCTCGGTGCATGCTGAGATGCGCAAGTGGATGGGTTGCTCCAACTGATACTCTTTCTCCAAAAATTATGCAGATGGAACTTGTTTGTTGCCCATGTAAGGGTTTTCCGTTTCCCTCTCGGTGGCCATCCTGAGAGAAGAGGAAAAAGAAGAAAAGTAACCCAGGAATAAAAAGAAGAAAATAAATAAAGTATGGGTGGGTTAATGCCAAATAATGGGGTCTCAATTACATGGTAGCTACAACATGCAAGTGAGAAAATAATAAAAGCACATGGCATACCAGTGGTGCAAAATTTGCAACAAAGGGGAGGAGTGTGGGTAATGAAAGACAGTATAAGTTCATATCAATGCAAGAGGAGTACAAGTATCATAAAAGATTAGCATTGATTTAAATAATACTGCCCAATCAGAATAAAATAAGTCATGAAGCACCAGGATAATTCAAGAGAAGATGCAATAGTTAAATAAGAAAATTTAATACCAATGGAAAAATAATAAATTTAGAAAAAAAATAAAAATATGCACAAAATTAAAATGCAATGAATAAAAGTATGTAAATAAATTAAGTAAAATAGAATGAAGGTGAAGAAAGATGAGAAGTTAAAGAGATAAAGAAGTAGAAAGTAAGAAAGGAGGAAGAAAGAAGGAGAAATGATAGAAGAAAAAGGTAAGAATTTAGAAACGGGGAGCGATGCGTACGCGTGCATCACGCGTACGCGTGGGAGGTCTATTAGCGAATTGATGCGCACACATCAGGGACGCATACGCGTACGTGTAAAGGCGTGTTGTGGCTTGTGCGCCACGCACTCCTCCCGCACGTCTCTTGCGCAACTCTCTGTCTAGTTGCGCAGACACATACGACACATACGAATCGTTTTTGCTTGCGCGTCGATCCCCCCTCCTTTTTTTATGCAGAATGCAAATGACTATGCAGATATTATGAATGAACACGAATAAAAATAAAATAAAATAAGACTAAGAACAAAAAGGAAAGAATATACCATGGTGGGTTGTCTCCCACCTAGCACTTTTAGTTAAAGTCCTTAAGTTGGACATTTGGTGAGCTCCTTGTCATGGAGGCTTATCCTTGAAT
>NC_029792.2:29447802-29472140 GCF_000816755.2 Arachis ipaensis
TAACCCATGGAGATCGGTATCGACCTCCCCACACTTAAAGATTGCATCGTCCTCGGTGCATGCTGAGATGCGCAAGTGGATGGGTTGCTCCAACTGATACTCTTTCTCCAAAAATTATGCAGATGGAGCTTGTTTGTTGCCCATGTAAGGGTTTTCCGTTTCCCTCTCGGTGGCCATCCTGAGAGAAGAGGAAAAAGAAGAAAAGTAACCCAGGAATAAAAAGAAGAAAATAAATAAAGTATGGGTGGGTTAATGCCAAATAATGGGGTCTCAATTACATGGTAGCTACAACATGCAAGTGAGAAAATAATAAAAGCACATGGCATACCAGTGGTGCAAAATTTGCAACAAAGGGGAGGAGTGTGGGTAATGAAAGACAGTATAAGTTCATATCAATGCAAGAGGAGTACAAGTATCATAAAAGATTAGCATTGATTTAAATAATACTGCCCAATCAGAATAAAATAAGTCATGAAGCACCAGGATAATTCAAGAGAAGATGCAATAGTTAAATAAGAAAATTTAATACCAATGGAAAAATAATAAATTTAGAAAAAAAATAAAAATATGCACAAAATTAAAATGCAATGAATAAAAGTATGTAAATAAATTAAGTAAAATAGAATGAAGGTGAAGAAAGATGAGAAGTTAAAGAGATAAAGAAGTAGAAAGTAAGAAAGGAGGAAGAAAGAAGGAGAAATGATAGAAGAAAAAGGTAAGAATTTAGAAACGGGGAGCGATGCGTACGCGTGCATCACGCGTACGCGTGGGAGGTCTATTAGCGAATTGATGCGCACACATCAGGGACGCATACGCGTGGGGTGATTTTGTGTCTCTAGCACAGTGCCAGCGCAAGACCATCACAACTCTCTGTTCAGCACGCTTTTACACCGATTTTCATTCCCACGCATACGTGTAAAGCACGTGTAGGCGTGTTGTGGCTTGTGCGCCACGCACTCCTCCCGCACGTCTCTTGCGCAACTCTCTGTCTAGTTGCGCAGACACATACGACGCGTGCGCATCGTTTTTGCTTGCGCGTCGATCCCCCCTCCTTTTTTTATGCAGAATGCAAATGACTATGCAGATATTATGAATGAACACGAATAAAAATAAAATAAAATAAGACTAAGAACAAAAAGGAAAGAATATACCATGGTGGGTTGTCTCCCACCTAGCACTTTTAGTTAAAGTCCTTAAGTTGGACGTTTGGCGAGCTCCTTGTCATGGAGGCTTATACTTGAACTCATCTTGAAACTGCCACCAATGCTTGGACTTCCAATAATCATCATCATTCTCAAGTGAATTTTCCAAGCCTTGAGGGAGTTCTTCACAAGCTTTGAGCTCCCAAAGTGGATCCCCGTGTATGCCCGGATCCCAAATCTTGATTCTAAACACGTCTTCAAGTTGATCATCATGGTTCCATCCGGGTGGCAAGTACTCTGAATTCTCTACGGAGTACCAAACTCTTCTTTTAGATCTAACCAAATTATCACCAGTTGAGCCCTTCCATCTATCTCTTGAAGTATCAACCTTGATGAGCATTGATTTGCAACTCCAACTACTAAACATCCTTCTCTTATGCCTAATGCCACAAAGTCTCCTAAGTTGGCCATCCGTTTCAAGAATACCATATTCAGATAAAATGGTAAGGCGAATAGAGACAAGCCTTATCCACTCAAATGAAGGAGTAGATGACAACCTAGGTGGAGAAGTCTCCAAAGTTCTTGACAAAGCGTACTCAACTCCCGTCCGCCCTTTTCTAAGAATTTCCGCTTCCACATCATTCTCAGACTTAATCAGAAAAGAGTCTTCATATTCAAGGAGTTCATTTGCGGATGTAGATTTCTCACTAGGAGGATTTGATGCATGATCCTCATCACTAAGGGAACTTACTTCTTGATCTACCCCATCCAAGTCTTCATAAGGAATATGCCATGGAGGTTGTGCACTGGCCTTCTTGACATCAATTTCAATCTTATTGGCAGAGTACTCTACAATTCTAGATTCTCATGGAGGTTCAGCATCTCCTAAATCTTCAACCACTTCTTTCTCTGTAACTGTTATAGCTTCTTCCACTTGTTCCAATACAAAGCCACATTCCTCATTGTCCACCGGAGTTTCTAGTGTCTCCTTCATGCTACGCTCTTCTTTAGATTCTCCACATGTAGCCATGGGAGTACTTTGGGTGTTCAAATGTTGGGAAGCTAATTGATTTATTAACTCACCCAAGGCAGCCACGAAATTTAGCACGTTCTTTTCCATCTCTTCTTGCCCTTGAAGAAGTACACCAAGGGTTTCATTCATTGGAGATTGGGGTGGATATGAGGGTTCATTACTTGGGAGGAAGGGTTCATGATACAGAGGTGGTTCTTCTTGAGAAGGATGTGGCGGTTCAACACTCTCCATCTTTTCCACTTGTTGCTCAACACACTCATCTGTGGGAATGTTTTGTTCATTGCATGAGTCTCTTGGGCCAAACTTTTGACGGATGATTGCGTAAAGTTGATCTATTGCTTCCTAGAGACGATCCGTTGACTCTTGTCCAACTTGACTATCATAAGTAGAATCATAGTGCTCTTGGGTTGATGGATATGGACATGGTATATATGGAGGTGGTGGTTCTTGGGAGTAATTGGGTTGGAATTGGGGTGGATCTATGTATGGCTCATATGGCTCATAGGGTGGTTGATATGGTGGATATGGGTTAGGATCATATGAGGTTGTTTGGTAGTAGGGGCTTGTGAGTTTGGTGGTTCAAACCTATGTTGTGGAGGGAGGTCATAGGCATATGGTGGGCCTTGTTGGTAATTACAAAGGGGTCCACCATATTCATCATCTTGGTATGCACCCTGGAATGGCTCTTGACCATATTAATTTGGTGGAGGTTGGTTGTCAGGAAAGGGTCCACCAAAACTATTGTCTTGGTATACATCACAGAATGGTTGTTGGTTATAGCGCATTGGAGGGGGTTGTTGCCAAGAGGGTTGATCAAATCCTTGTGGCTCCTCCCATCTTTGATTCTTCCAACCTTGATGCCTATTTTCATTATAGTTTCCATTCCTTACAATAATATTAGAACCAAACCTAAAACCAGAGGGGTGAGAATTCATAGTAGTCAGGGAAATAAAAATTAATAAAAATTAAAGAAAATAAACTCTTAAAACTAGAAACACTAACAAAGAAACGAAAAAGCAAATATTTACAATAACCAATAATAAGGCACACGTTTGCGATTCCCCGGCAACGGCACCATTTTTACGAACAGTTTCTAGCTGGTAAAGAATTTTATAGAAATAATCACGTTGTAAGTATAGTTTCTAAACCAACAGAGAATCCTTTCGTACAAAAGTTTTGGTTGTCACTTAAGCAAACCCAATAAAATTGATAACTGAAGTATTTAAACCTCGGGTCGTCTCTCAAGGAATAGCAGGGAAGTATGATTTATTATTGGTTATGGAAAAAGGTATATTTATGGGTTTTTGAAAGGTTGAACAGGTAATTTAAATGGCAAGAAAAATAAATTAATAATTAGAAAACTCTTGGCAAGGTATGGGAACTGGAAATCCCATCCTTGCTATCCTTATCTGGTGTGATGAGAATTTTTTATTGCTCCCACTTAGTTAACTCTTACTAAATAAAGGAAAGTCAAGTGGACTAATCAACTTGATTCCTCAAGTCCTAGTAAACTCCTATAGAAAGACTAGCTTTAGAGGGATCCAAATCAATATGCAAATTCCAATTTTCAATCAACAGCTGAGTTTGACAACTCAAGTGTCACCAATTACTCAACCAGAGCCAAAAGGAGAAAAATCCAAATTATTTATATCATATCATAAATAAAAGAAAGCAATCATAAATCTGAAATACCTCAAAGTGCATTAAATAGAAAATCAAATCTAACATGGAATTCATAAATCAAATTGGGAAAATAAACAAACTAAAGTAATAGAATAAATAAACGTAGAAGAGAAACTAAAGTAAAGGAACATTGAACCTGGAATTGATAAAACGAAGAAATCCTAATCCTAAAACCTAAGATAGAGGAGAGAGCCTATCTCTCTCTAAAACTACATCTAAAACCTAAATTATGAATTATGAATGTTGTATCAATGAATTGATGGGTTCTCCCACTCTATAGCCTCTAATCTGTGTTTTTTGGGCCAAAAACTAGGTCAAAAATAGCCCAGAAATCGCTCCCATCAATTTCTGATACGTCCAGCACGTGGCAATGTCACGCGTGAGCGTCGTCCACGCGTGAGCGTGGATTGGATTTTTGCCAGGTCATGCATGCACGTCGCCTATCTTCAAGGGATTATGGAAAATTGTATATCGTTGTGAAGCCCCGGATGTTAGCTTTCCAACGCAGCTGGAACCACCTCATTTGGACCTCTGTAGCTCAAGTTATGGTCGATTTAGTACCAAGAGGTCAGGCTGGACAGCTTTAGTAGTTCCTTCAGTTTCTTGTATTCCTTCCACTTTTGCATGCTTCCTTTCCATCCTCTAAGCCATTCCTACCCTATAAATCCTGAAATCACTTAACACACATATCACGGCATCGAATGGTAATAAGAGAGGATTAATATTAGCAAATATAAGGCCAAAGAAGCATGTTTTCAATCATAGCACAAAATCAGGAATGAAAACGTAAAACATGCGAATTATATGAATAAGTGTGAGAATAATGGATAAAATTTACTAGATTAAGAACAGGATAAACCCTAAAAATGGGGTTTATCAAGGTCACATGCTTCAGCTGAAGAATCAGCACCTACAAGTACTTGTAGAGGTCATGTTCGACATACTTCAGCTGGAGAATCAGCGCCAGCTGAATTAGAAACTTGCAGAGGTTATGTCACTGGAATGCCTTATCCGACTTGCGAGTTGGATTGCGTTAGGTGCGGGTCAAAACCGACAAGTGAGCTCATTACCTGCATTAGGGATAGGCATGCATCATGTAGCATTTGTGTGCTTTGTTTGAGTGTGCTTAAGTGTTTTAGTTTGCTTATTTGATGAATTCTATTTAACTGGTAACTATGATACTTGCTGTAACTGTTCTGTAAATGTGTTTGCCTTGAAATTTTTTGTGTTTGTGATTGAGTCTATTAAGATTGAGTTTCGGTGGTGAATTGTTTAGATTTGGGCCAGAGACCAAGATTTGATAATGTTTAGGCCGAAGGCCATGAGTGACTGGATTAGAGATAAGTTTTGGTTAAAATGTTATTTTACATGAAATTTTTGTAAGGGAAATACGAATTTTAGATTTGAATAACAAATTGATAATCACTATGTTTTGAAAATAGTTTTTAATTATAATATCTTCTTACGACGATTCTCAAAACCCTCTACTGAGAATCCTTTTGAGGATGATGTTCTCACCCTCTACAGACTTCTCTTTTCAGAGAACGGATGAAAAGGCTCATGAAGAATTTTTTTAGTTTAGCTTATGCGATATGGATGTATTAGTTCAGTTATTATTTATTTTTTCCTCGCCATTAATATTATAATTTTGTAAGAGGGATATGAGTTGTATGATTTGTATGTATATAATATGTATAAGTTACTTGAGTAAGAAGTTTTGTTTATGTATATGCTCGTTTGTTTTATTGTAAAAGTATTTTTTTCGATTTTTCAAATAAAATAGCGACACAATTTTGAGTCAAAGGCTCATATTTTATTATTAAGTACATGAAATCGTTGTAATACATCTTGCTATTAGAGTGGCACAGCCGAAAGCTTATTCTGATAGTGAGGGTGTTACACACACAAGTATCATAATCAGTAAATTCTAGATATTCAAGAAGTCCATCATTTACTAATTTCTTCATTCTGCCAATGGAGATGTGTCCCAACCTTCGGTGCCATAATATGGAGGATTTTTCATTCATAACATTATCATGCACAACCATTAAACTTGATGGAACGTTATTAGCTAAATGAAATTTGAATAAATTACCAATTAAAGTACTATGTCTAATAATATTAGAATTTTTAATAATATCAACGGTATCATCATAAAAATTTATACATAATCTTTGTTTTTTTGAGCTTAGATAAAGAAATCAAATTTTTAGATAAATTTGGAATATGAAAAGTTCTTTCTAAATCTAAAATACAACCAGTACTTAATATAAGCTTAAATGTTCCAACAGCTTTCACACGTGAACACATCCGATTGCTCATATAGATTTTCACTTCACTTCTTTATCGGTTTTCTTTTCTTTATGAAACCCTGCATGGTATTTAAATTTCAGCACCAGAATCAACCCACCAAGCGTCATGACATAGTTCAATAAAATGATATTTAAAATACACTAAAGGAATAAGATCACAAAGGTTATTACTTTTCTTCTCAAGCCAAGTCTTAAACTTTGGGCACTCATTCTTCATGTGTCCTTTCTTTTTGCAAAAGAAATACTATGCACCTTCTTTCTTCATAGGATGGGATGCAATACCATTTTCTTTCTTCTTATGAGCTTGATTTTTATCATTCTCATTTGTCACCAACAGTGCACTTTCACCAAATTCTTGAACTAACCTTCCTTCTTCTTGAATGAACATCACCAGTAATTCATTAATGGACTATTTTTTCTTTATGTGTGTTATAAGAAATATTAAATAGTCCATATTGTAACGACCCAATTTCTGGTACGTCGTGATCATAATATTATCTCTCTTCTCTCATGAAACGAGTCCGGTTCGTCAAACAGAGACTATTTACGAAAACTAGAATAAAAACTCCTAACCGATATGGTTCAAAAACTAGGTTCTTCGTGATTGCATTATTGAGCTTGCCTCAGAAGAGGTTCTAGATTAATGATGACATAATGACAATGAGGATTGAGATGCTTGATGATACATCAGAGGTGTTCCCTTTACTGATCTTCTGGAGAAATTCGTACCTTCAGAAAAGATCTCGCGTACTCGAAAATCGGGGTTGTTACATTCTACCCTCCTAAACAAAAATTTTGCCCTCAAAATTTCAGCTACGTGCAAGAATCCATCTTCAAGCAGTCTATTTCCTTCAAGCCATCCTGACGAAGAGATCGATCCGTTCCTTACAACATCTGAATCTCACATAGCCATAGTCATGAAGATCATAACAGTTATGAAGGTAGTTGTGGCTCACATCGATTCGTCGTTCGGAGCTCGATTAAACTATGCCTATTCACAGTCATTGAGGTCTTATCCGCACTAAACAATCAACATTAAGGTGATCAATCTTAATATCTCAAGTTAAGCACGAACATTCCTAAAATGAGTGCTCATAAACATTCACGCCAAATGTATCTTAAAGATACCCTAAGAGCATGAGACACACAAGCAGAGTATGCAGTAAAGCATAGTCAGTCCACTCCTCAGGCTCTACTGGAAACAAACTGCTCTGATACCAAATTATAACGAACCAATTTCTGGTACGTCATGATCATACTATTATCTCTCTTCTCTCATGAATCGAGTTCGGTTCATCAAACAGAGACTATTTACGAAAACTTGAATCAAAACTCCTAACCGATATGGTTCAAAAATTAGGTTCTTTGTGATTGGGTTATCGAGCTTGGCTCAGAAGATGTTCTAGATTAATGATGACATAATGAAAATGAGGATTGAGATGCTTGATGATACATCAGAGGTGTTCCCTTTACGGATCTTCCGGAGAAATCCGTACCTTCAAAAAAGATCTCGCGTACTCAAAAATCGGAGTTGTTACACATATTGGGTAGGAAAATAATTCAAAATAAGATGCACCAAAATGAGTTAGAGATCTCAACCTCTAAAGTTTTTAGTTGTGCTGCTATCTGCTCAAGTTCATGATGTGCTCAAGCACACCCCTTACGCTAGTAAGCCTCACCGATGACAATTGTATCATTAGGATATGGTGCACGAATTGTAAATTACACTTTTCACAACTCGTACCACTAACCAGCAAGTGCACTGGGTCATCCAAGTAATACCTTACGTGAGTAAGGGTCGAATCCCACGGAGATTGTTGGCTTGAAGCAATCTATGGTTATTTTGTAATTCTTAGTCAGGATTTCAATTATAATTATCAGTTTGAATTGTGAAGAATAAAAGAGCATGAAATAAATACTTGTTCTATAGTAATGGAGAATATGTTGGAGTTTTGGAGATGCTTTGTCTTCTGAATCTCTGCTTTCTCCCTTCTTCTTCTTCACGCATGCAAGGTTCCTCCTATGGCAAGCTGTGTGTTGCCGTTGTCAATGGCTACCATCCGTCCTCTCAGTGAAAAAGGTCCAGGTGCGCTATCACCGCACGGCTAATCATCTGTCGGTTCTCACTCATGCTGGAATAGGATCCATTGATCCTTTTTCGTCTATCACTACGCCCAGCCCTTGTGAGTTTGAAGCTCGTCACAGTCATTCAATCCCTGAATCCTACTCGGAATACCACAGACAAGGTTTAGACTTTCCAGATTCTCAAGAATGCTGCCAATGGATTCTAGCTTATACCACGAAGATTCTGATTAAGGAATCCAAGAGATATTCATTCAATTGAAGGTAGAATGGAGGTGGTTGTCAGGCACGCGTTCATAGGTTGAGGATGATGATGAGTGTCATGGATCATCACATCCATCATATTGAAGTGCGAATAAACATCTTAGATAGAAACAAGCGTGTTTGAATAGAAAACAGAAATAGTTGCATTAATTCATCGAAACACAGCAGAGCTCCTCACCCCCAACAATGGAGTTCAGAGACTCATGCCGTTAAAGAGTACAAAGTTCAGATCTAAAATGTCATGAGTTGCGAAATAGACCTCTAAAAGTTGTTTAAATACTAAACTAGTAATCTAGGTTTACAGAAAATGAATAAACTATGATAGATGGTGCAGAAATCCACTTCTGGGGCCCACTTGGTGTGTACTGGGGCTGAGACTTAAGCTTTACACGTGCCTAGGCTATTTCTGGAGTTAAACGTCAGGTTGTAACCTGTTTTTGGCATTTTACTCCAATTTGTAACCTGTTTCTGGTGTTTAACGCCAGACTGCAACATGAAACTGGCGTTGAACGTCAGTTTACGTCATCTATCCTTGAGAAAAGTATGGACTATTATATATTGCTGGAAAGCCCTAGATGTTGACTTTCCAACGTAATTGAGAGCGTGCCAATTGGACTTCTATAGCTCCAGAAAATTCATTCTGAGTGCAGGGAGGTCAGAATCCAACAGCATCAGCAGTCCTTTTTCAGCCTGAATTAGATTTTTGCTCAGCTCCCTCAATTTCAGCCAGAAAATACCTAAAATTACAGAAAAACACACAAACTCATAGTAAAGTCCAGAAATGTGATTTTTAATCAAAAACTAATAAAAATATAATAAAAATTAACTAAATCATACTGAAAATATACTAAAAACAATGCCAAAAAGGGTATAAATTATCCGCTCATCACAACACCAAACTTAAATTGTTGCTTGTCCCCAAGCAACTGAAAATCAATTAGGATAAAAAGAAGAGAATATACAATGAATTCTAAAAACATCTATGAAGATCTGTCTTAATTAGATGAGCGGGGCTATTAGCTTTTTTCTTCTGAACAGTTTTGGCATCTCATTTTATCCTTTGAAGTTCAGAATGATTGGCATCTATAGGAACTTAGAATTCAGATAGTGTTATTGATTCTCCTAGTTCAGTATGTTGATTCTTGAACACAGCTACTTTATAAGTCTTGGCTATGGCCCTAAGCACTCTGTTTTCCAGTATTACCACCGGATACATACATGCCACAGACACATAACTGGGTGAACCTTTTCAGATTGTGACTCAGCTT
Organism: Arachis ipaensis; assembly: GCF_000816755.2. NCBI lineage: Eukaryota > Viridiplantae > Streptophyta > Magnoliopsida > Fabales > Fabaceae > Arachis > Arachis ipaensis. The sequence continues at coordinate 29,457,587 of NC_029792.2, forward strand.
TGCTAAAGTCCCCAATTAGAGGTGTCCAGGGTTCTTAAGCACACTCTGTTTTTGCTTTGGACCTCGACTTTAACCACTCAGTCTCAAGTTTTCACTTGACACCTTCACGCCACAAGCACATGGTTAGGGACAACTTGGTTTAGCCGCTTCGGCCAGGATTTTATTCCTTTAGGCCCTCCTATCCACTGATGCTCAAAGCCTTGGATCCTTTTTATTACCCTTGCCTTTTGGTTTAAAGAGATTTTGGCTTTTTCTGCTTGCTTTTTCTTTTTCTTGCTCTCTTCTTTTTTTTCGCATTTTTTTTCTGCAAGCTTTGTTCTTCACTACTTTTTCTTGCTTCAAGAATCATTTTTATGATTTTTCAGATTATCAAATAACATTTCTCCTTTTTCATCATTCTTTCAAGAGCCAACAATTTTAACATTCATAAACAACAAATTTAAAAGACATATGCACTGTTCAAGCATTCATTCAGAAAACAAAAAGTATTGCCACCACATCAAAATATTTAAACTATTTTAAAATTCAAAATTCATGTACTTCTTTTTCTTTTTTAGAAAATATTTTTCATTTAAAAAAGGTGATAGATTCATAGGACATTCATATCTTTAAGACATAGACACTTAGATACTAGTGATCATGTAATAAGACCCAAACATAAATAAACATAAAGCATAGTAAACAAAAAATAGAGAAATAAGAACAAGGAGATTAAGGAACAGGTCCACCTTAGTGGGGTGGTGTCTTTCTCTTCTTGAAGAACCAATGGTGCTTTTGAGCTCCTCTATGACTCTTCCTTGTCTTTGTTGCTCCTCCCTCATAGCTCTTTGATCTGCAGTCAAATGCTCTACCACTGAACTATGGACCCTTGAGATGAACCTCTCCATCTCTCATGACTCGGGGGTGGAAGCAACTGCCTTCCTTTTCCTCTTTCTAGAGGTTTCTCCGGCCTTAGGTGCCATAAATGGTTATGGAAAAACAAAAAAAGCAACGCTTTTTTTTCCACACCAAACTTAAAAGGTTTGCTCGTCCTCGAGCAAAAGAAGATAGAAGGGAGTAGAAGGAGAAGTGGAGGAGAAGGAGGTGTGTGAATGGGTGGGTATGGGACGGGAATGGTTTGAATTCGAATGGTGAGGATTTAACGCCAGGCAGATGCTTGTTTCTAGCATTAAACGCCAGCTTGGTGCTTGTTTCTGGTGTTAAACGCCAGACAGATGCTTGTTTCTGGCGTTTAAACGCCAGACTGCTCTCCTCCAGGGTGTGCTGTTTTCAATGCTGTTTTTCATTCTGTTTTCGATTTTTTAGTAGTTTTTGTGACTTCACATGATCATCAACCTAAAAGAAAGAAAACATAAAATAGCAATAGAAAATAAAGAGATATAGTTAAATAACATTGGGTTGCCTCCCAACAAGCTCTTCTTTAATGTCAATAGCTTGACCTTACTGAGCTTTTAATCTAGTCTCAGCCTTGAGCATTCTTGCTCAACATTGCCTTCAAGATAATGCTTGACTCTCTGTCCATTAACAATGAACTTCTTATTAGAATCAATGTCTTGAAGCTCCACATGACCATATGGTGACACGCTTGTAATCACATATGGTCCCCTCCACCGGGATTTCAGTTTCCCGGGGAATAACCTGAGCCTAGAGTTAAATAGCAGAACCTTCTGTCCTAGTTCAAAGACTCTAGGTGACAACTTTCTGTCATGCCACCTTTTTGCTTTCTCCTTGTAAAGCTTAGCATTTTTGAAAGCAGTGAGTCTGAATTCCTCTAGCTCATTTAGCTGGAGTAATCTTTTTTCTCCAGCTAATCTGGCATCAAAGTTTAGGAATCTGGTTGCCTAATAGGCCTTATGCTCCAGTTCCACGGGCAAATGACAGGCCTTACCATACACAAGCTGGTATGGAGAGGTCCCTATAGGAGTCTTGAATGCTGTTCTGTAAGCCCACAGATCATCATCCAAGCTTCTCGCCCAATCCTTTCTACGGGTACTTACTGTTCGTTCCAGGATTCTTTTTAGTTCTCTATTAGAGACTTCAGCTTGCCCATTTGTCTGTGGATGATATGGAGTTACCACCTTGTGGCTAATTCCATACCGGACCATAGCAGAGTAAAGCTATTTGTTGCAGAAGTGAGTGCCCCCATCACTAATTAGTACTCTAGGGACACCAAACCTGCTGAAGATATGTTTCTGGAGGAACTTCAGCACTGTTTTAGTATCATTGGTGGGTGTGGCAACGGCTTCTACCTATTTTGATACATAGTCGACTGCCACCAGAATATAAGTGTTTGAGTATGATGGTGGGAAAGGTCCCATGAAGTCAATTCCCCATACATCAAATAACTCAATCTCCAAGATTCCCTGTTGAGGCATGGCGTAACCATGAGGAAAATTACCAGCTCTTTGGCAACTGTCACAGTTACGTACAAACTCTCGAGAATCCCTATAAAGTGTAGGCCAGTAGAAGCCACATTGGAGGACCTTGGTGGCTATTCGCTCACCTCCGAAACGGTCTCCATATTGTGATCCATGGCAATGCCATAGGATCCTCTGTGCTTCTTCTCTAGGCACACACCTACGGATTATTCCGTCTGCACATCTCTTAAAGAGATAGGGTTCATCCCACAAGTAGTACTTTGCATCAGTAATTAATTTTTTCTTTTGTTGCCTGCTGTACTCCTTGGGTATGAACCTTGCAGCCTTATAGTTTGCAATATCTGCAAACCATGGTATTTCCTGAATGGCAAACAAATGCTCATCCAGAAAGGTCTCAGAGATCTCAATAGAGGGGGGGAACTCCCCTTCTACTGGTTCTATCCAGGACAGATGATCAGCCATTTGGTTCTCTGTCCCTTTTCAGTCTCTTATTTCTATATCAAACTCTTGCAGAAGCAACACCCATCTTATGAGCCTGGGTTTTGAATCCTGCTTTGTGAGTAGATATTTAAGAGCAGTATGGTCAGTGTACACAATCACTTTTGATCCTACTAAGTATGATCTAAACTTGTCAATGGCATAAACCACTGCAAGCAATTCTTTCTTTGTGGTTGTGTAATTTTTCTGGGCATTATTTAAAATACGGCTAGCATAATAAATGACATGCAGAAGCTTGTCATGCCTCTGCCCCAGTACTGCACCAATGGCATGGTCACTGGCATCACATATTAGTTCAAATGGTAATGTCCAGTCTGGTGCAGAAATAACTGGTGTTGTGACCAGCTTAGCTTTCAGAGTCTCAAATGCTTGCAGACACTCTGTGTCAAACACAAATGGCGTGTCAGCAGCTAGAAGATTGCTCAGGGGTTTTGCAATTTTTGAAAAATCCTTTATAAACCTCCTGTAGAATCCTGCATGCCCCAGAAAGCTTCTGATTGCCTTAACATTAGCAGGTGGTGGTAATTTTTCAATTACTTCCACTTTAGCTTGATCCACCTCTATCCCCTTGTTTGAAATTTTATGCCCAAGGACAATTCCTTCAGTCACCATAAAGTGACATTTTTCCCAGTTTAAAACTAGGTTGGTCTCTTGGCATCTTTTCAGAACAAGTGCTAAATGGTCAAGGCAGGAGCTGAATGAGTCTCCAAATACTGAAAAGTCATCCATGAAGACTTCCAGAAATTTCTCTACCATATCAGAGAAGATAGAGAGCATGCACCTCTGAAAGGTTGCAGTTGCATTACACAGACCAAAAGGTATTCTTCTGTAAGCAAATACTCCAGAAGGACATGTGAATGCTATTTTCTCTTGGTCCTGAGGATCTACTGCAATTTGGTTGTAACCTGAGTAGCCATCCAAAAAGCAGTAGTCTCTCTAGCATCTGGTCTATGAATGGTAAAGGAAAATGATCCTTTCTGGTGGCTGTGTTGAGCCTTTTGTAGTCAATACACATGCGCCACCCTGTAACTGTTCTTGTAGGAACCAGTTCATTTTTTTCATTATGAACCACTGTCATGCCTCCCTTCTTGGGAACAACTTGAACATGGCTCACCCAGGGACTATCAGAAATAGGATAAATAATCCCGGCCTCCAGTAATTTGGTGACCTCTTTCTGCACCACTTCCTTCATGGATGGATTTAGCCGCCTCTGTGGTTGAACCACTGGCTTAGCATCATCCTCCAATAGGATTTTGTGTATGCATCTAGCTGGGCTTATGCTCTTAAGGTCACTTATGGACCACCCAAGAGCTGTCTTGTGTGTCCTTAGCACTTGAATTAGTGCTTCCTCTTCCAGTGGATCTAAAGCAGAGCTTATGATCACTGGAAAAGTGTCACCTTCTCCCAGAAATGCATATTTCAGGGATGGTGGTAATGGCTTGAGCTCAGGTTTAGGAGGTTTCTCCTCTTCCTGAGGAAGTCTCAGAGGCTCTTTCAATTCCTCTGAACCCTCCAAATCAGGCTGAACATCGTTAAAGATGTCCTCCAACTCTGATTCAAGACTCTCAGCCATGTTGACCTCCTCTACCAAAGTGTCAATGAGATCAACTTTCATGCAGTCTTTTGGTGTGTCTGGATGCTGCATGGCTTTGACAGCATTCAACTTAAACTCATCCTCATTGACTCTCAGGGTTACTTCCCCCTTTTGGACATCAATGAGAGTTCGTCCAGTTGCTAAGAAAGGTCTTCCTAGAATGAGAGTAGCACTCTTATGCTCCTCCATTTCTAGCACTACAAAGTCAGTGGGAAAGGCGAATGGCCTAACCCTGACAATCATGTCCTCAATCACACCTGATGGGTATTTAATGGAGCCATCAGCAAGTTGGAGACATATCCGGGTTGGTTTAACTTCTTCAGTTAAACCAAGCTTTCTGATAGTGGATGCAGGTATTAGGTTGATGCTTGCCTCAAGATCATATAAAGCTGTCATGGTGCAATTACCCTCTAGTGTGCATGGTATTAAAAAGCTTCCGGGATCTTTAAGCTTTTTTGGAAAGCTTTTCAGAATGACTGCACTGCATTCTTCAGTGAGGAGAACCCTTTCAGTTTCTCTCCAATCCTTCTTATGACTCAAGATCTCCTTCATGAACTTGGCATAAGAAGGTATTTGCTCAAGTGCCTCTGCAAACAGAATCTTTATTTCAAGAGTCCTGAGATAATCTGCAAAGCGAGCAAATTGCTTATCCTACTCCTCTTGGCGGAGTTTTTGAGGATAAGGTATTTTGGCTTTATATTCCTCAATCTTAGTTGCTGCAGGTTTATTTCCTACAGAGGTGGTTGGAGAAGCCTTTTTAGAGGGGTTGTTATCAGCACTTGTGTGTGTCTGATCCCTCACTGGCATTTGAATGCCAGGGTTAGAAGCTGGAGTGGCGTTGGACGCCAACTCCTTACTTGTTCCTGGCGTTTGAACGCCAGAACTGAGCTTCCATTGGGCGTTTGACGCCAACTCCTTGCTTGTTTCTGGCGTCTGAACGCCAGAGTTATTCCTCTCTGGGCTCTTACTGTCCTCAGATGGATTTTGAATAGCAGTTTGTTCATTTCTTGGCTTCTTGCTACCTTGAAGTGAGGTATTAATGTTTTTCCACTTCTTAATTGAACTGCTTGGCACTCTTCTGTTATTTGTTTTGATAACTGTTGTTCTGTTTGCTTCAACTGTACCTCCATATTTATATTAGCCATTCTTGTGTCTTGTAGTATCTCCTTGAACTCAGCCAGCTATTTTGTTAGAAAGTCTAATTGCTGATTGAATTCAGTAATTTGTTCTGCAGGACTAAGTTCAGCAGTTATTGTTTTAGCCTCTTCTTTCATAGAAGATTCACTATTTAGGTACAGATGCTGATTTCTGGCAACTGTATCAATAAGCTCTTGAGCCTCTTCAATTGTCTTTCTCATGTGTATAGATCCACCAGCTGAGTGATCTAGAGAAATTTGAGCTTTCTCTGTAAGCCCATAATAGAAGATGTCTAACTTCACCCATTCTGAAAACATTTTAGAGGGGCATTTTCTTAACATCTCTCTGTATCTCTCCCAGGCATCATAAAGAGATTCATTATCTCCTTGTTTAAAGCCTTGGATGTCCAGCCTTAGCTGTGTCATCCGTTTTGGAGGGAAGTATTGATTCAAAAATTTTTCTGACAGCTGTTTCCATGTCCTTATGCTAGCCTTAGGTTGGTTATTTAACCACCTCTTAGCTTGGTCTTTTACAGCAAATGGAAACAGTAATAATCTGTAGACATCCTAATCTACTTCTTTATCATGTACTGTGTCAGCAATTTGTAAAAACTGTGCCAGAAACTCTGTAGGTTCTTCCTGTGGAAGACCGGAATACTGGCAACTTTGCTGCACCATGATAATGAGCTGAGGATTCAACTCAAAGCTACTGACTCCAATGGAGGGTATACAGATACTGCTCCCATATAAAGTAGTAGTGGGGTTAGCATATGACCCTATTGTCCTTCTGGACTGTTCATTTCCACTTAGGTCCATGATGGAGAAAGGGAGATGATGCGGATTGCAAATAAATTTTTTTTTGAAAACCGAAATTAAAATAAAATAAAATAAAATAAATGAAAAATTGACTATATTTTCGAAAATTAGAAGAAAAATAAATAAAAGAAAATTGAAAACTAAATTAATTAATTAAAAAGATTTGAAAAAGATGTGGGTGAGGATTTTCGAAAAAAATGAAGAGAGAGAAATTGGTTATGAAGTTTTGAAAAAGATATGTCTTAAAATTAAAGATACTTGTAAGAAAATAAAATAAAATAAAATAAAATAAAAGATATGAAAAAGATTTGATTACTTAAAATTTTTAGATCTAATGCTCTTTATTTTCAAAAATTTGGAGGAAAAATACCAAGGAACACCAAACTTAAAAATTTTAAGATCAAAACACAAGAAAGACTCAAGAACACCTTGAAGATTCACAAGAACATGAAGAACAAAAAGTCAAAGACTCAAAGGACTCAAGAACATAAAAAAAGAACACCAAACTTAAAATTTTTAGAAAACCAAAAACTAATTTTCGAAAATTAAATAAGAACTAACAAGAAAACACCAAACTTAAAACTTGATACAAGATTTAATCAAAGAAAAATTATTTTTAAAAAGATTTTAGAAAGAAAGACTCAAAGGAGCAACTATTCACAAGAACATAGACACAATGCTCTAGCGAATTGAGTTATAAATTTAAAGTGTTTTAATAAAGGTATTTAATGTATAAAATATCTTATTTATATTTTTTTTGAAACTAAAAATTTGAAAAAGCACGAGAAAAACAAGAAAAGACACAAAACAAGACAAACCAAAGATCAAACAGGGAAAATAAACAAGAACAACTTGAAGATTAAGAAAGAACAATGAACACAAATTCAAAAATTTAAAAGAAAATAAAAACATGCAATTGACACCAAACTTAAAATATGAAACTAAACTCAAACAGAAAAACTCAATTATCAGTTTATAAAATTTTCGAAAAATTTAAAAAGAAAAAAAAATAAGGATTTAAAAAAAGAAATTTCAACCAAAAACAATAATAGAAGACTCTAAACCAAAAAGAAAAATTTTTCCTAATCTAAGTAACAACATAAACCGTCAGTTGTCCAAACTCAAACAATCCCCAGCAACGGCGCCAAAAACTTGGTGCATGAATTGTAAATCACACTTTTCACAACTCGTACCACTAACCAGCAAGTGCACTGGGTCGTCCAAGTAATACCTTACGTGAGTAAGGGTCGAATCCCACGGAGATTGTTGGCTTGAAGCAATCTATGGTTATTTTGTAATTCTTAGTCAGGATTTCAATTATAATTATCAGTTTGAATTGCGAAGAATAAAAGAGCATGAAATAAATACTTGTTCTGCAGTAATGGAGAATATGTTGGAGTTTTAGAGATGCTTTGTCTTCTGAATCTCTGCTTTCTCCCTGTCTTCTTCTTCACGCACGCAAGGTTCCTCCTATGGCAAGCTGTGTGTTAGTGGATCACCGTTGTCAATGGCTACCATCCGTCCTCTCAGTGAAAAAGGTCCAGGTGCACTGTCACCGCACGGCTAATCATCTGTCGGTTCTCACTCACGCTGGAATAGGATCCATTGATCCTTTTTCGTCTGTCACTACGCCCAGCCCTTGTGAGTTTGAAGCTCGTCACAGTTATTCAATCCCTGAATCCTACTCAGAATACCACAGACAAGGTTTAGACTTTCCAGATTCTCAAGAATGCTGCCAATGGATTCTATCTTATACCACGAAGATTCTGATTAAGGAATCCAAGAGATATTCATTCAATTGAAGGTAGAACGAAGGTGGTTGTCAGGCATGCGTTCATAGGTTGAGGATGATGATGAGTGTCACAGATCGTCACATCCATCATATTGAAGTGCGAATAAATATCTTAGATAGAAACAAGCGTGTTTGAATAGAAACAAAAATAGTTGCATTAATTCATCGAAACACAGCAGAGCTCCTCACCCTCAACAATGGAGTTCAGAGACTCATGCCGTCAAAGAGTACAAAATTCAGATCTAAAATGTCATGAGTTACGAAATAGACCTCTAAAAGTTGTTTAAATACTAAACTAGTAATCTAGGTTTACAGAAAATGAATAAACTATGATAGATGGTGCAGAAATCCACTTCTGGGGCCTACTTGGTGTGTGCTGGGCCTGAAACTTAAGCTTTACACGTGCCTAGGCTGTTTCTGGAGTTAAACGCCAGGTTGTAACCTGTTTCTGGTGTTTAACTCCAATTTGTAACCTGTTTCTGGCGTTTAACGCCAGACTGCAACATGGAACTGGCGTTGAACGCCAGTTTACGTCGTCTATCCTTGAGCAAAGTATGAACTATTATATATTGCTGGAAAGTCCTGGATGTCTACTTTTCAACGCAATTGAGAGCGCACCAATTGGACTATTGTAGCTCCAGAAAATCCATTTTCGAGTGCAGGGAGGTCATAATCCAATAGCATCGGCAGTCCTTTTTCAGCCTGAATTAGATTTTTGCTCAGCTCCCTCAATTTCAGCCAGAAAATACCTGAAATTATAGAAAAACACACAAACTCATAGTAAAGTCTAGAAATGTGATTTTTAATCAAAAACTAATAAAAATATAATAAAAATTAACTAAATCATACTGAAAACATACTAAAAACAATGCCAAAAAGGGTATAAATTATCCGCTCATCAGGATACTTGCAAGTGCCTTACTAGAAGACTCAAATTATTCATCAATAGCCTTCATGTAATCCTTGACATTCCCGTAATCAGGAATTGAACCACATATACTAGTAGAGATACGAGACTTAATGAACATCATACTTAAACGATTGAATTTCTTCCACCGTTCCTATAGTGCTACCTGGGTCTGAGTACTAACATTAGTGGGTGCCGAAGGCTCTTCCCTATGAAGAGCATAGTCAAGGTCTACATACCCTAAGTGAAAGAGAATCTTATCTTTTCACTCCTTATAGTTGTCACCACTTAACAATTGAACTTCAAATACAGTTTCAGATATCGTTACTGCTGCAAATAATAAACCATGCTAACATTACTCAATTTTAAATATGCACATCAAAATCCATAACATATGATAATATATGCCAATGCAAGTCATATCAAAATAAATATGAATCATAGTGTCATTTAAATCTACCTGTCAACAAAGACTTTAACGCACATAATATTCACTATATTGACTAAAGTGTTAAAACTAGAAAATAAAATACTACTTCTTAATACGTATGGGTTAATTAAAAAGTAAAATATTTTCTAGTTCAACCTAATTATATGTGAATAACATAATAAATTTTTGTGGTTAAATTAATTATATAATTCATAACAATTACAAATATATGATATTAACTTTTATGTAATTTCTTTAAATATAATTATTATCAAGAATGATGTGGCTACTCCTCAATAAATCATATACTAATCATAATATAATATGTAGTAAAAAAATTGATATTACATGCAAAATATAATCATCATCATCAAATAAATAAATCCAGTGACATATATAATAATAAAATAAAAAATGGTCAAATGGATAACCATTTTGGTAACACTCGAAGGATCCCAGTTTAAATCTCACTTATAACAAAATTTGAACTTTTTATAACAAATTTAAATGTTCAACAACTCAATGTGAGAAAAGGTAACAATTGGGCTAGTATAAACCAAACCCGAAAACACAACATCATATATAATAATAATCTAATGAAACAAAACTCATTGAACCTTAAAACATGTTGCAGTTCATTGTTCTTCAACAACGTCTTCCCCGTCCCTTCTTTCCTTCTTTTTTTTTTTTAATTCAAGAATCAGAAACTTATGAAAGTTATGAAAAGTTATGTCAATATGAAGAACAATTGCGATATTAGAAGATTCTTTCAGAGAGTATTATTTATTATTCCATATTCTCACGGTGCGTTAATTTTTATTTCAATGGTTCTCTCTTATTCTAAAATTCATTCTATACATTTTTTTTAAAACAATTAATCAAAACAATGCACAATGATTAAATTTTAAAATAGTAAGGCAGAGATAATTTTGCTCTGATACCACATGTGTGTGATTTCATAAAACCAGTAAATTACATATCTCTAGCCATAACAATAAAATCTTTAATTCAATTTGGAATTTTTAATTCTTTAACCACCAATCCAAATGGAGTCAGAGTTCTTGTTATTGTGATTATTAGAATTGGGGACCCAAACTTTATAAATTTTCATGAATAATCGTATTCTTTTCATCAAAGAATAAATATCACTTATGACAAAATTTGAATTTTTTATAACAAATTTAAAAGTCCAACAACTCAACGCGAAAAAAGGCAACAATTGGACTAGTATAAACCAAACCCCAAAACACAATATCATATAATAATAATCTAATGAAACAAAACTCATTGATCCTTAAAGCAAGATGTTGTTCATTGTTCTTCAACAACGTCTTTCCCTTCCCCTTTTTTTCTTTTTTTTTTAATTTCAGAATAAGAAACTTATGGAAATTATGGAAAGTTATGCCAATATAAAGAACAATTGCAGTATTGAAAGATTCTTTTAGAGATTATTATTTATTATTCCGTCTTCTCATGGTGCGTTAATTTAAATTTTAATGGTTTTTTCTCTTATTCCAAAATCCATACTATGCATTTTCTTTTGAAAATAATTAATCTAAACAATGCACAATGATTAAATTTTGAAATAGTAAGATAGAGATAATTTTGTTTTAATACCACATGTTAGTGATTTCATAAAACCAGTAATTTACATACTTCTAGCCATAGTCATAAAATCTTTAATTTAATTTGGAACTTCTAATTTTTGAACCGCTAACTTAGATGGAATCAGAGTGTGTTATTATTGTGATGATTAAAATTGGGGACCCAAACTTTATAAATTTTTATGAACAGTCGTGTTTTTTCTACTAAAAAATAAATTAACTGTCAATATAATTAATTAATACTTATAATATCACACATACTAATTTCTAAATTCACAAATTAGACAACAAATAGAATAAAAATTCTAGCATGCTCGTCTAAACAAATGGATTAGAAATGTCAATAATTCGCCTCTCTTTTCTTGGTGCTATATTGTCAAAAAATACAATTTAAAATAACAAGGTCTTGAACTTTTAATTCCTATCCAATTTTTAACTTTAAACAAGGTAAAATTAAAAAATCTAATTAGATAAGAACAATAATAATAAGATTTGAACCCACGAATTTTTTTCTGTATTCAAACAATTTATATCAACCAATATGATCTATATCGTAACAAATTACATTCATTTTGAATGTAGTTATATAAATTTTCTTATATCAAATACAGTAACTTTTAGATAACTTTACACATATCTTAGATATTGTGCATCTAAAATGAGTCAAATTTCAAATGCATTCAGGCTTGGTTTGGTAAAGTTTTTCGAATAAGAACTTATATTTTTTAAAAGCATAGGCACTTCGTTTTGTGCTTGGTAAATAAAAAGCTCATTTCCTTATATTTGCAGGGGGTGCTTTTGAAAGCACCAATGAGAGAGTTTTTTAAAGTTGACTTATACTTATTAAAATTAAAAAGTCTGATATAATATTTTATATTAATTAATATTTAAATTTAATCCTTACATTAATATCTGTTATAGTATTTTTAAATTTTAAAAATTATTTTACCAAATGTACTTGTTACTTATGCTTATTAAAAGCTATTTTTAATTTAATTTATCAAACACAGATGTTACAATTTTTAAAAAATTACTTTTTAAAAGCTAGCTTTTATAAACTCCTCTTGAAAAGTAAAAACTTTACCAAACTAAGCCACAAAATCAATGCATTCAAATTTCAGAATGAGTTACCAACAAAAACAAATAAATGCTAGCACCAAGCATCTCCCTTACAAGTGTAGCAGCAGGACAATGAGACACTTTAACTCCTACTCTTAGCAATACTCATCTCCACAACAACATGGCCTCTTAAGCCTTCCTTTACACCTGTGAGGCTGAAAACAACTCTCAAAGCTCGTACATCACTCTAGAAATAAAAAGAGAGAAAAGGAAAGACTAAGAAGAAATTTCAGAATTAGTTATCAACAAAAACAAACAAATAAGTAGGTAATGAGGTAAATGACCTGATCAACATTTTCATCTAAAGCTAGTACAATGATTGTGCATGCCTTTGAAATTGAAACCTACAAATAAATAGTTATAAAAATTTGAATGGATAGAAAACAGTTGTCAAGAAGGAATTTATGTGAAATCACTGAAAACATCATGCACAGAAATATAGTGAGAAGTTATCCTTTCCTTAGAAAATAGAACAAAGATACCGCATCAATACCTTATTTAATTTGTGACAAAGATACCGTATTAATACCTTGGTGGTTCAGCTTTTCAGCCAAAGTAGCAGCACCTGGAACAGGGGTAGCGCCAAGTGCTTCCGAAACTGTACTTGTGTTAAAGTGAAGGAATTCTTCAGTGGATACACCTCTGCAGCAGTGGCAATGGGGTGTGGTTGTGGAACTTGTTTTAACTCCCAATTATGATGGACCACCCTCATATCATGAACCTTTCTTCCCAAGCAATGAACCCTCATATCCACCCCAATCTTCAATGCATGACACTCTTGGTGTTCTTATTCAAGGGCAAAGAGAGATAAAAAGGGAAGTACAAGAATTCACGGCTGCCTTGACCGAGGTAGTAAATCGATTAGCTTCCCAACATTTGGACACTGAAGAAACTCCCATGGCTACATGTGGAGAATCAATAGAAGAGCGTAGCATGAAGGAGACACTAGAAACTCAAGTGGACAATGAGGAACGTGAGTTTGTATTAGAACAAGTAGAGGAAGCCGCAATAGTTGAAGAGGAAGAAGTGGTTGAAGCTTAGGAGATGCTGAACCTCCATGGGAATCTAGAGTTGTAGAGTATTCCTCCAAGAAGCTTGAAATTAATGTCAAAGAGGCTAGTGCACAACCTCCATGACATATTCCCTATGAAGAATTGGATGGAATAGATCAAGAATTAAGTTCCCTTGGTGATGATGATCATGAATCAAGTCTTCCTTGTAACACCCTACCACACAAAGCTTTACGCTTAAGTCGTAAAACAGAGGTGATGTGATATTACGACCTCTAAAATAAAATAAGTACATATAATAGCAGAAGAGTTATAGGATTCCAGATTCTTCTCTAACTCCCAAATTCAAACCTTGGAATGCCTTCAGTAACTCTTCCTCCCGTAACATCATCCAAGCTGCATATAAAGACTTCCGACTCAAAGCATCCGCTACAACATTCGCTTTTCCTGGATGATAATTCAATCCAAAATCATAATCTTTCAGAAGTTCCATCCATCTCCTCTGACGCATATTCAATTCTTTCTGCTCAAAAAGATACTTCAAACTCTTATGGTCTGAGAAAACATGAAACTTAACACCATAGAGATAGTGCCTCCAAATCTTTAAAGCAAACACAACAGCAGCAAGTTCTAAATCATGTGTCGGGTAGTTCATCTCATGCGGCCTTAACTGCCGTGAGGCGTATGCTACAACATTCTGGTGCTGCATCAGAACACACCCTAACCCTTTCAGAGATGCATCACAATACACTTCAAACGGTTCACTTGGTTCAGGTAATACCAATACAGGTGCAGTAGTCAACCTGTGCTTTAATGCCTGGAAACTCTCTTCGCATTCCGGAGTCCAGATAAAAGGCGTGTCCTTCCTAGTCAACTTAGTTAAAGGTAAGGCGAGTTGTGAAAATCCTTTAATGAATATGCGATAATACCCCGCCAAACCTAGGAAACTCCTGATTTCTGTCATTGAAGTTGGTCGCTCCCAATTCATCACTGCTTCCACCTTAGCAGGATCCACAGCTATCCCCTGCTTACTCACCACGTGGCCGAGAAACTTCACTTCACTCTTCCAGAACTCACATTTAGATAACTTAGCATATAACTTCCTGTCTCTCAGAATTTGCAGCACAGTTCGCAAATGATCAGCATGTTCCTCTTCAGTCTTAGAATAAACAAGAATGTCATCAATGAAGACAATAACAAACTTGTCCAGATACGGTCGAAAAATCCTGTTCATATAATCCATAAATACTGCCGGGGCATTAGTTAACCC
>NC_029792.2:29472903-29485720 GCF_000816755.2 Arachis ipaensis
AACCAAATATATTCATCAACAAATTACTAAACATTAAACATATACCTGCATTCCAACTTATCCTATGGTCATCTAGCCTAAGTTTTCACAGAATATTATATATTAAATGCAAGAAACCTAAACCATACCTTAGCCGATTTCCACGTAACGACCAAAGCTATTTATTCAAAACCAAAACAGCCCCTCAAAACTCAACTAATCCGCTTCCTCCAAGTTCCAGTATTCACAATTTCAAGCTCCAATTATTTATTTTCAACCTAATACACATTCATAACACATATATACCCAATTTAATACTCAAAGCTCAAATTCAATGAAAATAAAATAGAATTATCGTATCCTCACCTTACCCAAGCTTCACATAAGCAAGAGTGAACGTTTCTCTCAAGCTAATTGGATCCTAAAACATCAGAAATCAAAGAAATTCAATATTCCCACTTAAAATTCGAAAATTGGGGGAAGATGAAGCTGAGGGTGATTAAAAAAGTTACCTATGAAATTGTTTCGGTAGAAATGTAGAGCTCGACGCGGTGAACGCGTGGCCGCAAACGGTGCGGCGATCGGAGCTCGAACGGAGGAGTTACGGGATTTGGAATGTAACGTGAGGGTTACGGGATTTTTTTTTCTCGTTCTTCCCTCCCCTGGAAGCTGAAAGCTTCGTTTCTGTTGGAATGAAGGGGATGAAGGGCTTGGGTTCATTTAATAGGGCTGGTCCGGTTGAACCGACAACCCGGTTCGGGTCCAGTTCAACCGGTTCGGTCCTTTCGGTCCATTTTTGGACCGTTTTCTTCAAAATTGGTGTCAAAATTCTCGTTTCGATGAGCTCTACCCTATTTTGATATAATATTCGCATTTCTAATCCTCCTTATTAAAAAATAATTTATTAACTAATTATCTACTAATTTAACCGGGGTTTACATTCCTAATGATGAATCTACATCCGCAATTGAACTCCTTGAACATGAAGACCCTTATCTGATTGAGTCTGAGAATGATGTGGAAGTGGAAGTCCTTTGGAAAGGGTGGATGGGAGTTGAGTTTGCTTTGTCAAGATCGTTGGAGACTTCTCTACCTAGGTTGCCGTCTACTACATCATTTGAGTGGATAAAACTTATCTGTATTCGCTTTACTATCCCACTCGAGTATGGCATCCTTGAAACAGATGGCCAACTTAGGAAGCTTTGTGGCATTAAGCGTAAGAGAAGAATGTTTAGTGGTTGGAGTTGTGAATCAAGGCTTATCAAGGTTGATATTTCAAGAGCTAGATGCAAGGGTGGAACTAGTGAACATTTGGTTGGATCTAAGAGAAGAGTTTGGTACTTCATTGAGAATTTAGACTGCTTGCCACCTGGTTGGAACAATGATGAGCCACTTAAAGACGGGTGTAGAAACAAGATTTGGGATCCGGGAATACAAGAGGATCAACTCTGGGAGCTCAAAGCTTGTGAAGAACTTCATCAAGCCTTGGTGAATTCATTCAGAAATGTCGGAGCTTAATGGAAGTCCAAGCGTTTGTGGAAGTTTCAAGATGAGTTCAAGCACAAGCCACCATGACAAGGAGCTCACAAATGTCCAACTTAAGGACTTTAACTAAAAGTGCTAGGTGGGAGACAACCCACCATGATAAATTCTTTCTAATTTCCCTTTTGGTTTATATTAGTAGTAAGTTATATTTTCATTTTTAGTTATGTTTATCTCTTTTAATTTATGGTTTAGTTGCTTATTAATTTCTAGTTTATTATAAAAAAAATTGCACTCGACGCGTAAGTGTCAATGACGCGCACGCATCATGTGTCAGTGCGTAATATTATGAAAATAAACAGAGAGTGGTGCTGGAATGACGCGGGAGGGATGCCTGGCGCACAAGCCAACCCACGCGTATGCGTCCCTTGCGTTTTTGCCAATCCACGCGTAAGCGTCAACGACGCGTACGCGTGGCCTTGCCAATCAGCGTAAACGGGTGCTTGAACAGAGAGCTATGATGCCATGGCGCTGGAGTCGTGCGAGTAGTCACGCATACGCGTGACCGACGCTCACGCGTCAGTGTACAATTTTTGCCATCCACGCGTACGCATGGAGGACGCTTATGTGTCGCATGGCTGATTCAGTTTTCACGCGTACGCGTGATGCATGCACGCGCGTCGCACTCTGTTTTTCATTTCTTACTTCTTTCTTCTCTCCTTTCTCCTTCTTTCTTCATCCTTTCTTACTTTCTTCTTCTTCATTCCTTTAACTTCTCATCCTTATTCTCTTTAATTCTATTTTCTTTATTGCATTTGCATACTTTCACTCATTGTATTTTAATGTTGTGCATGTTTTTATTTTCTTTTCTAAATTTGATACTTTTTCTTCAGTGTTGAATTTTCTGCTCAACTGTTGAATATCTCTTGCCTTATTTTGGTCATGACTTGTTTTATTCTAATTGGGTAATATTGTTTAAGTCAATGCTAATCTTTTAAGATACTTGTACCCCTTTTGCATTGATATGAACTTATATTGTTTTTCATGACCCACTCTCTCTTCCCCATTGTTGTAATTTTTGCACTATTGATATGCCATTAGCTTCTACTATTTTCCTCAGTCACATGTTGTAGCTACCATGTAATTGAGACCCTCATTATTTAGCATCAACCCACCCATACTTTATTTGTTTTTTTATCTTTGTTTCTGGGTTACTTTTCTTCCTTTTCCTCTTCTTTCAGGATGGCCACCGAGAAGGGACAGGAAAAACTTCTCAATGGGGCAACAAACAAGTCCATCTGCACAATTGTTGGAGAAAAGCATCAGTTGTAGCTACCCGTCCGCTTGCACATCTTAGCATGCACCGAGGATGGTGCAATCTTTAAGTGTGGGGAGGTCAATACCAACTTCCGTGGGTTAGTTACCTTTTTTTAACAACAATGCTTAATTTTCTTTGTCAGTTCATTGTTGCATTTACATGTTTGATTGCATGTTTGTTTGATTTTGTGCATATTCTACCACTGTTTGGTTGAAGTGATGAATTCTTTTCCAAGAAATTATTTTATAGCATTTCACCAATTTGAATTAAATTTGTATTAAACTTGTTTGAAGAAATATTATATTGGAACATGGTTTAGAGCTCGAACACACAAAACCAGTGAGATTTTGAGCCTATTTGATTGGTTGCATTTTATCAACCAACACTTTAATTTTGGTGTGTGTTGTTCTCTCTAAAATTGTGATATTTGTCTTGCTTAGTTCTATATTTTCATGGTTTGATGTATGCATGCACTTACATGATTGAGGCCTTGTTTCACTGAGCTTACATACCCATATGGCCTTAACCTTTTCATTATCCTTTGTAAATAAATGTTGAGCCTTTTAACCTCATTTATTCTTTAATTTAACTTATCACTTACTCTAAGCGAAAAATAATAATATCCTTAATTTGAATCCTTGGTTAGCTTAGACTAGTGAGAGTATTCATGATTTAAGTGTGGGGAAGTTGGATTTGCCAATATTTGGTTTGAAAATTGGGTGTTGTATATTCCTGTGAAAATGTGCAAAATAATAGTAGAGCACATATTATTGCATTCAATAATTTAATCATATGCATTGAGAAAAACAAAAGAATAGAAATGAAAAATAAAAAGAAAAAAAAGAAAAAAAAAGAAGGAGAAAAAGAAAAGAAAAAAAGAGCAAATAATAAAAGGGGACAAAATGCCCCAAAGTAAATGGTGAAAGCAATGCATATGTACTGTACACGAAATTAGGATGCATGAATATGTGGAAAACATGGTTAATAGATAGTTAGGTTTTGTATTTTGATTACATGGATTGTCCTAAGTTAGGTGGGAAGTTTAAGTTAATTAAGATTCAGATTTTAGTCCACTTGACCAAATACAATCCTACCTTGACCCTAACCCCATTACAACCCTTAAAAGACCTCTTGATATGTGTATTTTTTGCATCAAATTATTTGTTGATTGGCAGAAGAAGAGCAAGCCTTAGAAAGTAAGGTTAGTAGAGAATTGAGAGAATCAAACCTTAAACACATGAGTGATTAGAGTGTATACACTTCCGGTGAGGGTTCGATGCTCGATTCTTTATTCCCGGCTTTCATGAGCTATTTTCTTCAAGTTTACTTGTATTTTATTTTGTGATTTGAATTAGTGGAATCCGGTTTATGTTTGTCTTGGAGAATTTGTTTACTTTTAACCAAGTAGGTAGAAGTATTTTTGCATGTAGTTGCATTCATATAGATAGGTCGCATTTCATAAATTCCACCATTCCTCTTCACTCCTTTATAGCTTCTCTTGAGCTTAGCATGAGGACATGCTAATATTTAAGTGTGGGGAGATTCATAAACCACTATTTTATGGTTTATCTTTTGCTTAATTTAGTGGATTTTATCCACTAAATTCACACTTATTCATATAATTTGCATGTTTTATATTTTCCTTCCTAATTTTGTGCTATGATTGAAAATATGCTTCTTTGGCCTTAAATTTGCTAATTTTAATCCTCTCTTATTACCATTCGATGCCGTGATATGTTTGTTAAGTGTTTTTAGGATTTATAGGGCAGCAATGGCTTAGAGAATGGAAAAGAAGCATGCAAAAGTGGAAGGAATACAAGAAATTGAAGGAATTGCTAAGCTATCAAGCCTGACCTCTTCGTACTAAATCGATCATAACTTGAGCTACAGAGGTCCGAATGAGGCGGTTCTAGTTGTGTTGGAAAGCTAACATCCAGGGCTTCAAAATGATATGCAATTTTCCATAGTTGCCATGTAGTTAGGCAATGCGTACGCGTGGATGACGCGTACGCATGACCTTACAAAAGTTCAGCGACGCGTACACGTGGGCGACGCGTACGCGTGACAGAGCCTAGTGCTGCACGTATTAGAAATTGCTGGGGGTGATTTCTGGGCTCCTTTTGGCCCATTTCCAAGCCCGAAAACATAGAATAGAGGTTGTAGAGTGGGGGAAACTTAGACACAACATTCATTCGCATAATTTTAGGTTTTAGATGTAGTTTTCTAAAGAGAAAAAGGCTCTATCCTCTCTCTAGGTTTTAGAATTCTTAGTTTTATTCCTTCTCAATTTCTGAATTTTATCTTATTTCTACTTAGTTATCTTCTACTTTTAATTGTTCTAGCATTCTAGTTTATTTATTTTCCTTGTTGATTACTTTATGTTGCTAATTTAGCTTATGAATTCTCATGTTAGATTTGGTTTTCCTTTTTAATACAATTTGTGGTATTTCATATTTATTGTCCTTTCTTCATTTGCTATTATTGATGTTTGCAATTGGTTATTTAGATTTAATATTCCTTGCTAGTTTTCTATGTTTTTATGTTGTGCCTTCCAAGTGTTTGATAAAATGCTTGGGAGGGTTTTAAGTTAGATTTTTTATATTCTTAGCTTAAATTGATTAATTGAAGACTCTTGAATTATCATAGTCTCTTGTTGGTTGGTGATTGAAATAAGCTAGTTGGCTTGAGCTTCACTAACTCTAGTCTTTGATTAGGACTTGTGAACTCAAGTTGATTTTCTCACTTGACTTACCTTCAATTGTTAGAGGTTAACTAAGTGATAGCAAAAGGCAATCACCATCATAAGTGACTATGATAATGGGGATAGGAATTCCAATTATCAATTCTTGCTAAGACTTTTCTTAATTATTATTTTATTTTCTTGTTATTTACATTCCTTGTTCCACGATTCAAAAAACCCAAAAAAGATACAATCTCATAACCAATAGTAACATACTTCCCTACAATTCCTTGAGAGACGACCCGAGGTTTAATACTTCGGTTAATTTATTGGGTTTGCTTTAGTAACAAACAAATTAAATTTGATTGAGATTTAATTGTCGGTTTAGATCTATACTTACAACGCGATTATCTTTGTGAAATTCTTTACCGAGGATTTTTCCCCATCACATAGCATTCCACAAAGTATATAATTGACTGTCTATTGAATCAAGAAAAAGGTAATTGTAAAATAGTAGAATTTATAAGGATAATAAACACAGGTATAAATGATCGATCCAAGTTAATGTTGCAAGAGCATTAAAGAAGAAGATGTGAATGTCTTACCAAGACAAGAAATAAAGCAACATTAAAGATCGCAACAACTCTCCAATTAGTTTTCATGTATTGTGCCACACCAGCCCTGGAAACAAAGTTTTGAGGATAAGAAAACATAGTGTCATTGACACAATTCACATTAACATATTGATGCATGGAGGCATGGACTAATTACTACTAAAGCATGCCATGCTTACTTGCATGAATCACAATCATAGCATTTTATGGCACGAGAATTTTTGTACAACTTGTAGTCAATATTGGAGCTAATTGGATGAAAGGTCAAATCATAGTACGATGCATTTACAACAGGATATCCACATATGTGTTAACATAAAAGTCTGATAATATAGTGGGGAAAAAAAGATAACAAAAAATCAGTAATATTGAAATGCCCACAATAGAAAATTAAAGAAAAAAATGTGAATTTGAATATGCTTAAACAACAATCTTTGAATGGGTGAAACCTACTCAGAAGGTGGTTCACAGCAACCAGCTTCAATTGGGGTCAATTTAGCTAATTTATATTGTTTAAGAGTCTGCAAAATATTAATGAAATTGTAATCAGAGTTATGTAGAAGATAGCTGATAATACAATTAAATAGATTGCTATAGACTTAAAATCATCATATATGATCAAAATAATAGAGAAACATTCACAAAAGAAAAAGAGAAAGTCTAACACATGTTGATGTTATAGAAAAGCTACAATATTGATGAATTTGTAGATCCATTTGAAGAAACAATTTATGACTAAAAATTACGACAACATAGAAGCCAAACAGAAGATGATAAATGAATTTTCATACTTATGCTAACACTGTGAAGATCAGGATTCCCACTAAGATAAAACATAGCATGATTAGCTACTGCAAATTAAATGTTAAGGAGGATAACAATTCAAAATTTCTTACTGCTTTGAATTGAAGTAGCCATATTAAGTAGGAATCCGATAATTAAGGATACAATCCATAACAGTATGGAGTTTCTTTACAGAGCGCCTATGAAGCTAATCACGGATCTTTGAAAACATAAACAGATTGCTTCTTAAAAGATTATAGATTAGCAGAAAAAGATTCAAAAAAAGAGAAAGAAAATAAGAAAGAATGCTTAGGTGAGGCTGACATGAAGAAAATGAATGCTCCAAGGCCGATCATCGGAACAGTAAGAGACTTTCTGCATCCATTATGATGATTACTCATCCACATCCCAAATACTATAACTGCTATTGCCAGAATCTCCTCCTCCTCATTTCGTATTTCCATTATAATATTCCATAACATTATAACAATTATAGAAGGTATGTAAGATAAAACCTCAAGACTAAATATAGGAGAAGTACCTCCCCGGATTTTCTACCAAACAACTAGAAGAAGAGATCAAAGAATTCTTGACAATGAAGTATAACATATAATCTAACACATGCATCCATTTATTAAGATATAGATAATAAAATTCTACTTGTTTTGAAGCTCAAATGGTTGCTAAAATGGGGATTGACAGTGGCGGCAACAAGAAGAATTTGGGGAGCAGTCTAACAAAATGTGGTGTGCTACAAAATATATACCACACTGAAGCTTCAAGGCTCCCACATATTCCACAATTCAACCCGATGATAGTTGAGGAATGATCCAAAAGAAAAATAAAATGAAATAAGTGCTACCTTGTTATGCTGTTCCAATAGAACTAACTAAGAAAATTTGTTACTTTTTATCCACTTTGAAGACTACAAAAGTCAATGCAACGAAGGGACAAGTAACCAAAACAAACATATGCTTATGACTTGGATAAAAATGAATCAACACTCATTTCCAAATTTGGCGTACACAAACAAATGGCTTGTAATAATTAGTACTTACAAAACGGAAGTAACATAAATATAGAATCATAAAGCCTAGAAATTAACCTCCAACAAGTGTTGCTAGATTTGGGTCCAACTCTATGCAGTACTTGTTTGGATATGCGTTTAATTCATCAGTTCCAAGTACCTATTACAGCAGGACAAAAACAGATTCAAGAACTAAACTTTTTCCAAGAGAACATATTATCAATCCACAATTTCCATCGCTTTCAGTTTTATTAAATAAGGAGACCGTTTGTCGTATGATAGCTATGAACCAACAACATATCCTTTTAGTTTTGAAGATACAATTCAACATAATTTGGATTGAATTCACAATAAATGTTATGAATTCTCAAGGACAAACACTGATACTTTTTTTTTCTTTACAGAAAGACAATAGTATCACAATAGAGAAATGGGACAGATTATGGTATACATAATATAATTGAAAAAAGGAAAATACAAAAAATTACATTGGTAGTTTTCAACTTTCAATAACAATAATAATTAAAAAGACAGTGTAATTAAACTCATTTATACTTAAATTCAAAACCTAAATTCAAATAAACAACTTAATTAAAACCTAAATTCAAAACCTAACTACTCAATAACCAATTAAAAACCTAAATTAACTAATAATTATACATCAAATTAATTACAGATTAATTATCAAGTAAAGATTAAAGAGGATTGAAGGAGCAAGAAGATAACTGAATAAGAGAACAGGAACTTACCAAGCCGTGAGATGAGCAAACGATGGAACCGGCGAGAACACAACTGCGCAGGGAGAAGACCAGCGCAGGCAAGAAGAGGACGGTACAACGACATTACAAGCGACGAGAGAATGAACCAGAGGCGATAAATTACATATGCATGATTCAAATCTAAATAAAAATCAGTAACAGATGAGAAATTGAAGAACTGGGTGAATAGAAAAATGTTAAAGAAGAAAGAAAATGCTTACCAAAATTGATAGGAGAATCCAAATTCGGAGAATGGTTCAGATTGCAATTAAGATCGAGGAAGAAGATGAAGTGTAGAGGAAGTGGTGCACGAAATTAGAACTTGCACAACTGAACCGGCAAGTGCACCGGGTCATCCAAGTAATACCTCAGGTGAGTGAGGGTCGATCTCACGAGGATTGTCGGATTGAGCAAGCTGTGGTTCTCTTGCAGATCTTAGTCAGGCGAATAGAAAAGATAATTGTTGTTGTTGTACGCGCATAAACAAAACAATAAAGAAAAGATGTAGAAGCAATGATCGGAAATCAGTTAAGGTCTTGGAGATGCTTGTTCTTCCGGATTAATAAATCTTACTGAATGCTTTAACATTGAGTGATCAATTCAATGGCAAGGTTGTAAGTAATTAAATTCGGGGCTAGTTGTCATTAATCTCCTCTGATCCACATCAAACGTCGGTGCTAATGGTCATTCAATATGAACGAGGGTGAAGCTCACACAATTCAATCTCTGGTGATCCTACTCAAAACGCCATAGACTAGGTCAGATCTTCTGGATCGGAGAATGATGCTCAGTATTCTAGCCTTAATGCCACAGAGACCTCAATTACCAATGACTAATGAGATTTTATGTCACTTATCCCAATTAGCCCAGATTCTCTCTTGGAACCTATGATGTATTCTCAAGCTATAGCTCAATACTATCTGGTTAAGGCTTCGCAAGAGCTCATGTAGAATAAGGGGTCATACTCTCGTTACACCCTAGATTCATAAAGATGAAGAGTGACAATACCTCATAGAATGGAATCAAACATGTATTAAAGTAGAAAAGTAATGATATTAATCCATAGGAATGAGCAGAGCTCCTATCCTTAACCTAAGAGGTTTAGTTGCTCGTAGTTTACAGAGAAAACATAAATAATGCATGATAAGTTAGTAGAAGATCCTAAACATGGTTGATCTTCTCCTATATATACTAATCTACTAATCTACTAATTACTAGACCTTAAAAGATATTACTAATAATTAGAAATTACAAAAATGAGATAAACTAAGCTAAAGGGTGCAAAAAACCACTTCTGGGCCCACTTGATAAGTTTTTGGATTGAGCTTGCCATTCAACTTGGATGAGTGGGTGTTGAACACCCCCTAGGGAGTGTCTATGCTACTTCCTTGCTCCCTTGGTGGCGTTGAAAGCCAGAAAGGGTGTAAGTTAGGCGTTCAATGCCCATTTTGCGCAGTCGTATCCAAAGAAAAGTATAAATCATTATATTGCTGGAAATTCCTGGAAGTTAACTTTCCAACGCCGTTGAGAACGCGTCAATAGAACCTCTGTAGCTTAAAAAAAGCTCGTTTGAATGAATGGAGGTCAAGATTTGACAACATCTGCTATTCTTTCTTTGCCTCTGAATCAAACTTTGCCAAAACTTGTAAAATTCACCCAAAAATCTCCTAAGATCATAAGAAAAATACAAAAACTCAAAGTAGTATCCAAAATGTGAATTTTGCACTAAAATATGCTAAAAAACAGTAAGAAAATGGTACTAAAAAGGGTATAAAATATCCACTCATCATAATACCAAACTTAAACTGTTGCTTGTCCTCAAGCAATCAAAAACAAAATAGGACTAAAAAGAAGGGAAAGATACAATAAGTCTTAGGGTTTTCAGGAAGCTCAGTTCCAAATACTAAATGGGGCTATTAGCTCTTTACTTCTGAATATCTTTGGCATCTCACTTTCCTTTAAAGCTAAAAAATATTGGCATCCTTTGGAACCAGAATCCAGATGATATTATTAATTCTCTTCTTTTAGTTTTTCTTGATTCTTGAACACAGCTTCTTTTGGTGCTTTTCACCTTTTGAGCCTAGCTGTGACTCTAAGCGTTTTGTTTTCCTGTATTACCACCGGATACATAAAAGCCACAATTTCTTAACTGGGAAAACCCTCTAGATTCAAATTTAGCTTTGCTTAAATTCCCAGACAGTGGTGCTCAGAGTTCTTAAGCGTACTCTTTTATTGCTTTGGATCACGACTTTAAATGCTCAGTCTCAAGCTTTTTACTTGACACATTCACACCACAAGCATTTAGTTAGGGATAGCAACTCAATTGAGCTTTTTAGGCTAATTTTTGACCCTCCTAACCATTGATGCTCAAAGCCTTGGATATTTTTTCTTTATTTTTTTTCTTTGTTATTTTTCTTTTATTTCTCTTTTTTTCTTTTATTTTTCTTTTTCTTTTTCTGCTTCTTTTTTTTGCTTTAAGAATCAATATTTTTTATTTTTCAGAGAATTAATAATACTTGTCTAAATTCACTGTTCTTCAAGAGCCAATATACTCAACTTCAGTATCAATTATGCACTGTTAATTCATAAACTCAGAAGATAAATGCAAGGCCACCACATCAATATAATTGGAATAACTCATGATAACTTGAAACTTATGTATCTCACTATTTCTTTTTCAAATAAACTTTTCTTTTAAGCTTGATGAGGGATACATGACGTTAGGATTTTTGCCAGTAAAGAAGTTCATAAAAATAGTCGCGTTGTAGATATAGTCTCTAAACCGACAGAAATCCCTTCGTACAAACGTTTTGGTTGTCACAAGTAACAAACCCCTTTAAAAATTGTTAACCGAGTATTCAAACCTCGAGTCATCTTCTCAAGGAACTGCAAGGAAGTATGTTCTTATTATTGGCTATAAAGGTTGTAATCGGGGTTTAGAAGGTGAGAAGCAAGTGATTTAAATGACAAGTAAAGTAGATGGCAATTAAAATAAATAAATACTGTAAAGCAAACTTTTGGCAAGGTAAGAGAAATTAGAAGTCCAACTTAGTTATCTCTCTCAACAATAATGAAAGTTGAATCTAAATTCCACTTAGTTAACCTTTACTAAGGCAAAGGAAAGTCAAGGGACTAATTAGTTTGACCTTCGAATCCTATTTAATTCCTAAAAAAAAGTTGGGATTATTGAAGTTCAGTTCAATTAGCAAGATAGCGATTATCAGTTATGTTGAGTTTGATAATGTTGAGTTATTGATTTCTTAACCAAAACCAAAAGGGGAAAAAGTAAAATTGTTGGAATAAAAATGTCCTTAGATGGGAAGCAATAATAACTTAAATTAAAGAGAACAATAATAAACTGAAATACCTCAAATAATCATTAACTCAAATAATAATCTGTATCAAGGAATAATTCATAAGCCAATTGGGCAACATCTGTAGATACGAATAAAAGCATTAAAGTAAAAGTAGCATAGAAACATAAATTAAAGTAAATATTAAACCTGGATCAAGAGTCACTCTTAAAAGCTAAGAGAAGTCCTAAATCCTAATCCTAAGAGAGAGAAGAGAGAACCTCTCTCAAACTAAATCCAAATCATGGAAAGTAATAAAAGTTGCGAGCTCTCCCTTGAATGGATGCATTCCCCCACTTTATAGCCTCTAGTCTGTGTGTTCTGTGCCTGAATCTAGGCCAAAAGGGCTTCAAAAATCGCTGGGGGCGTATTCTGTAAATTCTAATACGTGACTTCTGTCACGCGTCCACGTGGGTCACGCGGTCACGTCATCTGGAGTTTTCCTTGTGGCGCGGTCGCGTCGGTCACGCGTCCGCATCGAATGCGCTATGCTCAAGTCGCGCGGCCGCGTCAGTCATGCGGCCACGTCACTGCTTCTTCGCTCCTGGCACGCGATCGCGTGGATGCCAGTTCCTTCAAAACTCCATTTCGCACTTTCCTTCCATTTTTGTACGTTTCCTTTTCCATCCTTTAAGTCATTCTGCCTTAGAAAATCTGAAACTGCTCAACACACTAATCACGGCATCGAATGGAAGTAAAGGTAATTAAAATAATTAATTTTAAAGCTTAGGAAACATGTTTTTCACATACATCACATAATGAGGAAGGGAAAGTAAAACCATGCAATTAATATGAATAAGTGGGTGAAGGATTGAATAAATCA
>NC_029792.2:29486091-29496358 GCF_000816755.2 Arachis ipaensis
GAACATAGAATCAAGCATTGAACCCTCACTGGTAGTGTATATCACTCTAATCTCTCAAGTGTATAGGGTTATTCACTCTACTCTTCTCTAATCATTCTTTCTAAACATTGTTCTTCATCTAACCAATCAACAAATATTTAATGTACCAATGCAAATATCATGAGGTCTTTTCAAGGTTATAATGGGGCTGAGGTAAAGGTAAGGATATATGTATGGCCAAGTGAGCTATAATATGAATCTTCAATTAACCTAAGCTCTCACCTAATATACATATACTCTATATACCTTTACATTCATGCCTAGCTACCCATAATTCCCACTTTTGTATAATTCCCATACTCATGTACCAAATTTTCTTTAATTTTTATCACATGTGCATTGATCTTCTATTAAACTTAATATTGGAATAACTTTGTCCCCTTATTTATTTACTTATGTTATGTATATTTTTTCTTTTTCTCTTTTTTTTTTCTATTTTCTTTTTTTTTAAAGCTGAAAAATAAACATAACTTATCAATGCATATGGATTTTTAATTTTTCTGGTCTCACATGAGTAGGTACCCAAATTCTCAATATTTTATCAAAGTAAAAACTTAACACATTCCCTTATGAACCCATGTTCCCATAATTTTCCCACACTTAATTGATACACAATCTCTATCTTAAGCTAACCAAAGATTCAATTGGGATATCTAATTATTTTTCTGCTTAAGGCTAGTGATGTGGTTATAGAACAGAATAAATGGGGATAAAAAGGCTCAAGGTGGCTAACAAGGGTGATGTAAAAAGTAGGCTTATTTGGGATAAGTGAGCTAATAACAAGTAATGGCCTCAATCATATGCAAACATGTAAATACACTAAATAATGGACATATAGAATGGAACAAAGCAAAGATTGCAATTATAGAGAAGAAAACACACAAGAATAAAAATTTATGGTTAAATAATGTAACCATGTAAATAAGCTCAAAATCTCACAGGTTGTGTGTTCTTTGGCTTAAAAACCGTGTTCCAAATACAACTTCTAACAAGTTTAACACAAAAAATTTTGATTTTAAATTAGTAAAATTTTTCAAAAATAGGGTCTTACAAAGAAATTTATTATTTAACCAAGTAGTAACTAAATGCACAAAATCAAATAAATATGCAATCAAACATGAAAATGCAACAACTAACAAGGAAAATAAAATATTGGTGTTGATAAGAAAATACTAACCCATGGAGATCGGTATCGACCTCCCCACACTTAAAGATTGCACCGTCCTCGGTGCATGCTGAGATGTGCAAGTGGACGGGTGGCTTCAACTGATGCTTTTCGCTATAGATTGTGCAGATTGACTTGCTTGTCTCCCCATGTAAGCGTTTTCCAGTTCTCTTCCTGGTGGCCATTCTGAAAGAAGAAGGGAAGAAAGGTAACCCAATAATAGAGATAAGAAAATAAATGAAGTATGGTTGGGTTAATGCCAAATGATAAGGGTCACAATTACATGGTAGCTACAACATGCAAGTGAGAAAACAGTAGAAGTACATGGCAGATCAAGAGTGCAAAAATTTGCAACAATGGGAGGAGAGAGTGGGTAATGAAAGGCAATGTAAGTTCATGTCAATGCAAATGAAGTGCAAGTATCATAAAAGATTGGCATTGGCAGATAATTAATATCATCCCACAGTGTAAAACAAGTTACTAAGCACCAAAGTAATTCAGAAAAGATGTAACAGTTGAATAAGAAAATTTTTAACACCAATGAAAAAAAATAAAAACATGCACAAAATTAAAATGCAATGAATAAAATAAAATAAAATAAAAGATAATAAGAATGAGAAGGGAAAGAAGGGAAGAAGAAGTAAGTAAGAAAGGAGGTAGGAAAAATTAGGATTGGGGAAGAAAAGATAAGATATTTGGCAAATTAGGATAAGCTGTGCGGCGCAAGCGACGCGGTCGCGTGGGACACGCGGTCCCGCGGCTTGCGCTTAAACTGATTGACGCGGTCGCGTCGGTCACGCGGTCGCGTGACCCATTTTACGCTACTGGCACGAGGGCAGCCTCGCCTCGCTCTCGCATAACTCTCTGTTCAAAAATCATTAATTGCCAAATATTGGGTGACACGATCGCGTGGGGCACGCGATCGCGTGGGGCACGCGATCGCGTGAGTGGGCACTTAGTAGGATGTGACGCGGCCGCGTGGGGCACGCGGTCGCGTGAGATGGACTGCACGTCCAGCGCCAGTCCAGCACCACTCTAGCACAACTTTCGGCTGTGCACCATTATTACGTCGAAATCCTGGGCACGCGGTCGCGTGGGAGGCCAGTATTCCCACTCGACACGGACGCGTCAGCGACGCGGTCACGTGGGACGATTTGTGCCACGGGCACACCTCCAACCACGCTCCAGCGTGACTCTCTGTTCGTTTTTATTTTCTCCCCTCTCCTTACGACGCGGACGCGTCGCGTGGCATTTTTTTTTTGAATGCAGAATGCAGTATGCAGAATGCA
The DNA here is from genome assembly GCF_000816755.2 of Arachis ipaensis. Lineage (NCBI taxonomy): Eukaryota > Viridiplantae > Streptophyta > Magnoliopsida > Fabales > Fabaceae > Arachis > Arachis ipaensis. Next base: position 29,488,585 of record NC_029792.2, read on the forward strand.
ATGCTTAATGTGAATGCTATGCATGATTCCAGGTTTGATAAAATGAAATAAAATTCAAAAACAAACAAAACTAAATAAAATTAAAATTGCAAAAGGAACGATCATACCATGGTGGGTTGTCTCCCACTTAGCACTTTTAGTTAAAGTCCTTAAGTTGGACATTGGAAGAGCTTCCTGCTATGGTGGTTTGTGTTTAAATTCATCCAGAAATCTCCACCAATGCTTGGAATGCCAATAGCCTCCGGGGTCCCAAACTAGGCATGTGAAGCTTCTGATCAGCTTCAAGCAGATTTTCAGGCTCCCGGGATGACGAATGTCAGAATAGAATCCATGATCCCAAGCTTTGTTTTTAAATCCGCCTCCGTCTTGATCTACATGTTTCCATCCGGGCGTTTTAAAAAGTAGAATCTCACCATGGTGACCAAACGTTCTCCGTGATCCATGCAATTGAGCATGATACCAATCCATGTACTTCGAGGTGAAGCATGGAACCTTATTGAACCTTGTGCACCAACTCTGAGTACGAGCCATTTCCCTCTTACTCTTAAAGCCGCAAAGAGCTCTAAGCTGGCCATCTGTTTCAAGCAAACCATATTCAAGTGAATAAGTAAAGTTATAGGTTAAGGATTGTACCCACTTGAAGCTTGTATTAGGTGGTAATGGCCTTGGGGTAGGTGTTTCTGGTGGTTTTGTAAGTTCTACTCCCTTGTGCTCTTCTGTGAATTTCTCCACTTCCTTGCAAGAGTCTTCAAATGTAGTATCACCCTGGTCAAAGTCTTCTATGTCTTCCTCATCACTCGAGTCATAGATTGGAGGTTGAGAGAAATCTACCTCTGCATCATCTTTGTATTCATCTGGGGAAGATTCTTCAATCTCAGAGACTTCACTTTCAGATGCAAGTTCATTACTAAGAGAGCTGGACTTGTGACTATCATCATCAAGGGAATTTGTGTCCTGGTTTATTCCGTTTGATTCTTCATAAACAACTTGCCTTGGAGATTGTACAATATCCTCCTTAGCATCAACTGTAGCGTCCTTGACGGAGTTCTCCTCAGTTCTGGATTCCCATGGAGGTTCAGCATCTCCTAGATCTTCAACCAACTCTTCTTCTTGAACAATGACAGCTTCTTCTACCTGTTCTAGTACGAATTCATTCTCTGTCTTGTCCACTGGAGTTTCTGGTATCTCCTTCATGCTACGCTCTTCGTTAGACTGTTCACATGGGGCTATGGCTGATCCTTGTGTATTTGAGTGCCTAGAAACCCATTGAATTATTGTTTGCTCCAGTTGTCGAATGGTTATTTGAAATTTATTTACTGTTTCCTTTAGGCGAACCTCTGCTTCTCGGGTTGCCGGACTTGGACATGATACATAGGAAAGTGGTGGTGATTGGGAGTGTTTGGATTGGTACTGGGATAAGGAAGGATCATATGGTGGCGAATGGTGAAGAGAAGATTGTGAGTGTGGTGGTTCGATGTTATGTTGAAAGGATGGTTTATATACACGGGGTGGGGCTTGTTGGTAGTTACAAGGTTGTCCACCATATCTTTCAGCTGGGTATGCATGGTAGAATGGTCTTTGTCTAGGATATCTTGGAGGGTGTTGCTGCCTAAAGGGTTGATTAGATCCTCTTGGCTCCATTCATCCTTGATTGATTTGACCTTGATGCATATCCCTGCTGTAACTTCTATTTCTTTCAGCAAAGTTAGAACCAAACTCAAAGCGAGAGGGGTGAGAATTCATGGTAGCAAATAAAGATAAAAAGGAAAAACAGAAATAAAGAAACAAGCAAAAGAAAAATATTTACAATAACCGATAATAAGGCACACGTTAGCAGTTCCCCGGCAACGGCGCCATTTTGACGTTAGGATTTTTGCCAGTAAAGAAGTTCATAAAAACAGTCGCGTTGTAGATATAGTCTCTAAACTGACAGAAATCCCTTCGTACAAACGTTTTGGTTGTCACAAGTAACAAACCCCTTTAAAAATTGTTAACCGAGTATTCAAACCTCGGGTCGTCTTCTCAAGGAACTGCAAGGAAGTATGTTCTTATTATTGGCTATAAAGGTTGTAATCGGGGTTTAGAAGGTGAGAAGCAAGTGATTTAAATGACAAGTAAAGTAGATGGCAATTAAAATAAATAAATACTATAAAGCAAACTTTTGGCAAGGTAAGAGAAATTGGAAATCCAAGTTAGTTATCTCTCTCAAAAATAATGAAAGTTGAATCTAAATTCCACTTAGTTAACCTTTACTAAGGCAAAGGAAAGTCAAGGGACTAATTAGTTTGACCTTCGAATCCTATTTAATTCCTAAGAAAAAGTTGGGATTATTGAAGTTCAGTTCAATTAGCAAGATAGCGATTATCAGTTATGTTGAATTTGATAATGTTAAGTTACTGATTTCTTAACCAAAACCAAAAGGGGAAAAAGTAAAATTGTTGGAATAAAAATGTCCTTAGATGGGAAGCAATAATAACTTAAATTAAAGAGAACAATAATAAACTGAAATACCTCAAATAATCATTAACTCAAATAATAATCTGTATCATGGAATAATTCATAAGCTAATTGGGCAACATCTGTAAATACGAATAAAAACATTAAAGTAAAAGTAGCATAGAAACATAAATTAAAGTAAATATTAAACCTGGATCGAGAGTCACTCTTAAAAACTAAGAGAAGTCCTAAATCTTAATCCTAAGAGAGAGAGGAGAGAACCTCTCTCAAACTAAATCTAAATCATGGAAAGTAATAAAAATGCGAGATCTCCCTTGAATGGATGCATTCCCCCACTTTATAGCCTCTAGTCTGTGTGTTCTGTGCCTGGATCTGGGCCAAAAGGGCTTCAAAAATCGCTGGGGGCGTATTCTGTAAATTCTGATACGTGGCTTCTATCACGCGTCCGCATGGGTCAAGCGGTCGCGTCATCTGGAGTTTTTCTTGTGGCGCAGTCGCATCGGTCACGCGTCCACATCGAATGCGCTATGCTCAAGTCGCGCGACCGCGTCAGTCATGCGGCCGCGTCGCTGCTTCTTTGCTCCTGGCACGCGATCGCGTCGTCCATGCGATCGCGTGGATGCCAGTTCCTTCAAAACTCAGTTTCACACTTTCCTTCCATTTTTGTACGTTTCCTTTTCCATCCTTTAAGTCATTCTGCCTTAAAAAATCTGAAACTACTCAACACACTAATCACGGCATCGAATGGAAGTAAAGGTAATTAAAATAATTAATTTTAAAGCTTAGGAAACATGTTTTTCACATACATCACATAATGAGGAAGGGAAAGTAAAACCATGCAATTAATATGAATAAGTGGGTGAAGGATTGAATAAATCACTCAAACTAAGCACAAAATAACTCATGAAATATGGGTTTATCAATACATAGGATAGCTTATAACCAAAACAAAATAAATGACACTAAAAAGGAACAAAATACTAAATATGATCATACACTAGAATAGAAAACAGACAATAAATTAAAGTACAATGAAAATAGAAATGAAACAAATAGAGGGATAATGGGACTCAACAACCTCAGTGATGGTGGTTGTTGCTCCCTCTAGAGAATCCAATGGAGCGTTTGATCTCCTCTATGTCTCTCTCCTGTCTCAGTTGTTCCTCCATCAATCTTCTATGATTTTCTCTCACCTCATGGAGGATAGTGGCGTGCTCCTTATGCTCCACCCTTAGCTGATCCACTGATGAAGTCAGCTCCCTTATTGATGTATTCAGTTGGTCCCAATAGTTCCGGGGAGGGAAATACATCCCTCGAGGCATCTCAGGGATTTCTGGTGGAGGTGGCGGCACAAGTTCGTGTGCAGGCTCTCTCACATGCTCCATCCTCCTCTTTGTGATGGGCTTGTCCATCTCAATGAGGGTGTCTCCAGCTATGCCAATTCCAGCTAAATTGCAAAGGCGACATATGAGGTGAGGGACGCTAACCTCGCTTCGGTGGAGGGCTTGTCAGCCACTTGTACATATCTACAGGTATCACCTCATGTACTTCCACCTCATTCCCAAGCATGATGCAATGAATCATCATTGCTCGGTCAACGGTAACCTCGGATCGGTTACTTGTGGGGATAATGGAGTATTGGATGATCTCCAACCATCCTCTAGCCATGGGCTTGAGGTCAAGCCTACCTAGTTGTTAGGGCTTGCCTTGTGCGTCCCTCCTCCACTGAGCTCCTTCCACACAAATGTCTACAAGGACTTGATCCAGTCTTTGGTCAGAGTTTACCCTTCTAGTGTAAGAGTGTGGATCACCTAGCATCTGTGGCAATTGTAGTGCCACTCTCACACTTTCTGGGCTAAAATTCAAGAGTTGCTCTCTCACCATGGTACGCTAGTTCTTGGGCTTTGGGTTCACACTGGTGTCGTGCTTTTTGGTGACCCAAGCATTAGCGTAGAATTCTTGCACCATTAATGTTCCGACCTCTAAGATATGATTGGTCAGAACTTCCCAATCCCTTCTCCGGATTTCTTACTGGATCTCCGGATATTCACTTTTTTTGAGCTTGAAAGGGACCTCGGGAATCACCTTTTTGTGCCTCACTACCTCATAGAAGTGGTTGTGGTGCACCATGGTGAGGAATCTCCATGATTCCCGATGGCTTTGAAGTGAAAGCGAGGGTTTTTCTCTTTCTCTTCCTTGAGGATTCACTGGCTTTTGGTGCCATAGAGAAAGAGTAAAAGGCAAAAAGCGGAGCTTTTACAACACCAAACTTAAGAATGTTTCTCGTCCTCGAGCAACTAATAACAAAAGAGAAGGAGAGTAGTAGAAGGAAGAAGAAAATATAGAGGGGAAGGAGTAGAAGGCTTCGGCCAAGTGGGGTTTGAAGAGTGAAGAGGAAGAGTGTGTAAGGTGTAGGGTGTGTGTATGAAGGGGAGAATGAGGGGTATTTATAGGGTTGGGATGGGGTAGGGTTCGGCTATGTGAAAGGGAAAGATGGGTGGGAAATGTTTGAATTTGAAATGGGTGGGGTTGGTGGGAAATTGAAATGATGGGATTTGTGAAGGGTGTTGGGAATAGGGAAAGTTGAAAGGGAAGTGATAGGTGAATGTGTATTGGGAAGAGGGAAAGTAGGGTGTCAGAATCAAGGTTGAGAAAGTATGAGAGAGAAGGAAAGGTGGGAAAGGTGGAGTTTGTGTGGGACCTACTGGCTTGTGACTTCGAAATCTGAGCTCTCTTGCCCCTGCCTGGGCGTTCAGCACCAGGTCTGGGCGTTGAACACCCACAGGGGACCAAAATGGTGGCTCTGGCTGCTCCATAGGGGGCGTTGAACGATGTGGGCATTCAACGCCAGTGCATGCTCCTTGGTGGGCGTTGAACGCCCATATTGTTCCTATTCTGGTGTTCAACGCCAGGATTGCTCCTTAATGGGCATTGAACGCCCAAAGGGGACTAAGGAATGGTTCTTCGCAGCTCCTGAATGGGCATTGAATGCCCAGCTTCCTCCTTGTCTGGCGTTTAATGCCAGCAAGGGACTCTTCCCAGGGTATTCTGTTTTCACTTCTGAGTGCCTTTGTCTCTGTTCTAAGTGCTGCACATGATCACAAACGTCAAAAAGCAAAGGAAAACTATAATATAAAATTAAACTAAAATAAATGAAAAGAAATTAAAAATACTATGCTAATGGTTGGCTTGCCTCCCAACAAGCACTTCTTTACCGTCATTAGCTTGATAGACAGGTCCATTATGGAGCTAGATAGCGGCTCAGATATTCACCCTTCATAGTGAACTTTCTTCCTATGTTCTCATGAAAGAGCTCCACATGCTCTAGAGACAGGATCCTATTCACTGTGTGTGGAATGACTGGACTCTTAGTGAAGACAACTCTCATGCCATGTGAGAGGCCTTCAGTGGAAATCTTCTTGTTCCGCCAGCCCTTGGGTACCTTCTTCTTAGTACCTCCTTCCTCAGTGGTTAATGGTGATGGATGCCCAACACCAAACTTAGGTTTGATATCTGGGGACTCTGTATAACTTTGTACTGAGAAAGAACGTTGGAATACTACGTGTTGCACAATGGTATCTCCTTTGCCAGAGGAAGAATGATGGTTTGGGATCTTGAACAAGATACAATCTTCATGCAACCTCAGAACTAGCTCTCCTTTTTCACATCAATTAAGGCCTTAGCAGTGGCTAGGAAAGGCCTTCCAAGGATGATTGAGTCATCTCTATCCTCCTTAGTGTCTAGGATCACAAAATCTGCAGGGACGTAAAGGTCTTCAACCTTTACAAGGACATCTTCCACCATGCCATATGCCCTTTTCAGGGACTTGTCTGCCATCTCCAATGAGATCTTGGCAGGCAGCACGTTCTGAATTCCCAGCCTCTTCATCAGAAAGAGAGGCATAAGATTGATGCTTGAGCCGAGGTCGCATAATGCTTTATCAAAGGTGATGGTCCCTATAGTACAAGGAATCAGGAAGCTTCCGTGATTCGACACCTTCTGAAAGAGCTTCTTCTAGACTAAGGCACTACACTCCTTGGTCAACACCACAGTCTCATCTCCCTTTGAGGCCTTCAAACATGCCATGGAAGGGGGGTCCTTCTCCAATATCTCTGCATGAGAGGAATTGGCTTTCATCTTCCTGAGGATTGGCAAGAATCGAGCCATTTGCTCCTCCTTAGGCTCCTCTTGTACATCTGAAGAGGGGTGTTCTTTAGGCTCCTTTCTCTGTAAAGGGGCATACAAGGTGACATTCTTGGTCTCCTCATGAGCCCTGATTTCCTTGAGCTCCTCAGTAGTAGGTTCCTCTTCTAGTTTAGCCTCTACCTCTATCATGAGTTTCTTACACTCTTCCTTTGGATTCACCTCTGTGTTGCTTGGGAGAGTGTTAGAGGGGATCTTTGAAATTTTCTTGCTCAGTTGATCAACCTGTATCTCCAAGTTCTGAATGGAGGACCTAGTTTCTGCCATAAAACTGTCTCTTAGAGAGGTTAGAGACTATAGTAGCCAACTCAGAGAGGCTCTGCTTGAGTGTCTCCAGTTACTGCTGAGAGGGTTCGAATGGTCTGTTATTGAACCTGTTGTGGTTTGTTCCACTCTGATTGTTGCTGAAGCCTTGTTGAAGCCTCTACTGATCTCTCTACGCAATGTTATGGTGATTCCTCCATCCCCGATTAAGATTATTTGAATAGGGATTATTGTTAGAGTTTTTGGAGGAGTTTTCTATGTAGTTCATCTCCTCCATTGTGGTCCAGGTGTTGTCACCAGCGTCTACTTCATAAGCTGTTTCTGGACAATAAGCAGCTGAGTTCTGTGTCCCACTCAAGTGCTGAGAGATCATATTAATCTGCTGGGACATAAGCTTATTCTGAGCCAGGATGACGTCCAGAATATCTACTTCTAAGACACCTCTCTTCTGACCGGCCCCATTGTTCATAGGGTTCCTCTCAGAAGTGTACATGTATTGGTTGTTGGCAACCATATTAATGAGCTCCTGCGCCTCTTTAGGCGTCTTCTTCATGTGAAGGGAGCCACCAGCAGAGTGGTCCAAGGACATCTTGGACATCTCAGATAGGCCATCATCGAAGATCTCTAGCATGGTCCACACTAAGATCATGTTAAGAGGACATCTCTTGATCAGTTGCTTGTATCTTTTCCAAACTTCATAGAGGGATTCACCCTCTTTCTGTCTGAAGGTTTGTACTTCCACCCTAAGCTTTCTTAGCTTCTGAGGTGGAAAGAATTTGGTCAAGAATCCATTGACCACCTTCTCCCATGTATCTGGGCTCTCTTTAGGCTGAGAATCCAACCATAGTCT
>NC_029792.2:29496487-29545584 GCF_000816755.2 Arachis ipaensis
GAAAGAGCATGAGCTTGTAAACCTCTGGATTTACTCCATTAGTCTTGACGGTGTCACATTTCTGCCGGAAGTCATATATGAATTTGTTGGGATCTTCCTGTGGAAGTCCATGAAACTGGAAATTCTGTTGTACTAGAGTGACTAGTTGAGGCTTCAGCTCAGAGTTGTTTACACTAATGGATGGAATGGAGATACTGCACCCATAAAAGTCAGAATTGGGTGCAATGTAAGATCCAAGGACCTTTATTGCGTCTCCCCCATTATCTGGGTTAGCTGCCATTATTGTATCTTCAGCTTCTTGTTCTAGAGTTCCTGTGAGATTTCTTACGGCTTTGCTAGCCTGAGCTTATTGCAGACGTCTTCCTAAAGTCTTTTAAGGTTCAGGATCTGGATCAAAGAGAGGTTCTTTATCCAAATTCCTGCTCATAAACAAGAAGAAACAAACTAAGAAGAGAAAAAGAAAGGAGTCTCTATGTTAGAGATAGAGCGCTCCTAGTGAGAGAGTTAGATAAAAAGAAAAGAAAAAAACAAAAGGTGACTTTTATTTAAAGGAGTTTTTGAAAATGAAGAGGGAGAAAGAGTTGAAGAATTTCGAAAAAGATGAGAGAGAGAGGTTACATGATTTTCGAAAAGAAGAAAGAGAAAGAAGAGTCAAAGGGACACAGTACTTTTAAAATCGAAATAAGATAAAATAAATAACTAACAAGATTTGAAAATAAAATAGAAGATTTGATTTTGAAAATCTTTGAAATTTAAAAAGAAAAAGTCAATCAAAGATTTGAAAAATTGAATTTGAAAGGAAAAATTCAAACAAGATAAGATAAGATTTAAATTTTAAGACAATGGATTTGATTTTGAAAAATTATAAAATTAAAAAAAAATTAAAGAAAGATTTTGAAATTCAAATTTTAAAGAACAAGAAACTAACAAGGCACTAAACTTTTAGAATTTGAATTTAAAAGAAAGATAAGATAACAAAATTTTAAAATCAAAGAAAGATGAAAAAGATGAAAAAGATAAGCAAGAAACTTAAATCAAAAGATTACCAATGTGACACCAAACTTAAAATTTTGAAATCAAATCTAAGAAATTTTGAAAATATGTTTAAAATATTTTTTTTCAAAAAAAAATTAAAAAGGAAAAACAAACACTAACTAGACACCAAACTTAAAGATTTGAAAATCAAACAAAGAAAAATGCAAAGAAAACTCGAACACCAAGAAAGAAAATAAGAACAATTTTCAAAAATTCAAAAAAATAAAAACTAACAAGAACTACAAGAAAACCAAACTTAAGAACTGACAAAAGATTCAATCAAAAGAAAAAGATGACTAAGACAAATTTTGAAAAGTTTTAAGAAAAGAAACCAAGAAAGTTTGAAAAACAAGAAACACAATTAACATGAAAACAGTAAAAGGTACCTGATCTAAGGATCAAGACAACCATTAGTTTGTCAATCTCGAACAATCCCCGGCAATGGCACCAAAAACTTGGTGCGCAAAATTAGAACTCGCACAACTGAATCGGCAAGTGCACCGGGTCGTCCAAGTAATATCTGAGGTGAGTGAGGGTCGATTCCACGAAGATTTTCGGATTGAGCAAGCCGTGGTTCTCTTGCAGATCTTAGTCAGACAAATAGAAAAGATAATTGTTGTTGTTGTAGGCGCATAAACAAAACAATAAAGAAAAGACGTAGAAGCAATGATAGGAAATCAGTTAAGGCCTTGGAGATGCTTGTTCTTCTGGATTAACACTTCTTACTGGCTATTTTAACAATGAGTGATTCATTCAATGGCAAGGCTGTAAGTGATTAAAGACGGGAATAGTGGTCATTAATCTCCTCTGATCCACATCAAACGCCGGTGCTAATGGTCATTCAATATGAACGAGGGTGAAGCTCATGCAATTCAATCTCTGGTGATCCTACTCAAAACACCACAAACAAGGTCAGATCTTCTGGATCAGAGAATGATACTCAGTATTCTAGCCTTAATGCCACAGAGACCTCAATTACCCATGACTAACTAGATTTTTTCTCACTTATCCCAATTAGCCTAGACACTCTCTTGGAACCTGTGATGTATTCTCAAGCTGTAGCTCAATACTATCCGACTAAGGCTTCGCAAGAGCTCATGTAGAATAAGGGGTCATACTCTCGTTCCACCCCAGATTCATAAAGATAAAAAGCAACAATACATTATAGAATGGAATCAAACATCTATTAAAGTATAAAAGTAATGATATTAATCCAAAGGAATGAGCAGAGCTCCTATCCTTAACCTAGGAGGTTTAGTTGCTCATAGTTTACAGAGAAAACAGAAATAATGTATGATAAGTCAACAAAAGATCATAAACATGATTGATCTTCTCCTATATATACTAATCTACTAATTACTAGACCTAAAAAGATATTACTAATAATTAGAAATTACAAAAATGAGATAAACTAAGCTAAAGGGTGCAAAAATTCACTTCTGGGCCCACTTGGTGAGTTTTTGGGCTGAGCTTGGCATTCAACTTGGATGCGTGGGTGTTGAACGCCCATTAGGGAGTGTCTATGCTGCTTCCTTGCTTCGTTGGTGGCGTTGAACGCCAGTTTTGGGCGTTCAACGCTGGCCTTGGTCCTTCTTGGGTGTTGAATGCTAGAAAGGGTGTAAATTGGGTGTTCAACGCCCATTTTGGACAGTCGTTTCTAAAGAAAAGTATAGACCATTATATATTGCTGGAAAATCCTAGAAGTTAGCTTTCCAACGCCATTGAGAACGCATCAATTGGACCTCTGTAACTCCAGAAATTCTCATTTGAATGCATGGAGGTCAAGATTTGACAGCATCTGCTATCCTTTCTTTGCCTCTGAATCAGACTTTGCCAAAACTTGCCAAATTCACCCAAAAATCACCTAAGATCATAAGAAAAATACAAAAACTCAAAGTAGTATCCAAAATGTGAATTTTGCACTAAAACCTACTAAAACATAATAAAACTTGCTAAAATATGCTCAAAAACACTAAGGAAATGATACTAAAAAGGGTATAAAATATTCACTCATCAAGAAGGAGATGCGATAGAACTTGGAAGTGGTTTCTCCGTTGTGAAGAATGTGAAAGAGATTAAAAAATAATGTCTTAGTATAATTTTCACATGTTTACACATTTGATAACATTTAGATATAGTTTTTCTTCTTTCTTTTAAGAAAAAAATATATTTTTTAACATTTATTTTACAAATGTTACTAAAAGTACAATTTTATTAGTATAGCTAACATTTTAAAAAATGTTAAATAAAAAATGTTAGTAAATGTCTAAATTGTAGATCACAAGTCACATGTGTCGTAACAAGAACAAATGAAAAGCATCTAAAAGTTACACCACTCCGACTAACAAAGACTTTTGAAAATAATAATTGAACAACATTGTACTATCATTGTTTTTATTTTAAAACTCGAAGTAGCTGGGGATGGATACGATGACACCATATAGATAAATTATTGAGAAATTTTTGTTTATTATCCCTCTCTTCGTACCATCTTCAGGAACGACACAACACGAAACAATACATTCATTTCTCGATTGAGCTGAAAAGACCAATGCACTATTAGGAGTGAGATATTAAAGGCGTAGATACGGAACGTTAAGTACTTACCCAAATTCATATTAAGGAGGGAGAATTGGCGGTTGTTTTAGTCATAGTTATGCAAATTAAGAGAATTAGGATTTTTTGTATGTCTTGTTTTATCTTTATTGAGTGATTACAATCGTGACTATGATGTTTCTTTTTTTTTATGATTATTTGATATGAGTAAAATTTGTCATTATTTTTACCTTTATAATATTTAGCATGCCTATTTTTCATATTAGTATCTCTAGATTTACTTACTTTTTTCAACTAGTAACGATTCTAATAAAAACTAGTTATCCAATCTATTTTATCTCTTTTTTTCATAAAATTCTAAAAATAAAAATATTAAAAATAAAAATACAAATGAAATACATTCTTAAAATGTTATATAATGACTAAAATGAGTGAAAACTTGACTGTGATGCACACTGTACGTCTACGATGCATTGGCCTCTTCGTCCGAGTCTGTCTCTTTACCCGAACATAACTTCTTGTCCAAAAAATATGCGCAGATCAGCAACAAAAGAAACAAAATTATTATTGCAATTATTATAACAATCGAGACAAAATTCATTTTTCTTCTTTTGTTCACTACTTCGATATATATAGGAAAGAGATATTCTTCTTCTTCTTTTTCTTCTTCTTCTTTAGTTTTAATCTTTGTTATACATGCTAAGTGAGACCATATTTATAGTAAAGGAACAATGTTCATGTAAATTATAACATATAATCTAGATGGTTATTATTTTTTTTCTTAGAGTTTATCTATTTTATGTTTTAGAGACACATATTAAATTTATAAATTAAATTTTTTATTTAAAATATAAAAATTTAAATTTTAATATATTTATTTTATATTTATTAAATAAAAATATTTAAAATTATTCATTAATAATAAATTTATATTATTATGTGTTTTTAGCACATATATTAGCTAAATCCTATTTTTTATCATCAGGACACAATACATAATTGACAATAAATTTTTTTGCATGCTTCTCTATTAATACAAAATTTCAGCTTTTTTTAACGTGTTAACTGCTGCATAATCTAACAATTTAATTTGCAGCATGATCTTCTAGTATAATAACAATAGCAGAATACGGGAACAAGAACATTATTTTCTCCAAAAAAATTGTGCAGTGATTTAACTTTTAAAAACTTTTTTAGTGTATCTATTATATATTATTAAAATTATTTTTTAAAATTAATAACATAATTATCGTGATATGTTTGTTAAGTTATTTTTTTAATTTATTTTCTTTGATTCATTATTTATTTTTTATTATCACGACAATAAGTAATTGACATTGCAATTTTTTGCACGCTTATCTATTAATATAGATTACTGCTTTTTTTTTAACGTCCTAAATGCTGCACAATCTAACAATTTAATTTGCCGCGTGATCTAATATAATGATAGCAGTATATGGGAACAAGAACATTATTTTCTCGGAAATGTTGTGCTATGATTTAAATTTAAAAACTTTAATAAACTATTATCTATTATATATTAATAAAATAAGATTTTTTTTAATTAATATCATAATTGATCTGGCATGGTTTCGGCTCTAGCGGCAGTGTAATCCGTTAGCAGATTGGTCCATCTTCGAGATAGCATTCATTCATCGTTACCAACCAGATTTCCAACCAGCATTACCAGAAATTGCTCAAAACACCATTTCAATTTGGTTATTCCTTCGTGGCCCTCCTATCCACTGATGCTCAAAGCCTTGGGATCCTTTTTATTAATCTTGCCTTTTGGTTTTAAGAGCTTTGGCTTTTTCTGCTTGCTTTCTCTTTTTTCTTTCTTTCTCTTTTTTTTTTTTTCTGCAAGCTTTGTTCTTTGCTGCTTTTTCTTGCTTCAAGAATCATTTTTATGATTTTTCAGATTATCAATAGCATGTCTCATGTTCATCATTCTTTCAAGAGCCAACATATTTAACAGTCTTAAACAACAAATTCAAAAGACATATGCACTGTTCAAGCATTCATTCAGAAGACAGAAAGCATTGCCACCACATTTAACTAATTAGAATTTCTCTTATTAAACTCGAAATTTTATTGCCTCTTATTCAAAAGATCTACTACTTTATTCATGTTTGCTGATGATGATAAAAATAAACTATAGCTTAATTGGAGATAAAATCAAAATAGATACTAATTACTACTATATGACTTCTAAGGTAAACTTTTATAAGGACACTGTCACAGAGTTAAGGCAGAAATTGGAAGTTAACAACCTTTATTCTGGGGGCACGGGGGTTCCTCTGATCCTTGGGGTGCTTGGTCCTACAAGAGAAGACTTTTGGCGCTTCAGTTCCCTTAAGTCACGCCCCTGCTCCTCTTGTTCTTTAAACATATAGGTCAGCATTTGAGTGTGTTCCTTCTGTTCTTTCATTATTTGCTCCATAGCTTCTTGTATCTTGGTAACGGACGTCTCAAGATACTCCCAGTATTCAGCTTGAGGGATCTCTGGGAGGAATTCCTGTGCTCTCTTCTTGATGGGATCCTCCTGTGCTTGTTGTTTTTCCATTGATGCTTTGGTGATTGGCTTTTCAATTAGGATATATTCAGTTATTCCCATCCTTACTCCAGCGTCCTTGCAGAGCAGATAAATCACGCTTGGATAAGCCAACTTGGCCTCTTTTGAATTTTTGTTAGCAATCTTGTAGAGTTCAATTGAAATCAGCTGATGAACCTCCACTTCCTTCCCCATCATGATGCAATGGATCATCACTGCTCTTTTAACTGTGACTTCAGAGCGGTTGCTAGTGGGCAACAGAGAACGCCCAATGAAGTCCAGCCATCCTCTGGCGACTGGTTTGAGATCCTCTCTCTTGAGTTGATTTGGGATACCCTTTGTGTTGGTGGTCCACCTGGCTCCAGGGATACATATGTCCTCTAGAATCTTATCCAGGTCGATGTCTGCTCTCATCATCCTCCTGTTGAAGGAGTCTAGATCATCCTTTAGTTGAGGTAGCTTTAAGATCTCTCTGATCTTGTCAGGGGTGGTATGAACAATCTTCCCTCTGACCATGGTCCGAAATTCATAGAAGGCAGTTCCAGATAGTTTTTGCTTGTCAGTCTGCCACATATTAGCATAGAACTCCTGGACCATGTTCCTTCCCACTTTCGTTTCAGGATTAGCTAGGACTTCCCAGTTCCTGATTCGAATTTGCTCCTGGATCTCCGGATATTCATCTTCTTTCAGATTGAATCTAACTTCCGAGATCACTGATCTCAGACCCATTACTTTAAGATAATGGTCTGAATGTTCTTTAGATAAGAACTTCCCTTGATTCCAAAGTGGTTTTGGAACGCTCTCTTTCTTGCCTCTTGGAGTGGGTTGTTTTCCTTTAGGAGCCATGATCTTAGTGATCTCGGATAAACACACCAAACTCAGAGGTTTGCTTGTCCTCAAGCAAAAGAAAAGAAAGGAGAGGGATAGAAGGAGAGCTAGGTGCAATTGTGGATGGAGGAAGGGGGAGGCCGAACCCAAATTTAAAGGGATGGGGGGGTGGGTTTTCGAAAAATTGGAAAAGATAAGATAAAAAGATTGAGTTGAAAAAGATAAGATAGAAGATATAGTTTAATTTTGAAAAGATATGATAGATTTTTGAAAAAGATAAAATCTGAATTTTGAAAAAGATAATATAGAGATTTGAAAAAGATATGGATTAGTTGAAAAGATTTTAGAGTGAAAAATATAGATTTGTTTTCAGAAAAGATTTGAAAAGAGTTGGATTGAATTTGGAAAGATGGATTTTTAGAAATTAAGGATTTTAGAAATTAGGGTTCTTGACATGTTCATGTAAAAATCATGCATTGAAGCATAAAATTTGAAATTAAAATGGAAATACGTGTGGAAAAATTGAATTTGGCTCCTCCCTGTCTTCCTGGCGTTTGAACGCCCAAGCACTGCCTGTTTTGGGCGTTCAGCGCCCAATTGCTGCTCTCCTGGGCGTTCAACGCCCAGCTGCTGCCATTACTGGCGTTCAATGCCCAGTGGGTGCCCATTTCTGGCGTTGAACGCCCAGATTGCTACCATCACTGGCGTTCAGCGCCCAGTGGATGCCTGTACTTTGCATCAGTAATTAATTTCTTCTTTTGTATCTTGTTGTACTCCTTGGGTATGAACCTTGCAACTTTATAGTTTGCAATATCGGCTAACCATGGTGCTTCCTGAATGGCGAATAAATGCTCATCAGGAAACGTCTCAGAGATCTCCAGAAAAGGGGGGACGTCCCTTCCACTGGCTCTATCCGGGACAGATGATCAGCCACTTGGTTCTCTGTCCCTTTTCTGTCTCTTATTTCTATATCAAACTCTTGCAGAAGCAATACCCATCTGATGAGCCTGAGTTTTGAATCCTGCTTTGTGAGTAGATATTTAAGAGCAGCATGGTCAGTATACACAATCACTTTTGATCCTACTAAGTATGATCTGAACTTGTCAATGGCGTAAACCACTGCAAGTAATTCTTTTTCTGTGGTTGTGTAATTTTTCTGGGCATCATTTAGAATGCGACTGGCATAATAAATGACATGCAGAAGCTTGTCATGCCTCTGTCTCAATACTGCACCAATAGCATGATCACTGGCATCACACATTAGCTCAAATGGTAACGTCCAGTCTGGTGCAGAAATGACTGGTGCTGTGACCAGCTTAGCTTTCAGCGTTTCAAACGCCTACAGGCACTCTGTGTTAAACACAAATGGCGTGTCAGCAGCTAGCAGATTGCTTAGAGGTTTTGCGATTTTTGAAAAATCCTTTATAAACCTCCTATAGAATCCTGCATGCCCCAGAAAGCATCGTAACTGTTCTTGTAGAAACCAGTTCATTTTTTTCATTATGAATCACTGTCATGCCTCCCTTTTTTAGGACGACTTGAACAGGGCTCACCCAGGGGCTATCAGAAATAGGATAAATAATCCCAGCCTCTAGTAACTTGGTGACCTCTTTCTGCACCACTTCCTTCATGGTTGGATTTAGCCGCCTCTGTGGTTCAACCACTGGTTTGGCATTATCCTCCAATAGGATTTTGTGCATGCATCTAGCTGGGCTTATGCCCTTAAGGTCACCTATGGACCACCCAAGAGCTGTCTTGTGTGTCCTTAGCACTTGACTTTCTCTTCCTGTGGATTTAAAGCATAGCTTATGATCACTGGAAAAGTGTCACCCTCTCCCAGAAATGCATATTTCAGGGATGGTGGGGCTGGAGTGACGTTAGACGCCAGCTCGCTGTCTGTTCCTGGCGCCTGAACGCCAGAAATGTGCCCATTTTGGGCGTTCAACGCTGGATTCTGCCCTATCTGGGCGTTCAGCGCCAGCCTTCCACCAATTCTCTGGCGTTTTAGCGCCAGAATTATTTTTCCCTGGGCTCTTACTGTCCTCAGGTGAATCTTTGGTAGGTTGCTCATTTCTTGACTTTTTGATGCCTTGAGGTGGGGTATTTAATGTTTTCACACTTCTTAATTGAACTGCTTGGCATTCTTCTGCTATTTGCCTTGATAGCTGCTGCTTTGTTTGCTTAAACTGTTCGTCCATATGTATATTAGATATCCTTGTCTCTTGTAGCCTGTCCTTGAATTCAGCTAGCTGCTTTGTTAGAAAATCCAATTGCTGATTGAATTCAGCAGCTTGTTTTACAGTACTGAATTCAACAGTTACTGTTTCAACCTCTTCATTCATGGAAGGGTTGCTGCTTAGGTACAGATGCTGATTCCTGGCAACTGTATCAATGAGCTCTTGAAGGAGAAAAACAATAAGATGGCACAAGATTTAAGAATTTTTTAGATCTAATGCTCCTTATTTTCGAAAATTTTTGGAGGGAAAAACACCAAGGAACACCAAACTTAAAAATTTTAAGATCAAAATAAATTTTCAAAAAACACAGAAAAATCAACAAGAAAACACCAAACTTAAAGTTTGGCACAAAATTTAATAGAGAAAATATTATTTATGAAAAAGGTTTTTAAAAAGAGTGTACCAAACTGCCACGGGCTTAGACTAACGCTCTAGCCAATTGGGCAATAAATGTAACACTTGTTTTAAAGAAGGATATTTTAAACCAAGAACAATAATAAGAGACTCTAAACCAAAAAGAAAAATTTTCCTAATCTAAGCAACAAAATAATCTGTCAGTTGTTCAAACACGAACAATCCCCGGCAACGGCGCCAAACACTTGGTGCACGAATTATGAATCACACTTTTCACAACTCGTACCACTGACCAGCAAGTGCACTGGGTCGTCCAAGTAATACCTCACGTGAGTAAGGGTCGAATCCCACGGAGATTGTTGGTTTGAAGCAATCTATGGTTGAGATGCAAAATAAGTCTCTAAAAGTTGTTTAAATACTAAACTAGTAGCCTAGGGTTACAAAATATGAGTAGACTATGATGGATGATGCAGAGATCCACTTCTGGGGCCCACTTGGTGTGTGTTGGGCTGAGACTTAAGCAATTCACATGCAGAGGCCATTTGTGGAGTTGAACGCCAGTTTTTATGCCAGTTTGGGTGTTCAACTCCAGTTTTTGATCCTTTTCTGGCGCTGGACGCCAGAATTGGGCAGAGGACTGGCGTTGAACTCCAGTTTACGTCATCTATCCTTGTGCAAAATATGGACTATTATATATTGCTGGAAAGCCCTGGATGTCTACTTTCCAACGCAATTGGAAGCATGCCATTTCGAGTTCTGTAGCTCCAGAAAATCCACTTTGAGTGTAGGGAGGTCAGAATCCAACAACATCAGCAGTCCTTTTTCAGCCTGAATCAGATTTTTGCTCAGCTCCTTCAATTTTAGCCAGAAAAATACCTGAAATTACAGAAAAACACACAACTCATAGTAAAGTCCAGAAATATGAATTTTTCCTAAAAACTAATAAAAATAGACTAAAAACTAACTAAAACATACTCAAAACTATATGAAATTACCCCCAAAAAGCGTATAAAATATCCGCTCATTAGTTATCTACTACTACTCCTTTGATTTTGTACTATATTTATTTAATAATGAGCCTTCGCAAAAAATAAAACAAATTTTAATTAAGAAAATAAAAAAGTCTTTACTTTAGATCACTTAATCATACAATTATATCCACATAACATTAAATACAGGCTTATATAATATTTCTCAATTACAAGTCCTACCCCTCTAAAAAAACAAAATAATAAACGAGGAGAAAATAGAATCTAAGATTATACCAAAAACAAAATAAAAATACATATATGTATATACGGCTCCGTAGTTCGGTCATGGCTTCGCGCCAAAACTTCCTGAATCTGTCACTGAAAAAAAATTCTGTATGGGAGTGAGAACATCATCCTTGCAGGTTCTCAATAGGGAAGGGAATACCGTCAAAGCAAAGAAACACTTGCCAATACAATTAATTTCACTATAAAAGTAGTTTATCCATGAAATAACCTTTTGGAAAAATCTTTGCGTAAAAACTAACATTGAAAGGTCGTAAAGAAATTTCTTTAATTTACAAATCAGTAAGATGGATAGTTTAAAGGAATAAAAAGGACCAAAGACGTGCTTAAAAATTTCCTACCCAACTTACATCGCTCACTTCTATTCAACCAATACATAAATTAGAATAATAAGGCAACACCTAGTCCATCCTGTCCCAACCTCCATTGCCACATACCAGAAATCACCCTCATCACGCCTCCCCAAAGAGGGTCTCTCAGATAAACATACACATATAAGACAAACAAAGAAATCACAGGTAGGATTCAAGTACAGCAAGTAAAACAAGTAATAGATAAACATGGCTAAGCAATTAGGCAAACCAAAACAAATGAACACTCAATCAAAACATACAAATTCATAGGACATGCATCATATGCAATTGTATTTTTTTATTGAGTGTGCATTTGTTTTGGTTTGCCTAATTGCTTAGCATGTTTATCTGCTACTTGTTTTACTTTCTGTACTTGAATCCTACCATTGATTTCTTTGTTTGTCTTGTATGTATATGTTTATCTGAGAGACCCTCTTTGGGAAAGCATGATGAGGGTGATTTCTGGTATGTGTCAATGGAGGTTGGAGCAGGATGGACTAGGTGTTGCCTTATTATTTTAATTTATGTATTGGTTGAATAGAAGTGAGCGATGTAAGTTGGGTAGGAAATTTTTAGGCACGTCTGTGGTCCTTTTTATTTCTTTAAACTATCCATCTTACTGATTTGTAAATAAAATGAATTTCTTTACGACCCTTACACAAACCCTACAAGGACGATGTTCTCACTTTCCTACAAAATTTCTTTTTCAGTAACAGATTCAGGAAGTTTTGGCGTGAAGTCACGACCAAACTACAGAGTCGTATATAATGTATTTTTATTTTCTGGGTTTGGGATAATCTTAGATTCTGTTTTCCCCTTGTTTATTATTTCGTTTTTTTAAAGGGATAGGACTTGTATTTGAGGAATATTATATAAGTCTGTATTTAATGTTATGTGGATATAATTCTATGATTAAGTGATCTAAAGTAAGACTTTTCGATTTTCCTAATTAAAATTCATTTTATTTTTCACAAAGGCTCAACTTTAAATAAATATAGTACGAAATCAAAGGAGTAGTAGTAGGTAACACCTAGACTCTTAGTGCGATCATGAGGTGCTAAAAGTTAGGGTGTTACAGAGAATCCCAATTTGTCATGTTTTCTGCATGTTTATGCAGGGAAACAAGGACAAAGAACCTTTTCTTGAATATGATCCCAAGATTCAAAGAACTCTTAGGAGACGAAGGCAACAAGCTAGAGCTTAGAGAATTGCAGAAGGTCTTAAGGACGAATCTGAAGAGGACATAGATGTCAGTATGGCAGAAAATAATGACCATCTTGTTGTCAACAATTCCAACAATGCCCCGCCATTAAGAAGAACTATGGGGTCGTAGATTAACCTTAATCCTAGGAATTGCGTCATTGTGGCACCGGTTGTGAATGCCAACAATTTTGAGCTGAAACCTCAACTGATTATCTTGGTTCAGCAAAATTGTTAGTTTAATATAGGGGTGGCAAGCGGGGAAGCCCGCCCTGCCCTGCCCTGCCCCGCCAGAAGAAACAAAACAAACATAATCTAAAACACTCAATTTTCATCTTCATTCTCTTGTAAGTTGGGTTGGGGGAAGTTGGGTTTTGGTAAAAAAATTGTAAAAATACCCCTTACTAAAAAAATACTAAGCCCAGCGGGGAAGCCCGCCCCGCCCCGCCAAAGCCCGCCAAAACCAGCGGTTTAAGTGGTGCGGGTTAAGCGGACTTTTGCTATTTGGCGGTCCCAATTTTCCAGCCCGGCCCGCCTTTTTTGGCGGGTTACGCGGGCTGGCCCGGCGGATTTAGGCCCGTTTGCCACCCCTAGTTTAATGGAACACCTCTTAAAGGCCCCAACTTGTTCATCTCAAACTTCCTGAGAATCTGTGATATAGTCAAGACTAATGGAGTTCATCCTAATATTTACCAGTTGTTGTTGTTCCCGTTTACTGTGAGGGATTGAGCCAATTAGTGGCTTGAAACACAATCCAAGGAAAGTATAGCAACCTGGGATGATTTGGCCAGTAAGTTCTTATCCAAATTCTTTCTGCCTCAAAGGTTGAGAAAGTTAAGGACAAATATTCAGACCTTCAAATAGTTAGATGACGAGTCTTTCTATGAAGCTGGGAGAGGTATAAGGGTATGGTGAGAAAGTGCCCTCCGAATATATTCTCAGATTTGGTACAGTTGCAGATTTTTTATGATGGGATCACTCTGGCTTTAAGACTTTCATTGGATAACTTTGTAGGAAGATCTCTCCACATGAAGAAGACCACTGATGATGCCATGGAATTGATAGAGATGATGGCCAACAATTAGTATCTATATTCTTTAGAGAGAACAATGAGGAAGGGAGTCATAGAATTAGATGTCTTAGATACCATTCTAGCTCAGAACAAAGCCATGTCTCAACAAATAAATGCCTTCACTCAATAATTAGGGGCATGCAAGTCTCAGTTGTGAATACTCAAGAAGCTTCTTATGATATGAGTGGCGGAATCCCTCAAGGTGAGAATTTTGATTATGGCCAATTTTCTTTGGAACATGTTAATTATATGGGAAACTCTTCAAGACCATCCAACAATGATCCCTATTCTAAGACCTACAATCCAGGATGGAGAAATCACCCTAATTTTGGTTGGAGAAATCAAAGTCAGAGGCAACCCTCCTTCAATAATAACAACTCCCACCATAACCACTTCAATAACCAATACCAGCTGCCTCAACCATCAAACCCACCCCAAATTCCTCAGAAACCCTTGGCCATAGAAATAGCCTTAGCAGAACTCTCCAAAAACACAAATAGCTTCATGCAGAAAACCAAGGCCTCCATCAGAAACTTGGAAGATCAAATGGCTCAATTAGCCAAACAAGTTGCCGAGAGGCTGACGGAGGAAAATTGTCGGTTAGAAATTTTCATAAAATAATTCCGTTGAAGTATAGTTCTAAACCAACAAATAACCCTCAATCAAAGTTTAATTTGTTTGTCACAAGTGCAAACCAATAAAAACCTAGAGTATTAAACCTCGGGTCGTCTCTCAAGGAATTGCAGGGAAGTGTGCATATTATTGGTTATGAAAAAGTATTTTTGGGATTTTGGAATAAGAGGCAAGAGATGTAAATAACAAGAAAGTAAAGCTACAACTAAGAAAGGTCTTGGCAAGGAGTGAGAATTGGAATTCCTATCCTCATTATCATCCTTAATTGTGATAGTAATTGTCTTTTTCTCTCACTTAGTTATCCTCTAACAATTGAAAGAAAGTCAAGTGAGCAAAATTAACTCTAGTCCATAAGTCCTAATCAAAGATTAGCTTTAGTGGAATTCAAGCCACTTAGCAATCCTCAATCACCAATCAACAAAAGAAGTTGACAACTCAAGAGTCTCCAATTAGTTAATCACAAGCCAAGAGTGTAAAAATCTACTCTAAAATCCAACCAAGCATTTTATCAAACACTTGGAAGGCATAAAAGGAAAACAACGTAAAATTACAAGAAATAATAAAGTCTAAAACTACGAAATACAAGAAAACAATAATAACAACTCAATTAGACAATAAGAAACATAAAACATAAATTGCATTAATGAAAATTAAAATCAACAAGAGTCATGAACACAAAAGCAATAAAATAAAGGAAATTGCAAGTAAAACTAAAAGAGCAAAATATAACAACAAGAAATTGCAAGGAAACTAAATCAAAGCAACAATTAAACCTAAATCTAAGAGAAATATAACATAATTCTACCCTAATTCTAGAGAAAAGAGAGAGCTTCTCTCTCTAGAATATAACCTAAAGCATGTTACTAAATTATCCTAATTGCTCTCCCCGTGTCCTTTCTTGAATTTAGCCTCAAATACTTCAGAATTGAGTTGGATTCAGGCTTGGATGAGCTCAGAAATTACGCCCAACATGTTCCTTTAGTGAGGTCACGTGACAAGTGTCACGCGTACGCACGGGTCACGCGTACGCGTGGCCTGGCGAATTTCCTTCCTCACGCGTAAGCATGGCCTTGAATCCACTAAATCCTTATTTTTCATGAATTCTCTATCTTGCATGCTTTTTCTTCACTTCTTTGATCCAATCCTTGCCTTTTAAACCCAAAATCATGAACAAACACATCAAAGCATCTAGTGTAATAAAAGTGGATTAAATTTAGATAATTAAAAGCCTAAAAAGCATGTTTTCAACAGCTAAGCAAAATTAGGAGAAATTCACAAAACCATGCTAAATTAGTGAAGAAATGTGGAAAAAGTTGATAAAATCTACCAAATTTAATACAATATAAACCATAAAATTGTGATTTATCAATCTCCTTACACTTAAACATTAGCATGTTCTCATGCTAAACTCAAGAAAGACAAGAAGGGATTACCAATTTTTATTCAATGAAAACTATCTAAATGCAAAATATCTATATGCATATAACTATTCTAATTACTATCTATTTATATATAAGCATATATGTAGTCAAAGTAAATCAAATTTCCAAGAAATCATGTATGCACATTCAAGGGCTAGGATAATCATACCAAAACCAAATTTACAATTGAATTGAGTTATTCAAAAGAGTTTACAAACTTGCAAGATAAGCAATGATCAAAGATGGAAATATGGAATTGAGCAATTGAACCCTCACCGGATGTGTATATGCACTCTAGTCATGTTTCGGGTTAATCCACTCAATTCTCCTCTAATCATGCTTTCTAAAGTTTGTTCTTCATCTAACCAATCAACAAATATTTAATGTACATATGCAAGTATCATGAGGACTTTTCAAGGTTATAATGGGGCTAATGGTAAAAGTAAGGATATATGTATAGCCAAGTGAGCTAAAATTTGAATCTTTGCTTAACCTAAATCTCACCTAATACATACACAATCTATACAATTCTAATATCAAACTTAGCTACCCAAAATCTCAGTTTTACATATATACACCCACACACACACTCATGTATTAAATTCAATTCAATCACATATGCATTGATTTTTTTTAAATAGAAACAGGGCACTCCCACCCATTATTTACATGTCTAACACTGATGAGCGGATAATTCATACACTTTTTGGTATTGTTTTTAGGTAGTTTTTAGTATGTTTTAGTTAGTTTTTATAATACTTTTATTAGTTTTTAAATAAAAATTACATTTCTGGACTTTACTATGAGTTTGTGTGTTTTTTCATGATTTTAGGTATTTTCTGGCTGAAATTGAGGGACTTGAGCAAAAATCTGATTCAGAGGCTGAAAAGGGACTGCAGATGCTGTTAGATCCTGACCTCCCTGCACTCGAAGTGAATTTTCTAGAGTTACAAAAGCCCAATTGGCGCGCTCTCAATGGCGTTGGAAAGTAGACATCCTGGGCTTTCCAGCAATATATAATAGTCCATACTTTGTCCGAGATTTGATGGCCCAAACCGGTGTTTCAAGTCAGCATAAAAATTATGGCGTCAAAATGCCAGAACTGGCATAAAAGCTGGAGTTAAACGCCCAAACTGGCACAAAAGCTGGTGTTTAACTCCAAGAAAAGTCGCTACATGTGAAAGCTTCAATGCTCAGCCCAAGCACACACCAAGTGGGCCCGAAAGTGGATTCTACATCATTTACTCATTTATGTAAACCCTATGCTACTAGTCTTCTATAAATAGGACCTTTTGCTATTGTATTTAGATACCTCATGACACTTTATACGTTTCATATTGTATCTTCTACGGCATGAGTCTCTAAACCCCATGGTTGGGGGTGAGGAGCTCTGCTGTGTTCTAATGAATTAATGCAATTACTACTAGTTTCCATTCAATCATGCTTGTCTCTATTCTAAGATATTCACTCGCACTTCAACTTGAAGAATGTGATGATCTGTGACACTCATCACCATTTTCAACCTATGAACGCGTGCCTGATGACCACCTCCATTCTACCTTAGACTGAGTGCTTATCTCTTAGCCTTCTGATTCAGATCAGAGTCTTCGTGGTATAGGCTAGAATTATTGGCAGCTATTCTTGAGATTCGAAAAGTCTAAACCTTGTCTGTGGTATTTCGAGTAGGATCTGGGAAGGGATGACTGTGACGAGCTTCAAACTCGCAAGTGCTGGGCATAGTGACAGACGCAAAAGGATCAATGGATCCTATTCCAGCATGAGTGAGAACCGACAGATGATTAGCCGTGCGGTGATAGCGCATTTGGACAATTTTTACTGAGAGGACGGATGGTAGCCATTGACAACGGTGATCCACCAACATATAGCTTGCCATGGAAGGAGCCTTGCATGCGTGAAGAAGAAGACAGTAGGAAAGCAGAGATTCAGGAGATAGAGCATCTCCAAAACCTCAACCTGTTCTCTATTACTGTAAAATAAGTATTTATTTCATGTTCTTTTACTTTTTACAATTAAATCTGAGAATTATTGATATCCGGACTAAGATTTACAAGATAACCATAACTTGCTTCAAGCCGACAATCTCCGTGGGATCAAGCCTTACTCACGTAAGGTATTACTTGGACGACCCAGTGCACTTGCTAGTTAGTTGTGCGGAATTGCAAAAATGTGATTGTGATTTCGTGCACCAAGTTTTTGGTGCCGTTGCTGGGGATTGTTTGAGTTTGGACAACTGACGGTTCATTTTGTTGCTTAGATTAGGAATAATTTATTTTTGTTGGTTTAGAGTCACTAAATTTGAGTCTTTTTATTTGAGTTTAGTTTTATATTTTAAGTTTGGTGTCAATTGCATGCTTTAATTTTCCTTCAATTTTTCGATTTTACATGTTCTTAGTTCTTCATTGATCTTCAAGTTGTTCTTGTTTATTTTCCTTGTTTGATCTTTGGTTTTTCTTGTTTTGTGTCTTTCCTTGTTTTTCTTGTGTATTTTCGAATTATTAGTGTCCAAAGTATAAAAATTTTTAAGTTTGGTGTCCTCTGTGTCCTTATTTCCTTAAAAATTTTCAAAAATTGTTCTTGGTGTTCATCTTGACATTCAAAGTTTTTTTTTGCTTGTTTTCTTTATTTTGATCTACAAATTTTAAGTTTGGTGTCATTTTATTGTTTTTCTCTTTCCTCATTAAATTCAAAAATATCTTTTCTTTTTTTTAATTGAATTTTCGAAAATTTCCTTTAAAAATTCAGATTTTTATTTTAAAATTTTTATCTTATCTTAGTTTTAAATTTCAAAATTCAAATCTTTCTCAAAATCTTTTTCCTTTTAGACATAATTTTCGAAATTCTTGTCCTATTTTACTATTTTGGTTGGAAAATTTTAAATTTGGTGTTTCCTTGTTAAGAAAGTTTCAATCTTTAAAATTTTTAAAATCATATCTTTTTCAAATCTTTTCTTTTATCTATTTAGTTTTTTTTACAAGTATCTTTAATTTTAAGACATATCTTTTTCAAAGCTCCCTAACCACTTTCTCTCTCTTCAATTTTCGAAAATCATATCTAGAATTTTTCAAATCTTTTTAATTAATTAGCCATTTTAGCATTCGAATTATTTATTTATCTTTTTTTTTTTTTTCTTTTTCTCTTAATTTTCGAAACTTTTATTTTATTTTCCATTTATTTTGTTTTATTTTATTCGGTTACTTTTAATTAAATCAAATAAAAATAAAAATATAATTTATTTGCAATTCATATCAATTCCCTTTTCTCCATCATGGACATAAGTGGAAATGAACAGTCCAAAAGGACTCTAGGGTCATATGCTAACCCCATTACAGCTGCATATGGGAGTAGCATCTGTATACCTCCCATCAAAGCAAGCTGTTTTGAGCTAAATTCTCAGCTCATTATCATGGTGCAGCAAAATTTCCAGTATTCTGGTCTTTCACAGGAAGAACCTACTGAGTTTCTGGCACAGTTCTTATAAATTGCTGACACAGTACGTGATAAAGAAGTGGATCATGATGTCTACAGATTATTACTGTTTCCATTTGCTGTAAAAGATCAAGCTAAGAGGTGGTTAAATAACCAACCCACAGCAAGCATAAAAACATGGAAACAGTTATCAGACAAATTACTGAATCAATTTTACCCTCTTAAAAGGATGACACAGCTAAGGCTGGACATCCAAGGCTTTAAACAAGAGGATCATGAATCCCTTTATAATGCCTGGGAGAGGTACAGAGGGATGCTAAAGAAATGCCCCTCTGAAATGTTTTCAGAGTGGGTACAGTTAGGCATCTTCTACTATGGGCTTACAGAAAGAGCTCAAATGTCTTTAGACTACTCAGCTGGTGGATCTATACACATGAGAAAGACGATTGAAGAGGCTCAAGAACTCATAGATACGGTTGCTAGAAATCAACATCTGTACTCAAGCAGTGAGTCCTCCATAAAAGAAGAGGCTAGGGCAGTAACTACTGATCCTAATCCTCAAGAACAGATTGTTGAACTTAATCAGCAATTACTCCTTATGACAAAACAATTAGAAAAATTTAAAGAGGTTCTCCAAGACACTAAAAATGCTAACAAGAATATAGAAGCACAATTGAATCAGACAAGACAGCAGCTATCTAAATAGATAACAAAAGAATGCAAAGCTGTTCAACTAAGGAGCGGGAAGACATTGAATAATTCAGCTCAAAGTAGCAGAAAGCCAAGAAAGGAACAACTGACAGAGGATAACCAAACCACTGTCCAAAATCCCTCTGAGGACAGAAAGAGCCCAGAGAGAAATAATTCTGGCATTCAAACGCTAGAAAAGGGTGAAAGATTGGCGTCAAACGCCCAGTGGATGCCCACTTCTGGCGTTCAAACGCCAGAAAAGGGTGGGAAGCTGGCGTTAAACGCCCATCCAACATCCAATCCTGGCGTTCAAACGCCAATGAGGGATCAGACACCTGCAAGTGCTGATAGTAACCCCTCTAAGAAGGCTTCTCCAACCACCTCTATAGGGAATAAACCTGCAGCAACTAAGGTTGAAGAATATAAAGCCAAGATGCCTTATCCTCAGAACTCCGCCAAGCGGAATAGGATAAACAATTTGCCCGCTTTGCAGACTATCTCAAGACTCTTGAGATAAAGATCCCGTTTGCAGAGGCACTTGAGCAAATACCCTCTTATGCTAAGTTCATGAAAGAGATCTTAAGTCATAAGAAAGATTTGAGAGAAAATAAAAAAAGTTTTTCTCACTGAAAAGTGCAGTGCAGTTATTCTGAAAAGCTTACCAGAGAAGCTTAAAGATCCAAGAAGCTTTATGATACCATGCACATTAGAGGGTGCTTATGCCAAGACAGCTCTATGTGACCTTGGAGCAAGTATCAACTTAATACCTGCATCCACTATCAGAAAGCTTGGCTTGACTGAAGAAGTCAAACCAACCTGGATATGTATTCAACTTGCTGATGGCTCCATTAAATATCCATCAGGAATAATTGAGGACATGATTGTCAAGGTTGGGCCATTTGCCTTTTCCACTGACTTTGTAGTGCTGGAAATGGAGGAGCACAGGAGTGCAACTCTCATTCTAGGAAGACCTTTCTTAGCAACTGGACGAACTCTCATTGATGTACAAAAAGGGGAAGTGACCCTGAGAGTCAATGAGGATGAGTTCAAGTTAAATGCTGTCAAAGCTATGCAGTATCCGGACACATCAAATGACTGCATGAGCGCTGATATTATTGACTCTTTGGTAGAAGAGATCAATATGACTGAGAGTCTCAAATCAGAGCTAGAGGACATCTTCAAAGATGTTGAGCCTGATCTGGAGGAATCAGAGGAAATAAAAGAGCCTCTGAAAGTTTCTCAGGAAGAGGAGAAACCTCTTAAACCCGAGCTCAAACCACTACCACCATCCCTGAAATATGCATTTCTGGGAAAAGGTGACACTTTTTCGATGATCATAAGCTCTGTCTTAGAGCCACAGGAAGAGAAAGCACTACTTCAGGTGCTACAGACACACAAGACAGCTCTTGGATGGTCCATAAGTGACCTTAAGGGAATCAGCCCAGCCAGATGCATGCACAAGATCCTATTAGAGGATGATGCTAAGCCAATGGTCCAACCACAAAGGTGGCTGAATCCAGCCATGAAGGAGGTGGTACAGAAAGAGGTCACTAAGTTACTAGAGGCTGGAATTATTTATCCTATTTCTGATAGCCCCTGGGTGAGCCCTGTCCAAGTTGTCCCCAAGAAGGGAGGCATGACAGTGGTTCATAATGAAAAGAATGAATTGGTTCCTATAAGAACAGTTATAGGGTGGCGTATGTGTATTGATTACAGAAGGCTCAATACAGCCACCAGGAAGGATCACTTTCCTTTACCATTCATAGACCAGATGCTAAAGAGACTAGCAGGTCATGAATATTACTGCTTTTTGGATGGCTATTCAGGTTACAACCAAATTGCAGTGGATCCTCAGGACCAAGAGAAAACAGCATTCACATGTCCTTTTGGAGTATTTGCCTACAGAAGGATGCCTTTTGGTCTGTGCAATGCACCTGCAACCTTTTAGAGGTGCATGCTCTCTATCTTCTCTGATATGGTAGAAAAATTTCTGGAAGTCTTTATGGATGACTTTTCAGTATTTGGAGACTCATTCAGCTTCTGTCTTGACCATTTAGCACTTATTCCGAAAAGATGCCAAGAGACCAACCTAGTTTTAAACTGGGAAAAATATCACTTTATGGTGACTGAAGAAATTATCCTTGGGCATAAAATTTCAAATAAGGGAATAGAAGTGGATCAAGCTAAAGTGGAGGTAATTGAAAAATTACCACCACCTGCCAATGTTAAGGCAATCAGAAGCTTTCTGGGGCATGCAGGATTCTATAGGAGGTTTATAAAGGATTTCTCGAAAATTGCAAAACCTCTGAGCAATTTGCTAGCTGCTGACACGCCATTTGTGTTTGACACAGTGTCTGCAGGTGTTTGAAACTCTGAAAGCTAAGCTGGTCACAGCACCAGTTATTTCTGCACCAGACTGGACATTACCATTCGAACTAATGTGTGATGCCAGTGACCATGCCATTGGTGCAGTATTAGGACAGAGGCATAACAAACTTCTACACGTCATTTACTATTCCAGTCGTGTTCTAAATGACGCACAGAAAAACTACACAACCACAGAAAAAGTGTTGCTTGCAGTGGTTTATGCCATTGAAAAGTTTAGATCCTATTTAGTAAATTCAAAAGTGATTGTGTATACTGACCATGCTGCTCTTAAATATCTACTCACAAAGTAGGATTCAAAACCCAGGCTCATCAGATGGGTGTTGCTGCTGCAAGAGTTTGATATAGAAATAAGAGACAGAAAAGAGACAGAGAACCAGGTAGCTGATCACCTGTCCCGGATAGAACCAGTAGAAGGGGCGTCCCTTCCTCCTACTGAGATCTCTGAGACCTTTCCGGATGAGCAACTCTTCGCCATTTAGGAAGCACCATGGTTTATAGATATTGTAAATTATAAAGCTGTGAGGTTCATACCCAAGGAGTACAGCAGGCAGCAAATAAAAAAACTAATTTCTGATGCAAAGTACTACTTATAGGATAAACCATATCTCTTTAAGAGATGTGCAGACGGAATGATCTGCAGATGCGTGCCTAGAAAAGAAGCATAGAAGATCCTATGGCATTGCCATGGATCACAGTATGCAGGACATTTTGGAGGTGAGCGAACAGCCACTAAGGTCCTCCAATGTGGGTTCTACTGGCCTACTCTCCACAAAGATGCCCGAGAGTTTGTGCGTAACTGTGACAGTTGCCAAAGAGCTGGCAACTTGCCTCATGGTTATGCCATACCTCAACAAGGGATCTTAGAGATTGAGTTGTTTGATGTATGGGGTATTGACTTCATGGGTCCTTTCCCACCATCATACTCAAACACTTACATTCTGGTGGCAGTAGACTACGTCTCTAAATGGGTAGAAGCAATTTCCACACCCACTAATGATACTAAGACTGTGCTGAATTTCCTCCAGAAACATATCTTCAGCAGATTTGGCGTCCCCAGAGTACTAATCAGTGACAGGGGCACTCATTTCTACAATAAACAGCTATACTCTGCTATGGTCCGATATGGAATTAGCCACAAAGTAGCAACTTCATATCACCCATAGACAAATGGGCAGACTGAAGTCTCTAATAGAGAACTAAAAAGAATCTTGGAACGGACTGTAATTGCCCGTAGAAAGGATTGGGCAAAAAGCTTGGATGATGCTCTGTGGGCATACAGAACAGCATTCAAGACTCCTATAGGAACCTCTTCATACCAGCTTGTGTATGGCAAGGTCTGTCATCTGCCCGTGGAACTGGAACATAAGGCCTACTGGGCAACCAGATTCCTAAACCTGGATGCTAAGTTAGCTGGAGAGAAAAGATTGCTCCAGTTGAATGAGCTAGAGAAATTCAGACTTAATGCTTTTGAAAATGCAAAGATTTATAAGGAGAAAGCAAAAAGGTGGCATGACAAGAAACTGTCATCTAGAGTCTTGGAACCAGGATAGAAGGTTCTGCTGTTTAACTCTAGGCTCAGACTATTCCCCGGGAAATTGAAATCCCGATGGAGGGGACCATATGTGATTACAAGTGTGTCACCATATGGATATGTTGAGCTTCAGGATATTGACTCCGACAAAAAGTTCATTGTTAATGGACAGAGAATCAAACATTATCTTGAGAGCAATTTTGAGCAAGAATGCTCAAAACTGAGACTAGAATAAAGCTCAGTCAAGGTCCAGCTAAAGTCAATAAAGAAGCGCTTGCTGGGAGGCAACCCAGCCATTAGTAAGTTATTTGTTATTTAAATAATATTTAGGAGTTTGATATAAATTGTCTTCAAGGTTAATCATCAAATTGTAGGAATTCACAGAGTTACAGAAGGATTCAGTGCAAAAAGCAGAGAAAAGGAGCTCACTGGCAAGAAAACGCCAATAAGGGGTATTTTGGGTGTTAAACACCAGAATGGATACCATTTTGGGCGTTTAACGCCAGTAAATATACCATTTTGGGCGTTAAACGCTAGAAGAGGTACCATTCTGGGTGTTTAACGCCATACTTGCAGCATCCTGGGCGTTCAGAAAAACACCCAGTGACAAAGGGTTTCTGGCGTTTAACACCAGCCAGGGTACTTGGCTGGGCGTTAAACGCCCACAATGGCCGATATATGGGCGTTAAACGCCAGAATGGATACCATTCTGGGCGTTTAACGCCAGAAAGGTAGGGGGAGAAGATTTTGTTTTCCACTTCAAAATTTTTCAAACTTTCATGTTTTTATTCATAATTTTCTGCATAAACATGTTACAAATTTTCATCATTCACCTTCAATTTTCAAAAACTCAACAATTTTCTAAATCCCTTTTCAATTTTCTTTCAAATCCTTTCCAAATCTTCTTCAAAAACTCAATTATCTTCTCAATTTCTTTCCAAATCTTTTTCAACTCATCATATCATCTTTTAATTCTTAGATGCATCAACAAATTTTCAGATTTAACTCCTTTATATCTTTTCCATTTAAAAATCTCATCTTTTTCATATCATGATTCTATTTTTTTTCTTTCACTAATCATATCTTCATATCATATCTTTTTCAAATTTTCGAAATTCCTCCCCTCCAATTATAAATACACATTCGGCCATCCCCATCTCTCCACCATTCGAACTTGCCTCTCCTCCTATCTCTCTCTTTTCCTTTCTTTTGCTTGAGGTCAAGCAAACCTCTAATTTTGGTGTGTTTTTCCGTGATCACTGAGTTAAGACTCATTAAGATCATGACTCCTAAGGGAAAACAAACTAATTCAAGAGACAAGAAAGAGAATACTCCAAAGAGTCTTTGGAATCAAGAGAAGTTCTTAACCAAAGAACATGGAGACCATTACCACAAAATAATGGGTATGAGGTCAGTGATCCCGGAAGTTAAATTTGATCTGAAAGAAGATGAATATTCGGAGATCCAAGAACAAATTCGAAACAGAGGATGGGAAATTCTAGCCAATCCTGAGACAAAAGTTGGAAGAAACATGGTTCAGGAATTCTACTCAAATCTGTGGCTGACAGATAAGCAGAGAATAACTGGAACCGCCTTTCTTACCTACCGAACTATGGTCAGAGGGAGGATTATTTACTTTCACCTGGACAAAATAAGAGAGGTCTTCAAACTGCCTCAACTATAAGATGATCCAGAATCCTTTAATAGGAGACTGGTGAGAGTAGATAAGGGGTTGGACCAAGTTCTAGAGGACATATGCCTCCCTAGAACTAAGTGGATAACCAATTCAAAAGGTGTCCCAAACCAACTCAAGAGAGAAGATCTCAAACCAGTCGCAAGAGGTTGGTTGGACTTCATTGGGCATTCTATACTGCCCACTAGTAACCGCTCTGAGGTCACTGTCAAAAGAGCAGTGATGATTCATTGTATTATGCTGGGAAATGAAGTGGAGAATCATCAACTGATTTCTTGTGAGATTTACACAATTGCAAACAAGAACTCCATTAAAGCCAAACTGGCTTACCCAAGCTTAATTTCTCTGCTATGTAAAGATGCTGGGGTGAGGATGGGAGTAGATTAATTCATCCCAATCGAATACCTAATCACCAAGAAGTCAATGGAAGGACAACAAGTGCAAGATAATTCCATCAAAAGGAGGGCGCAGGAGTTTCTCCCAGAAATTCCTGAAATTAACTATTGGACCCGCCTAGAAGCATCTGTCACCAAGCTGTAAGAAGCTATGGATCAACTTAAGGAAGAATAGCAGAATCAAAACTGCATGCTCTGCAAGCTGCTTAAGGAACAGGAGAAGCAGGGGCGTGAGCTACAGGAGCTGAAGCACCAGAAACTCTCTCTTGATGGACCAAACACCCCACAGATTGAAGGAGCATCCACTTCTCAAAATCAAGGTTGTTGAGTCCTAACTCTGTGATAACCTTTATTATTAGGAATCTATTTTAAGAGTCATTTATTTTTCTGTTTTTAATTTTCTGTCTTCTATTATTATTGGTTTGCTCTTATATTTACTTTTGAGTCTTATTTTTATTCCACGATTAATAAAATTTAAAGTTTATGTCTTAAAGCTATGAATATCCTATAAATCCATCACCTTTCTTAAAGGAAAAATGTTTTTAATCACAAAAGAACAAGAAGTACATGATTTTGAATTCATCCTTGAAACTAGTTTAATTATTTTGATGTGGTGATAATACTTTTTGTTTTCTGAATGAATGCTTGAACAGTGCATATTTTTGATATTGTTGTTTATGAATGTTAAAATTGTTGGCTCTTGAAAGAATAATGAAAAAGGAGAAATGTTATTGATGATCTGAAAAATCATAAAAATGATTCTTGAAGAAAGAAAAAGTAGTGAAAAGCTTGCACAAAAAAAGGCAAAAAAAAAAAAAGAAAAAGAAAGAAAAAGAAAAAACAAGTAGAAAAAGCCAATAACCTTTTAAACCAAAAGGCAAGGGTAAAATAAAAAGGATCTAAGGCTTTGAGCATCAGTGGATAGGAGGGCCCACAGGAGTAAAATCCTGGCCTAAGCAGCTAAACCAAGCTGTCCCTAACCATGTGCTTGTGGCGTGAAGGTGTCAAGTGAAAAGCTTGAGACTGAGCGGTTAAAGTCGTGGTCCAAAGCAAAAAGAGTGTGCTTAAGAGCTCTGGACACCTCTAATTGGGGACTCTAACAAAGCTGAGTCACAATCTGAAAAGGTTCACCCAGTTATGTGTCTGTGGCATTTATGTATTTGGTGGTAATACTGGAAAACAAAATGCTTAGGCTCACGGCCAAGACTCATAAAGTAACTGTGTCCAAGAATCAACATACTGAACTAAGAGAATCAATAACACTATCTAAATTTTGATTTTCTATAGATGCCAATCATTCTGAACTTCAAAGGATAAAGTGAGATGCCAAAACTGTTCAGAGGCAAAAAGCTACTAGTCCCGCTCATCTAATTGGAGCTAAGTTTCATTGATATTTTGGAATTTATAGTATATTCTCTTCTTTTTATTCTATTTGATTTTCAGTTGCTTGGGGACAAGCAACAATTTAAGTTTGGTGTTGTGATGAGCGGATAATTCATATGCTTTTTGGCATTGTTTTTAGGTCGTTTTTAGTATGTTTTAGTTAGTTTTTATAATATTTTTATTATTTTTTAAATAAAAATCACATTTTTGGACTTTACTATGATTTTGTGTTTTTTTCCGTGATTTTAGGTATTTTCTGGCTGAAATTGAGGGACCTGAGCAAAAATCTTATTCAGAGGCTGAAAAAGGACTGCAGATGCTGTTGGATCCTGACCTCCCTGCACTCAAAGTGAATTTTATGGAGCTACGGAAGTCCAATTGGTGCGATCTCGATTGCTTTGGAAATTAGACATCTTGGGCTTTCCAGCAATATATAATAGTCCATACTTTGTCCGAGATTTGATGGCCCAAACTGGCGTTCCAAGTTAGCATAAAAATTCTGGCGTCAAAACGCCAGAACTGACATAAAAGCTGGAGTTAAATGCCCAAACTGGCACAAAAGCTGGTGTTTAACTCCAAGAAAAGTCGCTACATATGAAAGCTTGAATGCTCAGCCCAAGCACACAACAAGTGGGCCCGAAAGTGGATTCTGCATCATTTACTCATTTTTGTAAACCCTAGGCTACTAGTCTTCTATAAATAGGACCTTTTGCTATTGAATTTAGATACCTCATGACACTTAACACGTTTCATATTATATCTTCTACGGCATGAGTCTCTAAACCCCATGTTTGGGGGTGAGGAGCTCTGCTGTGTTCTGATGAATTAATGCAATTACTACTGTTTTCCATTCAATCATGCTTGTCTCTATTCTAAGATATTCACTCGCACTTCAACTTGATGAATATGATGATCTGTGACACTCATCACCATTTTCAACCTTTGAACGCGTGCCTGACGACCACCTCCATTCTACTTTAGACTGAGTGCTTATCTCTTAGCCTTCTGATTCAGATTAGAGTCTTCGTGGTATAGGCTAGAATTATTGGCAGCTATTCTTGAGATCCAGAAAGTCTAAACCTTGTCTGTGGTATTCTGAGTAGGATCTGGGAAGGGATGACTGTGACGAGCTTCAAACTCACAAGTGTTGGGCATAGTGACAGACACAAATGGATCAATGGATCCTATTCCAGCATGAGTGAGAACCGACAGATGATTAGCCGTGCGGTGACAGCGCATTTGGACCATTTTCACTGAGAGGACGGATGGTAGCCATTGACAACAGTGATCCACCAACATACAGCTTGCCATGGAAGGAGCCTTACATGAGTGAAGAAGAAGACAGTAGGAAAGCAGAGATTCAGGAGACAAAGCATCTCCAAAACCTCAACCTGTTCTCTATTACTGCAAAATAAGTATTTATTTCATGTTCTCTTACTTTTTACAATTAAATCTGAGAATTATTGATATCCTGACTAAGAGTTACAAGATAACCATAGCTTGCTTCAAGCCGACAATCTCCGTGGGATCGACCCTTACTCACGTAAGGTATTACTTGGACGACCCAGTGCACTTGCTGGTTAGTTGTGTGGAATTGCAAAAGTGTGATTGTGATTTCGTGCACCAAACACCAACCAAAATTCAAATATAATAAAATCCTTATCTTTTTTAAAAAATTTTCAAATACTCTACTATGCAATTCAAACAAAATTTCAATTCAAATAAAGGTGAAATTCAAAACAAATAACCTACAACTTAAGGCATAAATCTAACCAAACAAAGTAACAACCAAGGCAAGATATACAAGAGTGATATCAAAGCAAGAAATTATCTAACAATGGCAACTCAATTCATTAATCAACTATATATACAAGAGAATGGAAAGAGGTTACCATGGTGGGGTGTCTCCCACCTAGCACTTTTATTTAAAGTCCTTAAGTTGGACAATTAGGAAGCTCTTTGTCATGGTGGCTTGTGCTTGTACTCATCCGTGAATTTCCAAGAATGCTTGGTCTTTAAGTGGTTATCAGAATTTCCATCCGATTTCACCAAGTTCTGATGAAGTTCTTCACATGATATAAGCTCATAAAGTTGACATTCATGTTGTAATCCGGGATCCCATATCTTATTTTGTACCCGTCTTCAAGTTGATCCTTGTGGTTCCATTCGGGTGGTAAACAAGCCGAATTCTCAATTAAATACCAAACTCTTCTTTTAGACCCATCCAATTGAGCACTAGTCCAACCTTTGCAATTAACCCTTGAAGTCTCAATCTTAATGAGCCTAGATTTACAACGCCAACCACTAATCATCCTTCTCTTACGCTTCATTCCACAAAGTGCCCTAAGTTTACCATTCGTTTCAGGCAAATCAAATTCAAGTGGGATAATAAAGCTAAGAGAAATAAGTTTTACCCACTCAAATGAAGGAATAGATGGTGACCTAGGTAGAGAAGTCTCCAGTGATCTTGACAAAGCGAATTCTACTCCCGTCCATCCTTTTTGAAGGACTTCCACCTCTTGACAAGATTTTTCAGTTTCAATCCTTTCCTTACCAAATTCACCCAACTCTTTTCCATAGCATAAATCATAAACCGGTGGTTGAAAAAAGTCTACCTCAATATCACTTTCAAATTCACTCGGAGAAGGTTCTTCAAATTCAAAGGAATCATTCGTAGATGCGAACTCATCAATAAGAGGACTTAATTCATGATTATTGTTCCGAGGGTTACCTGAAACTGGAGGTCGATCTCGGATGAGATCTTCCGTACTGGTCGGAGATGACGTGTTCGACTGGCTGGTGGTGGCCGGAGCTGTTGTGTCCGACTTATTGGACTTGCTGCACCGCTGATCCTTGGCCACCGGAAGGTGGGGGGTACCTGCAAGAGACTCCGATGCTTAAGTTAGCACGGGTATTAAGCAGGTTTTATGTCGAATCAGAGTATGAGTTATACCTGGGTGCTCCAGTGTATTTATAGTAGTGTGGGCTGACCTTTCTGATAAGATAAGTTAGTTATCTTATCTTATCTTATCTTTATCTTGAGTGAAGTCAGCTTATCTTTAAGGGAACCGCCTTTATCTCTGTAGGTTTGAACTGCCTTTGGATTTGGGTCGTGTTCCTCTATTTGGTCCCTTTACTGGGCTCTCCTGTCGATTTGGCCGATCTCTTTAAGAAGAGGTCGGATAGTCGGACCTGAAGAGGTTAGTCGTTTTTCCACCAATCATCCCGGGTCGGACAGTTCGACCCAGGGTATGAACAGTGCCCCTGCTTGAGCTCGGTCTTCTTTTTTGAGGTCGAGTTCTTGACTTCGGTCCTTCTCTAATGAAGCCGAACTCAAGCATTTTGTCGATTTCCTTTGTAGAAGCTTTTGAATGTAGAACATTTTCCTCTAAAAGCGCGCGCTTTTATATCGGCGCTGTTTTGGGAATGCAAGCGATTTTAATATCCGCATTTAATTGGCATTTAATTGCCCCGTTTCCCCTAACTTCTCTACTTTTTTGAATTTTGCACTCAGAAAAACGGTTTCTCTCCTTCGCCCTTTTCGTAACTTCTTCACATTTCTTCTTTCACTCTCTCGCTTTCTGTCTTTCGCTTGCGCTTCTGCTTTCGTCGCTTGGCGTTTTTTCTGGGCAGTCTTAGTCCCATTTCGTATTTTCCTCGTTTGTTTTTGTCTTTGCGATGGGGTTTTCCTTTTGATCTTCTTTTTGGAGAAAGTTTGGATCTTTCCATTTTTTATCATGCTTGACTTGTTGCATGCTCTGAAATTTCTTTGTTTTTTGGTGCGAATCTTTTTCTTGTTGCTTGAATCTTTTTCTTTTGCATGTTGCCGCCGTTTCTGTTTGTGCCTTGGCTGATGATTTTTTTCTTGATTTCAAAAGAAAGTTTGCGTCTTTGCTGCTTGGTCTTTTTTGACATTTCTGATATACTGTAGAAGTAGTGTTTTTTGCTGGTAAACTATAAAAGTGTGGTCCTTTGCGTTTTTGCTTCCTTTGTTTTCTTTCTTGATTTTGTTTTGACGAGTGCTGGGATGTAAGCCATAGAAATAACTTGAAAATCTTGCTTGTTTACTGCCTCCAAGGGATGCCCCAAGACCTTTGTCTTGAGTCTTGGGGTTTTCCCTTTTTGTTTATCCGCCCGTCGAGATGTTTTGCCCTTTGTCTGAGATGTTTTTGTGTAATCCATTCTTCCTTTCTTTTTGTAGGATTTAGTTGACCTCATGTCTTCCCGAAATAACGTTGTCGAAATGCCTTCCCAGGTTCCCACGGGTATGGCTGATTGGGTGGACTCCATGGTTCTTATGTGTGTCTCGCTGGTTGATTCCGAATTTTGTACTCAGCTTAGGCAGTTTCACAGTGTCTGTAGTAATTCTGGTGATGAGAAGAATTATGAACTTGTCCCTCCCTCTTCTGACGAGAGAGTCTATTTTTCGACTCGAGTTGTTGACAATCGCCCCTTCTTTTATGCTTACGATTTTTTCTTTGGTCAACTGGGTATTACTCTTCCTTTTACTCCATTTGAAACCGACTTGTTATGGTCTTGTAATGTTGCCCCTTCTCAACTTCACCCCAACTCCTGGGGTTTTATAAAAATTTTCCAGTTGCTGTGCGACGGTTTTAGTATTCCTGCTTCCCAATCTCTCTTTTTCTATTTGTTTGTTTTGACTAAGCCCGGTGTGGTAAAAAAGAAGTCAGCTTGGGTCTCCTTTCGTTCTACCCAAGGAAAGAAAGTTTTTTCCATGTTTGACGAGTCGTTCCGTGACTTTAAGAACTACTTTTTCAAGGTCCGAGCTGTTGAAGGAGCTCGACCCTTTTTTCTGGATGAAAATGACGAACCTGCCTTTCCCTTGGAATGGCAAAAAGACGTGAGGGTCTCCCGGTATTCGTGGGAGATGTTGGGTGAGGCTGAGCGGGCCTTTGTGACTATCTTAGAAGAACGCTGGGGTCAACCTCCCCATCTTGACACAAAGAAATTCCTAACCAATCCTTCTCTTCTTCAATCTGAACTGGGTATCTTGTGTTTCTTTTATGATTTTGTTTATGTGGCTTGTAGCTGTCTTTTCCGACTTGTCCGACTTGTAGCTGAGTTTTCTATTTTGTTTTGCAGAGGCAATGAAGAATAATGAATCCATGAAAGCTTATAAGAGGGCGCAAAGGGCGACTGCTGCCAGAAATGCTGCTGTCCAGGCGGCTGGGGAGGGATCTTCCCAAGAACGCGGGAAGCCATCGGTGCAGAGTTCTGCCGGGGTGAAGAAGGTGATCCCTACTCCCCGAGTTCGTTTGGCAGATCCTCACGTCACCTCTGCTGCCCCTTCTGTTGCTCCTCCCAATAAAAAACAAAAAACTGCTGAGCCTTTTGACCTCGATGCTCCTGATTTTAATGCTATTGAATTCGTGGATCAACAAATCGGCCCCTACGGTGCTCTTTCCATGGACGATGTGTCCATCCTTCATCACTTGGATTTTATGGCTCGAAATCATGTTAAGATGGCGTACATGTCGGCTGTCATATATCGGGCTGCTCAGAATCTCCCTCTCCATGCTACCAAGGCATTTATGGAAGAGGCGAAACAAGAATTCGACCGGATGAAGGGATTGAAGGAGGAGCTTGAGGTGAAGGTGGCTAAGCTGGAAAAAGACTTGGAGAACGAGAAGGCGAGTTCTGAAGCGCTGGCTGCTTCTTTGAGGTTGGCTGAAGAAGCAGCCTTGATGCACAAGGATAGCTATGTTACATCCTATAGGGAGGGGAGTCGCCTGAGAGAGGAGCTTGACAATGCCCGGGAAGACTATGCTGAGCTCCAAGGTCATCTCGTTGGCAGCGTGACTGCTACTTATGAGAACTTGAGAGAACAAGTTCGAATCATTGCTCCCGAGGCCGATCTTACCCTCTTTAGCTTGGATAATGTTGTCAGGGATGGCAAGATTGTCCCTGATGATGAGGGTGATGACGATGAGGTGGTTCCTCCCTCTGTGTTTTCTACCAAGGTGCCGACTTCTTCCGCTCCTCCAGTTGGGCCCGAGTTGGATTGCCATATCCTGAACCGGGAGGATGGTACTGTAGATGCGGTGCCGATTCAGACTCGCCCCCCCTCTCCTTGTTCTGACGCAGTCAAGAAGGCTCCTGATGCTGCCGAGAAGGCTTCTGATGCTTGTTGATCTTTTTCTTTAAAGTAGTTGGCCCGGCTTGTGAGCGTTTGGAAACTTTTTATTTGATTGCTAACATTTCTTAGTTGCTTTTCTAGCAACTTTTTATTTTTGAAAAACAAACAATTAGCTTGCCGTCTTTTGGATAGTAAGTGTTGGTGGCCTTTCGAGGCCTTATGACTCTGTAATGAACAGGTTTTTTGGCCAGGCTTCCTTCTGCCAATGCTGACATCTTGCAGCCCGACCTCCATGGGTTTTTGTTGTGTAGCTTGAATCTCCGTAGTTGTAGGGGTCCGACTTGTTTGGTTTTCTCGCTTTGTGTGTGTTCTTTAGCGCTCTGTAACCGATTTCTTTTGCGTTGGTCCCCTGCTAAACTCTTGGACCTTTGTCAGGTCTCTTTCGGGGATTACTTTTTACGATCTTCTCGTTTGTAGGAGATCGACTTCGTTAGGTCGACCTTTTCCAGGTTATTTTCGTAATCCTCTTTCTTGGACCTTTGTTAGGTCTCTTTCAGGGATTACTTTCAGTAGTAGGAGTCTGACTTGGTTGTATCGGTCTCCTTTAAGTTATTTTTTGTAATCCTCTTTCTTGGACCTTTGTCAGGTTTCTTTCAGGGATTACTTTTATAACTTGTTAGTAGTAGGAGTCCGACTTCATTATATCAGTCTCCTTTAAGTTATTTTTGTAATCCTCTTTCTTGGACCTTTGTCAGGTCTCTTTCAGGGATTACTTTTTATAACTTGTTAGTAGTAGGAGTCCGACTTTATTATATCGGTCTCCTTTAAGTTATTTTTGTAATCCTCTTTCTTGGACCTTTGTCAGGTCTCTTTCAAGGATTACTTTTATAACTTTTTAGTAGTAGGAGTCCAACTTCATTATATCGGTCTCTTTTAAGTTATTTTTGTAATCCTCTTTCTTGGATCTTTGTCAGATCTCTTTCAGGGATTACTTTTATAACTTTTTAGTAGTAGGAGTTCGACTTCGTTATATCGGTCTCCTTCAAGTTATTTTTGTAAATAACTTTTTAGTAGTAGGAGTCCGACTTCGTTATATCGGTCTCCTTTAAGTTATTTTTGCAAATAACTTTTTAGTAGTAGGAGTCCGAAGAGTATCTAAAATATATTTTATTTAAAGAAAAAGTGCAAATATATACATATGGGATTGTCTGAGTCTCAACTTGGTGCCTCGTTAAAAAACCTTTTCAGGAAAAAGAGTGCATCCAATGATGAGATCTTTTATCTTTTCTAACTGTAGTACCTTCTGAGGTTGCAGGCGTGCCATGACTTGGGAAGCTCTCGTCCATCGAGTTCAGACAGTCTGTAGTAGCCCTTTCCAAGTACTTCTACAACTCGGTAGGGTCCTTTCCAGTTTGCTTCCAGCTTTCCCTCTCCTGGTCGAGTTGTTCCGATATCATTTCGGATTAGGATGAGATCATTTTCTATGAAACTTCTCGGCACTACTTTTTTATTATATCTGGAAGCCATTTGGCGTTTTAGAGCTTCTTCCCTGATCCGAGCTCTTTCTTGGATTTCGGGTAACAAGTCGAGCTCTTCTCTTTGAAGTTGGAAGTTTGCTTCCTCATTGTAGTGAACTATTCTGGGCGACCCTTCCTCAATCTCTATTGGAATCATCGCCTCTTTTTCGTATGCTAATCGGAAGGGGGATTCCTTCGTGGTGGAATGTGGCGTTGTTCGATATGCCCACAGGACCTGTGGGAGCTCTTCTGCCCAGGCTCCCTTTGCATCTTGTAATCTCCATTTTAATCCGGCCAATATGACTTTGTTAGCAGCTTCGGCCTGGCTTGTGGATGTTCGACGGAGGTGTACTGGTGCTTTATATTCAAGTCGGCTACTAGTTTTCTGAAGCCTGCATCTGTGAATTGGGTGCCATTGTCTGTGGTTATTGAATATGGAACCCTGAATCTTGTGACAATGTTTCGATATAAGAATTTCCGGCTTCTTTGAGTGGTGGCATTGGCTAGGGGCTCTGCCTCGATCCACTTTGTAAAGTAATCTACTCCCACTATGAGAAATTTAACTTGTCCTGATCCCTGTGGGAAGGGGCCGAGAAGATCGAGTCCCCATTTTGCAAATGGCCAAGGCGAAGTCACGCTGATGAGCTCTTCTGGCGGGGCGATGTGAAAGTTGGCATGTTTTTGACATGGTGGACATGTCGTTACAAATTCTGTGGCTTCTTTCTGTAGAGTTGGCCAATAAAATCCCACCCGGAGTACTTTTTTGGCTTGAGCTCGTGCTCCGAGATGATTGC
This sequence comes from Arachis ipaensis, assembly GCF_000816755.2. Classification (NCBI taxonomy): domain Eukaryota; kingdom Viridiplantae; phylum Streptophyta; class Magnoliopsida; order Fabales; family Fabaceae; genus Arachis; species Arachis ipaensis. The sequence goes on from NC_029792.2 coordinate 29,531,937, forward strand.
CACAAATGCCGCCGTGTATTTCTTCTAGCACTTCCCTTGTGTTGGAGGTCGGCACGCATTTTAGTAAAGGTATTGAGATTCCTCTTTTATATAGGATGTTGTTTATGATGGTGTAGTACTGTGCCTCCCTTTTTAACTTTTTTGCCTCCTTTTCTTCTGCGGGGAGTGTTCCTTCTTTGAGGTAGTTGATTATGGGGGTCATCCATCCTTGGTCCTGACTTGTTATGGCCAGGACTTTTTCCTCTTCCGAGATTGACGGGTTTTGCAACATTTCCTAGATGAGGCTTCTATTGTTGCCCCCTGGTTTGGTGCTGGCTAGTTTTGAGAGTGCATCAGCTCGGGCATTTTGTTCGCGGGGTATGTGGCAGATCTTATATTCCTCGATTTGTCCGAGTAGTTCCTTGGTTTTATCCAAATATTTTTTCATGGTGGGGTCTTTGGCTTGGTAGCTCCCTGTTATTTGTGATGTAACCACTTGTGAATCGCTGTAAATGTTGAGTTTTTGAGCTCCGACCTCTTTAGCCAACTTCAAACCAGCTAATAATGCTTCATATTCCGCTTAGTTATTGGAGGCCGGAAACCTGAACTTGAGGGAGAGCTCAACTTGGGTTCCTTGGTTGCTTTCTATTATCACGCCTGCGCCGCTTCCAGTTTTATTTGAGGAACCGTCCACGTAGAGATTCCATTCTGTGGGAGTTTCCAGGGTATCTGTGAATTCTGCGATGAAGTCGGCCAGATACTGTGATTTGATGGCTGTCCGAGCTTCATATTGGAGGTTGAATTCTGACAACTCGACTGCCCATTGTAGAATTCTGCCTGCTAAATCTGTTTTCTGCAATATTCTTTTTATGGGCTGGTTAGTTCTAACCTTAATGGTGTGAGCTTGGAAGTACGAGCGGAGTCGTCGAGATGTTAGGATGAGAGTATAGGCAAATTTTTCTATTTTCTAGTAGTTCAGCTCGGATCCCTGTAGTGCTTTGCTAATGAAGTAGACGGGTTGTTGCCCATTTTCATCTTCTCTGACTAGTGCTGAGGCTATCGCCCGGCTTCCTACTGCGAGATATAATATGAGTGGTTCTCCTTCTCGTGGTCGAGATAGGATAGGTGGCCGTCCTAAGAACTCCTTGAAGTTTCGGAAAGCTTGCTCACATTTTGTCGTCCATTCGAACTGTTTTCCCTTTCTTAAAGTAGCATAGAAGGGGAGAGATCTTATCGCAGCTCCTGCTAAGAATCGGGATAGGGCGGCCAATCTCCCGTTGAGTTGTTGTACTTCTTTGACACAGGTTGGGCTCTTCATGTTGAGTATAGCTTGACATTTGTCTGGATTTGCTTCAATTCCCCTTTGTGTGAGTGTGAAACCCAAGAATTTGCCTGCTTCGACTGCGAATGGACATACAAAGTTTACCAACAAAGTTTGTATGTCCATGCATGTTTTGTTGAATCTTTCCATGTAGTTGCGGAGGCTCTCCCGATCTCCTTGCTTGATCCCTAGTAAGCTGGGTGCGTGCTTGGCCTTATCTTTCTGGATGGAGAATCTGGCCAGGAACTTTTTGGCCAGGTCGTCGAAGTTTGAGATGGACTTCGGAGGTAAGTTGTCGAACCATCTGATCGCCGTTTTCGTGAGAGTTTTTGGAAAAGCTTTGCAGCGAACGGCATCTGAGGCATCGGTAAGGTACATTCTGCTTCTGAAATTGCTGAGATGATGGTTGAGATCTGTAGTGCCATCATACAAAACCATATCTGGGAGCTTGAAATCCTTTGGGATTTTGGTCTTCATGATTTCCCTGGTGAATGGATCCTGTTCTTTGCGTGAATTTTCCTCAGGAGTGATCCGAGGAGCTTTTGATTTGAGGTCGGCCTCCAATTGCTGTAGTTTTTCTTCTAGTTCTCGACGTCGCCGTACCTCTCTTTGTAGATCCTTTCCGATCTCCCGTTTTTGTTGGGTTTCTTTCTCGAGTTGCTTTAAGCGATCTTGAAGTGCTTCCATGGCTCCCGGATTTGGTGAGTTTTTGTCCCCGTTGGATTCTGGAGTATCCTTTAGCGTAGTGTCCGCGTTCTTGTGCGGTGTTCTGTTCTCCAGATCCGAGTCGTGGTCGTTGTCATGGCCGTCCGCCATGGTTTTGGGATGACTTTCAGGTTCCCCAGCAACGGCGCCAATGTTCCGAGGGTTACCTGAAACTGGAGGTCGATCTCGGATGAGATCTTCCGTACTGGTCGGAGATGACGTGTCCGGCTGGCTGGTGGCGGCCGGAGCTGTTGTGTCCGACTTATTGGACTTGCTGCACCGCTGATCCTTGGCCACCGGAAGGTGGGGGGTACCTGCAAGAGACTCCGATGCTTAAGTTAGCACGGGTATTAAGCAGGTTTTATGTCGAATCAGAGTATGAGTTATACCTGGGTGCTCCAGTGTATTTATAGTAGTGTGGGTTGACCTTTCTGATAAGATAAGTTAGTTATCTTATCTTATCTTATCTTTATCTTGAGTGAAGTCAGCTTATCTTTAAGGGAACCGCCTTTATCTCTGTAGGTTTGAACTGCCTTTGGATTTGGGTCGTGTTCCTCCATTTGGGCCCTTTACTGGGCTCTCCTGTCGATTTGGCCGATCTCTTTAAGAAGAGGTCGGATAGTCGGACCTGAAGAGGTTAGTCGTTTTGCCACCAATCATCCCGGGTCGGACAGTTCGACCCAGGGTATGAACAATTATCATTACCAAGGGAACTTGCTTATTACTCCATTCCATCCAATTATTCATTGGGAACATGCCTTGGAGGTTTTGCACTATCCTCCTTAACATCAATTTCAAACTTCTTAGAGGAATGCTCTAAAACTCTAGATTCCCATGGAGGTTTAGCATCTCCTAAATCTTCAACCACTTCTTCCTCTTCAATAATTACGGCTTTCTCCAATTGCTCCAATACAAAATCCCATTCCTCATTTTCCACTGAATTTTCTAATCTCTCCTTCATGCTTTGCTCTTCATTAGATTCTCCACATGTGGCCATGGGAGTACTTTGAGTGTCTAAGTGTTGGGAGGCTAAATTGGTTATTACCCCTTGAAGAATAGTATAAAGCTCCATTTGCTCTTGGATAATTGAGATGAAAGTGTCATCCATTGGGGTTTAGTGTGGATTTCGAGGGTTCATTGTTTGGGAGAAAGAGTTCAAAATAGGAAGGTGGTTCATTTTGGTAAGCATATGGAGGTGGTGTATATTGAGGCGGTGGTTCTTGGGAGTATTGATGTTAGAATTGTGGTGGTTCTAAGTATGGTGTATATGGCTCATATGGTTGTTGGTATGGTGGATATGGGTTATGGTCATATAGATGTGTTTTGTAAGATGAGGCTTGTGATATGATGGTTGAGGGTTATGTTGAGGATAAGGCTCATACGCATATAGTGGCTGTGGTTGATAACCAGAAGGAGGTCCACCATAACTATTGGATTGGTATGCATCATGAAATGGTTCTTTCTCATAGTACATTAGAGGAGGTTGTTGCCAGGATGATTGATCATATGCTTGTGGCTCCTTCCACCTTTAATTGTTCCATCCTTGATGCATATCCTCCTTGTAATTCCCATTTCCTACAACATAGTAGAACTAAACTCATAGCCAAAGTGGAGAGAATTAATAATAGCAAGAGAAAATAAAAACAAAAAATAATAAGAAATAAGAAAACCAAGTCCTAAAACTAGCAAAAACTAACAAAGAATCAAAGACAACTATTCACAATATTAACATATATACAATAACCAATAATAAGCACACATTTGCAAATCCCTGGCAATGGCACCAAAAACTTGACAGAGGGAAATTGTTGGTTAGGAATTTTCACAAAATAATTATGTTGAAGTATAGTTCCAAAGCAAGAAATAACCCTCAATCAAAGTTTAATTTGTTTGTCACAAGTGCAAACCAATAAAAACCGAGTATTTAAACCCTGGGTCATCTCTCAAGGAATCGCAGTGAAGTGTGCATATTATTGGTTATGGAAAAATATTTTTGAATTTTGGAATAAGAGACAAGAGATGTAAATAACAAGAAAATAAAGCTAACACTAAGAAAGATCTTGGCAAGGAGTGAGAATTGGAATTCCTATCCTTATTATCATCCTCAATTGTGATGGTAATTGTCTTTTGCTCTCACTTCGTTATCTCTAACAATTGAAGGAAAGTTAAGTGCACATAATTGACTCTAGTCCACAAGTCCTAATCAAAGATTAGCCTTAGTGGAATTCAAGCAAACTAGCAATCCTCAATCACCAATCAACAAAAAGAGTTGACAACTCAAGAGTCTCCAATTACTCAATCAAAAGCCAAGAGTGTGAAAATCTACTCTAAAATCCAACCAAGAATTTTATCAAACATTTGGAAGGAATAAAAGGAAAACATGGTAAAATTGCAAGAAATAATAAAGTCTAAAACTACCAAATGCAAGAGAATAATAATAACAACTCAATTAGACAATAAGAAACATAAAACGTAAATTGCATTAATAGAAATTAAAATAAACAAGAGTCTTGAACACAAAAGCAACAAAGTAAAGGAAATAGCAAGTAAAACTAAAAGAGCAAAATATAAGAACAAGAAATTGCAAGGAAACTAAATGAGAGCAACAATTAAACCTAAATCTAAGAGAAATCTAACCTAATTCTACCCTAATTCTAGAGAGAAGAGAGAGCTTCTCTCTCCAGAATATAATCTAAAGCATGTTACTAAACTATCCTAATTGCTCTTGTAACACCCTACCACATAGAGCCTTACACCTAGGATGTAAAACAGAGGTGGCAAGGCGTTATGACCTCTAAAATAAAATATATATGTGTAATAATTGGAAGAATATAATATACGAGAAGCCTTGAAGAAAATAGCTAAAGCAAAATCGCAAAATTAAAAGCACAACGCTTAGAATACAAGGTTACTTACGTACGAAGAAAGCTAAGGTTAGATTATATTCTAGAGAGAAGAGAGAGCTTCTCTCTCTAGAATATAATCTAAAGCATGTTACTAAACTATCCTAATTGCTCTCGAGTCCTTTTTTTAGACTTCGATCTGTTTTGGAGAAGTCGAGCTCGAGCATCTTTTGTCGGCCTTTGTGGTGATTTGAATGCAAAGCGTTTTTTCCACTCCTTTTTAATTGCGACGCTCATTTTGCGTTTCCTTGGAAACGTGAATTAAAGCTCATTATCTCTCATTTTGCCATTTTTTTTGCTTCCCTCTCTGTATCTCTTTTGAATTTTCAAAGCCTCCCTTTTTAGTTTCTCTTCTCTTCGCTTACTGCCACTTCTTCCTTCTTCTTACTTTTGTGCTTTCTCCTACTTTCGAAGAGGTGATTGTCAGTGCTTATTGCTTCACTCTTTGATCGGTTATCGTCCCCTCTCCACTGCAGGTTGGTTTTTCTTCTCCCTCTTTTTTACTTTTCACGCCGTTTTCTATGCTTGTGCTTGTTTGGGCATGTAGAAGTTTTGATCTTGTTTGGATTTAGGAAATTTGAATCTTTTCTGTGTCGTTGTGCTTGTAATGCGCGCCTTGAGGGTTTCTTCACTTTGTTGTTCGTTTCTGCCGTTTTTTATTTCTTTATGCATAGATTTTTCCTGTCTGTAGCCATTTTGCATGAATCGCCATTGGTGGGAGAAGGGTTGATCTTCTTTGTGTTTTTAGGGTTTAAGCTATGTGATTTTTCCTGAATCCTTACTCTATTATTACCTCCAAAGGATGCCCCTGGACCTTGGTGTGAGTCCCGGGGTTTCCTTTCACTGATGTATTTGACTTCTACGTTCGTGTGCTTTTGTCTGAGTTATCTTCATATTTGTCCGAGCTATTTGATTAGTAACCCATTTTTCCTTTTTCTCACTGTAGGACTAGTTGGCCTATGTCTTCTCGCAAAAACATTGTCGAGATGTCTTCCAAAGTCCCTGAGGGTATGTCTGACTGGCTGGACTCCCTTGTTTTGATGTGTGTTTCTGTGGTGAATTCTGAATATTGCGTGCAACTTAGGAGGCATCACTGACTTTGTAGTAATAGAGATCAGGAGAAGAATTATGAGGTGGTAGCGCCTGATCCTGATGAGAGAGTTTGTTTTCCTTCTTTTACTCAGGGGGAATGTCCTTTCTTTTACGCTTATGATTACTTTTTTAGCCAAATGAACATCACCATCATTTTTACTTCCTTTGAGACCGACTTATTGTGGTCCTGTAAATGTAGTCCCATCCCAACTCCATCCGAACTCGTGGGGTTTCATAAAGATCTTTCAATTGTTGTGTCAGGAACTGGATGTCCGACCTTCTCAAACTCTCTTTCTTTATCTTTTTGTGTTGACAAAACTTGGGATGGCTAAGAAGAAGGCTTCCTGGGTTTCTTTTCGAGCTGCCCAGGGGAGGAAAATTTTTTCTATGTATGATGAGTCTTTTAGGGATTTCAAGAATTATTACTTCAAGGTCCGAGCTGTTGAAGGAGCTCGACCTTTCTTCTTGGAACAGAATAATGAACCTGCCTTCCCCTTATGCTGGCAAAAGAATGTGGTAGTATCTAGGTATTCTTGGGAGATGTTGGATGAGGTCGAGTAGGCCTTTGTACATGTACTGGAGAAAAATAGGGGGGAGCCTCCCCATCTTGATACGAAGAGGATCTTGGGGAATCCCTCCCTCCTTCGAGCTGAATCGGGTAGCTGCCGATTTCTTCTTAGCCTTGTCTTTATTTTGTTTGTTTTGTCAATACATCCCTTTCTCATTTGTAACTCTGGCCTTTACTGTTTTCTTTTTTCAGAGATGGTGAAGACTACTGATGGTATGAAGGCTTTAAGAGGGCGAGGAAGGCTACCGTGGCTCAGAACATTTTGGCCAAAGGATCTGGGGAGAAATTTTCAAAGGGTGCCCAGGGGAAGTGGACCTCGGATACTTCTTGGTCGAGGAAAGTCATACCGACTCCCCAGGTTCGCCTGGTTGCTTCTGATCCATCCCAATTGACCTCTGGTGCTGCCTCTCCCTCTGCTGCCGGCCCACCTCCTAAGAAACAAAAGACTACTGAGCCTTATGACCTGGATGCCCTTGATTTCGATGCTGTGGGGTTTGTTGATAACCAAATCGCTCTATATGGCCGACTTTCCATCGACGATGTGTCCATCCTGCGCCATCTGAATTTTATTACCAGCGCTAGTGTTCGAATGGCTCACATGGGTGCGGCCTTGTTTCGTACTGTCCAAGAGTCTCCTGTTCATGCTACTAAATCCTTCATGGAGGATTCCATGTCCGAGTTTAATAGGATTAAGGCTTTGAAGGATGAATTGGACGCTAAGGTGATCAAGATGGAACTCGATGTTGAGAAGGAGAAATCTAGAGTGGTTGCTGCGGAAGCTGTTGCGAATCTGGCCAAGGAGATGGCTAAGCAGTCGAAGGATAGTTATACCCGTACATATGGCGATTTGTTGGAGGTTAGGGAGAGACTTGAATCGGCCTATGCTGACTATGCTGAGCTCCAGGGTCATCTAGTGGGCAGTGTGACAGATGCATATGAGAACCTAAATCTCAGGTCCGAGTTCTTGCTCCCGAGCTCGACCTGAGACTTTTTAGTTTGGATAATGTTGTTGAGAATGGTAAGATTGTGCCAGCCCCAGATAAGGATGAGGAGGATGGTCCTCGCCTTGAGCCGTCAGCCAAAGCTACTGCTGTGTAGACTTCTTCGACTTCTGCTGTTGAGGCCGGCCGCCCTGAGTCCGACTCTGATGTCCAAATTCTGGATCGGGAGGACGGAACTGTAGATGCGGTTCCTGTTAAGACTATTCCTCCTTCAACCACTCAGAGTGCTGCCTCGGAGGAAAACTTGGATTCCCTGTGACTTTTCTTGATGTATTTTGTATAGCCCGGTTTGTGGGTTTTTTAGACTTCTGATTTTTGTAATTAGGCCCGGTATGGCGTTGACACTTTAGTTTCTTTTCTTAGCAACCTTATTTAGGAAAAACAACTGCTTTCGAACTCTTGAGGTCACCTTTTAGGTGGCCTCTTGAATCTTTATGATAGTAGGTTTGCTTCTCTTGACATGCTTGCAATATTTTGACACTTCTAAGAATCTTTAGAGTGTTGGAACTTTGCTGTCCGACCTCTTTCGATTACCTTTAAGTTTGTTCATTTCCTGCTTTAGTCGAAGTGACTTTTGAGGCTAGCCTTGTTTGATTACTTACTAGTGCTCTCATGGAACCTTTTTCAGTCTGAATAATTCTGATAGCCTTTTGTGAGGTCGTGGCTTTGTAGGTCGAGCTGTGTTTCTTCTAGTGCACACCTTTTGTGGGTCCGACTTCTTATGTCGATTCTTTTTGAGTTATTTTTAATAATCCATTTTTAGTCAGGGCTGGCCAGGCCTCTTTCTATGGATTACTTTTTTATAACTTTGTTGCTTTAAGTAGTCTGGTCCGACTTCTTCATGCCAGTCCATCCTAAGTTATTTTTAGTAATCCATTTTTTCTCAGACCACGTCAGGCCTCTTTCTATGGATTACTTTTTATAACTTTTTGTCGCTTTAATGTCGATTGGTCCGACTTCTTCACGTCAGTCCCTTCTAAATTATTTTTAGCAATCCATTTTTTCTCAGACCTCGTCAGGCCTCTTTCTATGGATTACTTTTTATAACTTTTTGTCGCTTTAATGTCGATTGGTCCGACTTCTTCACGTCGGTCCCTTCTAAATTATTTTTAGCAATCCATTTTTTCTCAGACCTCGTCAGGCCTCTTTCTATGGATTACTTTTTATAACTTTTTGTCGCTTTAATGTCGATTGGTCCGACTTCTTCATGTCAGTCCCTTCTAAGTTATTTTTAGCAATCCATTTTTTCTCAGACCTCGTCAGGCCTCTTTCTATGGATTACTTTTTATAACTTTTTGTCGCTTTAATGTCGATTGGTTCGACTTCTTCACATCGGTCCCTTCTAAGTTATTTTTAGCAATCCATTTTTTCTCAGACCTCGTCAGGCCTCTTTCTATGGATTACTTTTTATAACTTTTTGTCGCTTTAATGTCGATTGGTCCGACTTCTTCATGTCGGTCTGGTGCACGAATTGTAAATCACACTTTTCACAACTCGTACCACTAACCAGCAAGTGCACTGGGTCGTCCAAGTAATACCTTACGTGAGTAAGGGTCGATCCCACGGAGATTATTGGCTTGAAGAAATCTATGGTTATCTTGTAAATCTTAGTCAATAGATTAATAATAAAAATTACTTTTGTTATGAAAACTAAATAACATGAAATAAAGGTTACTTGTTATGCAGTAATGGAGAACAGATTGAGGTTTTGGAGATGCTCTATCTTCTGAATATCTGCTTTTCTACTGTCTTCTTCTTCATGCACGCAGATCTCCTTCTCTGGCAAGCTGTATGTTGGTGGATCACCGTTGTCAATGGCTACCATCTATCCTCTCAGTGAAAATGGTCCAAATGCGCTCTCACCGCACGGCTAATCATCTGTCGGTTCTCACTCATGTTGGAATAGAATCCGTTGATTCTTTTGCGTCTGTCACTACGCCCAACACTCGCGAGTTTGAAGCTCGTCACAGACATCCCTTCCCAGATCCTACTTGGAATACCACAGACAAGGTTTAGACTTTTCGGATCTCAGGAATGGCCGCCAAAAATTCTAGCCTATACCACGAAGACTCTGATCATAAATCAGGAGGCTAAGAGATACACACTCAAGCTATTACAAATAGAACGGAGGTGGTTGTCAGGCACGCGTTCATAGGTGAGAATGATGATGAGTGTCACGGATCATCACATTCATCAGGGTGAAGTGCTAGTGAATATCTTAGAATAGAGACAAGCGTGATTGAATGAAAAACAATAGTAATTGCATTAATTCATCGAAACACAGCAGAGCTCCTCACCCCCAATCATGGAGTTTAAAGACTCATGCCATAGAGATATAATGTAAAATGTGAAAATGTCATGAGATACATAGTAAGTCTCTAAAAGTTGTTTTTATACTAAACTAGTAGCTAGGGTTACAGAAAATAAGTAACTAAGTGCAGATAGTGTAGAAACCACTTCTGGGGCCCACTTGGTGTGTGCTTGGGCTGAGCATTGAGCTTTCCACGTGTAGAGACTTCTCTTGGAGTTAAACGCCAGGTTGTAGCCTGTTTCTGGCATTTAACTTCGGTTTGCAACCTGTTTCTGGCGTTTAACGCCAGAATAGGGTAAAGACTTGGCATTAAACGCCAATTTGCGTCGTCAAAACTTGGGCAAAGTATGGACTATTATGCTGGAAAGCCCTGGATGTCTACTTTCCAACGCAATTAAGAGCGCGCCAATTGGTCTTCTGTAGCTCTAGAAAATCCATTTCGAGTGCAGGGAGGTCAGAATCCAATAGCATCTGCACTCCTTTTTCATCCTCTGAATTAGATTTTTGCTTAGGTCTCTCAATTTTAGCCAGAAAATAACTGAAATCATAGAAAAACACACAAACTCATAGTAAAGTCTAGAAATGTAAATTTTGAATAAAAACTAATAAAAATTATACTAAAAAGTAATTAAAACATGCTGAAAACTACTTAAAAACAATGCCAAAAAACGTATAAATTATCCGCTCATCACAACACCAAACTTAAATTGTTGCTTGTCCCCAAGCAACTGAAAATCAAATAGGATAAAAAGAAGAGAATATACTATAAATTCCAAAATATCAGTGAAACTTAGTTCCAATTAAATGAGCGGGACTAGTAGCTTTTTGCCTCTGAACAGTTTTGGCATCTCACTTTATCCTTTGAAGCTCAGAATGACTGGCATCTATAGGAACTCAGAATTTAGATAGTATTATTGATTCTCCTAGTTCAGTATGTTGATTCTTGAACACAGCTACTTTATGAGTCTTGGCCGTGGCCCTAAGCACTTTGTTTTCCAGTATTACCACTGGATACATAAATGCCACAAACACATAACTGGGTGAACCTTTTCAGATTGTGACTCAGCTTTGCTAGAGTCCCCAATTAGAGGTGTCTAGGGTTCTTAAGCACACTCTTTTTTTTTGCTTTGGATCACGACTTTAACCGCTGAGTCTCAAGCTTTTCACTTGACACCTTCAGGCCACAAGCACATGGTTAGGGACAGCTTGGTTTAGCCGCTTAGGCCAGGATTTTTATTCCTTTGGGCCCTCCTATCCATTAATGCTCAAAGCCTTGAATCCATTTTATTTTACCGTTGCCTTTTGGTTTAAACGGTTACTGGCTTTTTGCTCTTGCCTTTTGGTTTAAAGAGCTCGTGGCTTTTTCTGCTTGCTTTTTCTTTTTCTTTCTTTTTTTTTTGCCAATTTTTTTTCGCAAGCTTTTGCTTTTCACTGCTTTTTCTTGCTTCAAGAATCAATTTTTTGATTTTTCAGATTATCAAATAACATTTCTCCTTTTTCATCATTCTTTCAAGAGCCAACAATTTTAACATTCATAAACAACAAATTCAAAAGACATATGCACTGTTCAAGCATTCATTCAGAGAAACAAAAGGTATTGTCACCACATCAAAATAATTAAACTAATTTCAAGGTTGAATTCGAAATCATGTACTTCTTGTTCTTTTGTGATTAAAAATATTTTTCATTTAAGAAAGGTGATGGATTCATAGGAGATTCATAGCTTTAAGGCATAGACACTAGATACTAATGATCATGTAAGAAAGACACAAACATAAATAAACATAAAGCATAGAGAGCGAAAACAGAAAAAAATAAATAGACAAGGAGATTAAGGAACGGGTCCACCTTAGTAAGGGTGGCGTCTTCTTCCTCTTGAAGAACCAATGGTGCTCTTGAGCTCCTCTATGTGTCTTCCTTGCCTTTGTTGCTCCTTCCTTGTAGCTCTTTGATCTTCTCTAATCTCATGGAAGGTGCCATATGGTTATGAAAAATTAAAAAGTGGGGCTTTTTCCACACCAAACTTAAAATGTTTGCTCGTCCTCGAGCAAAAGAAGAAAAAAGGAGGAGATGGAGATGTGTGGTGGGTTCGGCCAAGGGAGGGTGATAGTGTGTATGAGGGGTTTATGATGGATGGATGTGAGTGGTGAAGATAGTATGAAAAAGAGGGTGGGGTAGGTGGGGATCCTGTGGGATCCACAGATCCTGAGGGGTCAAGGACTTAGCATCCCTGCTCCATTCAGGCATGTAAATGCCCTTAGAGTGCAATCCTGGCATTTAACATCAGACAGCTGCTTGTTTCTGGCGTTAAATCCCAGCTTTTCTCCCTTTATTGGCGTTTAACGCCAAGTTGGTGCTTGTTTCTGGCGTTAAACGCCAGACTGTAGCTTGTTTCTGGCATTTAATGCCAGCTTGATGCTTCTTTCTGGCATTTAAACGCCAGTAAGCTCTTCCACTAAGGTGAGTTGTTTTTAATGCTGTTTTTGATTTTTGTGACTCCACATGATCATCATCCTAAAGAAAACATAAAATAAAAACGAAAAGCAGAAAATTAACATAGATAAGTAAAAATTGGATTGCCTCCCAATAAGCGCTTCTTTATTATCTTTAGCTGGACCTTACTGAGCTTTTAATCTAGTCTCAGCTTTGAGCAATCTTGCTCAACATTGCCTTCAAGATAATGCTTGACTCTCTATCCATTAACAATGAACTTCTTATTAGAATCAATGTCTTGAAGCTCCACATAGCCATATGGTGACACATTTGTAATCACATATGGTCCCCTCCACCAGGACTTTAGTTTTCTGGGGAATAATCTGAGCCTAGAGTTAAACAGCAGAACCTTCTGTCCTGGTTCAAAGACTCTAGATGATAGCTTTCTGTCATGCCACCTTTTTGTTTTCTCTTTGTAAAGCTTGGCATTTTCGAAAGTAGTGAGTCTGAATTCCTCTAGCTCATTCAGCTGGAGCAATCTTTTTTCTCCAGTTAATTTGGCATCAAAGTTTAGGAACTTGGTTGCCCAGTAGGCCTTATGCTCCAGTTCCACGGGCAGATGACAGGCCTTACCATACACAAGCTGGTATGGAGAGGTCCCTATAGGAGTCTTGAATGCTGTTCTGTATGCCCATATAGCGTTATCCAAGCTTCTTGCCCAATCCTTTCTACGGGTACTTACAGTCCGTTCCAGGATTCTTTTTAGTTTTTTATTAGAGACTTCAGCTTGCCCATTTGTCTGTGGATGATATAGAGTTGCCACCTTGTGGCTAATTCCATATCGGACCATAGCAGAGTAAAGCTGTTTGTTGCAGAAGTGAGTGCCCCCATCACTGATTAGTGCTCTAGGGACACTGCTGCACGAAGTTGTGATCTCCAGGCTCGAACAAATCCTGGTAATGGCTCCAAAGCTTGGTGCTCTGATCTTAATTCATGATTGTCACAACTTCGATACAACTAACCAGCAAGTGCACTGGGTCGTCCAAGTAATACCTTACGTGAGTAAGGGTCGAATCCCACGGAGATTGTTGGTATGAAGCAAGCTATGGTCACCTTGTAAATCTCAGTCAGGCAGATATAAAGTGATAATGGTGTTTTCGAATATTAATTAATAAAATAGGGATAGAGATACTTATGTAATTCATTGGTAGGAATTTCAGATAAGCGAATGGAGATGCTTTTCGTTCCTCTGAACCTCTGCTTTCCTGCTATCTTCATCCAATCAGTCTTACTCCTTTCTATGGCTGGCTTTATGTGATACATCACCACTGTCAA
>NC_029792.2:29545777-29550723 GCF_000816755.2 Arachis ipaensis
CGGGGCCCACTTGGTGTGTGTTTGGGCTGAGCTTAAGTGTAGCACGTGCAGAGGCCATTTGTGGAGTTGAACGCCAGTTTCTATGCCAGTTTGGGGGTTCAACTCTGGTTTTGGATCCTTTTCTGGCGCTGGACTCCAGATTTGGGCAGAAGGATGGCGTTAAACGCCAGTTTACGTCGTCAATTCTTGGCCAAAGTATGAACTATTATATATTGCTGGAAAGCCCTGGATGTCTACTTTCCAACGCAATTGGAAGCGCGCCATTGCGAGTTCTGTAGCTCCAGAAAATCCACTTCGAGTGCAGGGAGGTCAGAATCCAACAGCATCAGCAGTCCTCTTCTTGAGCTGTCTGCCATCTCTAGTGAGATTTTAGCAGCTTTCACCCCATAGATTCCCAGTTTCTCTATTACAGAGAGGGGCATGAGGTTTATTCCTGAACCAAGGTCACAAAGAGCCTTAAAGATCATGGTGCCTATGGTACAGGGTATTATGAACTTTCCAGGATCCTGTCTCTTCTGAGGCAATGTCAGTTGATCCAGATCACTTAGTTCATTGATGAACAAGGGAGGTTCAACTTCCCAAGTATCAATGCCAAATAATTTGGCATTCAGCTTCATGATTGCACCAAGAAACTTGGCAGTTTGCTCTTCAGTGACATCCTCATTCTCTTCAGAAGATGAATACTCATCAGAGCTCATGAAGGGCATAAGGAGGTTCAATGGAATCTCTATGGTCTCTAGAAGAGCCTCAGAGTCCTTTGGTTCCCCAGAGGGAAGCTCCTTATTGATCACTGGACGTCCCTGGAGGTCTTCCTCCTTGGGATTCACGTCCTCTCCTCTCCTCACAGCTTCGGCCATGGTGCTGATGTCAATGGCCTTGCACTCTCCTTTTTAGGCACTAAGAATTCAAGAATGCATATGATAAACATGAAAAGACACAAAACAAAAAATCATCAAGATCAAACAAGAAGACTTACCAAGAACAACTTGAAGATCATGAAGAACACTATGAATGCATGATATTTTCGAAAAAATGCAAGATGCATATGCAAGTGACACCAAACTTATAATGTGACTCAAGACTCAAACAAGAAACAGAAAATTATTTTTGATTTTTATGATTTTCTAATTTTTTTTGGTATTTTTCGAAAATTATATGAAAAAGGAAAATAAGGATTCCAAAATTTTTAATATGAATTCCAGGAATCTTGCCATGTTAGTCTAAAGCTTCAGTCCAGGAATTAGACCTGACTCACTAGCCAGCCAAGCTTTCAATGAAAGCTCCAGTCCAAAACACTAGACATGGCCAATGGCCAGCCAAGCTTTAGTCTTTAACACGAGAGTATATTGCTCTTTATAAAAAATTGCAAGCCTCAGTCCAAATAAATTTAGACATGGCTTTACAGCCAGCCAGGCTTCACATGCTTTATGAAACACTAGAATTCATTCTTAAAATTTTTGAAAACATTTTTTTTTTTTCGAAAACAGATGAGAAAATTTTGGAAATATTTTTGAAAGATTTTTAAAAACAAAACGAAAAGAAAATTACCTGATCTGAGCAACAAGATGAACCGTCAGTTGTCCAAACTCAAACAATCCCCGGCAACGGCGCCAAAAACTTGGTGCACGAAGTGGATCAAAAGGGAATCTGCAAACCTGCTGAAGATATATTTCTGGAGGAACTTCAGCACTGTCTTAGTATCATTGGGGGGTGTTTCAATGGCCTCTACCCATTTGGATACATAGTCGATGATGCACGGAAAACTTGTCTCACAACAAATTCCCTTCGGCAAGTGTACCGAATTTGTCGTCAAGTAAAAACTCACAATAGAGTGAGGTCGAATCCCACAAGGATTGATTGATCAAGCAACTTTAATTAGAGGACTGTTTTAGTTGAGCGAATCCAGAATTTGAGTTGAGAATTGCAGAAAATAAAATGGCGGGAAGGTAATTGACAGGAAAGTAAATGCTAGAATTATAGATCTGAAAGTAAATGACGGAAGGTAAATTGCAGAATTGTAAATGGGAATGGGGGAATTGCTCATTAAAGTAAATAACAGAAATTAAAGAGAATGGGTAAGATCAGAAATGGGGAGTTCATTGGGCTTAGGAGATGTTTCATTCTCCGGATCAATTTCATATTCATCTATTCCTCAATCAATGCACTCATTGATCTCCTTGGCATTCTTAAGTGATTGAATTACAATTTTTTGTAATTCAATCTCTCAAATCTTGATCAATAGCCAATTCCTTGGTCAATTGCTCATGAGAAGAGATGAAGTATGGTCACTGATTATACTACATGCATTTCCCAAACCAAGTGTTGAGAGGATTATAGTCACATATCCATCCAAACCCAATTTGGTCCAGCATGAGAAAGCATTTCTAGCTTGATCTCTTCATTCCTCTTTCAAGGTTCAGAAGAGATCCAAGTATGAATAGCTTCCTTTTCAAGATAACTACTCAATTGGATGAAGATCGAAAGCTTTCAAGTAAAATCAAGAGAAAAGATAGAAGAAGAATAATGAAAACTAGTATTGATCCATCAAATTACAACAGAGCTCCCTAACCCAATGACAGGGTTTTAGTTGTTCATAGCTCTGGAAAATGAAAACAAAGATGGAGAATACATGATGAAAACTTAGAAGTGCAGAGAAAGTAAATACAAAGAGTAGTTCTATGCTAAGAGTCTCCCTATAATTTCCAACTCCCTAAAATATTTCAAAGATACTCCTATATATACTACTCTTCTGTTCTTCTAGTTGATTCTTCAAGTCTTGGGCCTTTGGATCTTGAGTTGGAAGTAGTTCTCTTCTTCATTGGGCTTAGCTTTTACTTGCAGAGAGAAAGTATGAAGTGGGCAGGGGCTTTGGCTCAGGAAGTTAGTAGTGTTAACGTTCAGTGAATACTAATGGCCTCCTGTAATTGATGCATATCAAAAGTGGTTGGTGCTTGCCCTTCTACGGCTTGTCCTTCTACTACTTAAGGGGTTGTCCTCTTCCTTTGCTTCCGTTGAGGTAGGGGGATGCAGTGGCATGCATTCGTTGAATGGTTATTGGAATGCCCTCTTTTATCCACACGGGGTCCTCATCTTCAAACACCACCCCAGCTTTCTTGCACAGTCGGTAAATAGTGCTGGGTAACCTAACGTTCCTCTTGAGTCGTTTTTCTCTACCATTTTTCTAATGCCTTCTGCTATGAGTTCATGAACCTTGATTTCTCCTCCTTTGAGTATACAGTGTACCAGTGTGGCTCTCTTGAGATTCACCTCCGAGTTGTTCGCTGCTGGGAGGATGGACCTCCTTACAATTTCGAACCACCCTTTTGCTTCTGGGTTGAGATCTGCTCTCTTGATGAACCTTGGTCTCCTATCTGCATATCTTTCCCAGTCAGCTCCTGGTACACAAATGTCTTGCACAATCTAATCATGATTAGGGTTGTTGTCCATCCATGAATGATAACTCTCTTCTTCAAACGGTATGGACCGCAGTTTTAATGCCTTCATGACACTCATGGGGCCAAAATCCATAATCTTTCCTCTCACAAAGCTTGTATATGACTCATCTGCCTTATCATAACGGACCGCATTTGCATAAAACTCTCTTATAAGATTTGCATTCACCTTAATGACCGGATCAGTGAGGAGCTCCTATCTTCTCTTTTCTACCTTCTTTGTGATTTCGGGACACTCAGTTTTCCTAACTTGAAATCCCAGCTCATACCTAGCTCATAAATGATTTCTTTATCAACCATCCACCCGTATTGCAATGCATGATGCAAGCTTCTGAATCTCTTTTCATCATACGGGTGTTGCTCCATAGGTTCCTTCCCCTTCCTTCTTTTAGAGCTTGAAGATGCCATGATTGAGGGTTAATGTATGGAGTTGGCAAGGGTGTGGAGACTTTTGGTTGTTTAGGGTTGAGTGCAATGAAGGTGGTGAGGGAGAATGTGTTTAAATGGTTAGGAAATGCTTTGCTCCGAAATGGATAGGTGTGAAGAGTGGATGTGGAGTGTGGAGTTTGATGGACGGTTGGGGTTGTGCATGTAGAAAGGACAAGGATCATCACTTTATGATGGAGATTGCTCGGTCTTCAAGGGTCCTATTTTTTTCAATGTTGCATGGCAACATTTTTCAATGACTTCCCTTTTTAGAACAAGTGTATAGTCCTTCCTTTTGTGGTGTCCAAACCTTCTTCCTTTAATTGTCCAATCTATCTCTTTCAATGCTCCTTTCGTTTCCCTATAAAGATCAAATAAGAAAAGTAAGAAATATCATAAAAAAAATCAATTTAGTTTTTTATGGCTAAAATAATAAAGAGAAGAAAAGATTAGATTGTTTATTCATGAACTCCAACTAACTAACTAACTGTGTATCCCTTTATGCATTTTGGTGGCACCATGGGGTGACACCAAACTTAGTTTGAAGCATTGTGATGAAAAGTTCTGTTCAAAGCTCCAAGACTAGAATACTCTCTGTTGCATTCATGCTTTCTTGGTATGCTTTGAACACCAAACTTGTTCTTCACTATATACTGCAATATAAGGACTATCATGGTTTTGCCTAGGTGAATTCCCAATGTAGTTGGCTTGCTCCTGACTACCCTCTGCTTCTTCATTCACTCCTTCTTGGGTTGTTGATGAAGTGGAGACTGCTGCTACTTGGTTCCTCTCCATCTTCTTGGTGAGGTCAGCCAGCTGCTGGGTAATGAGCTTGTTTTGGGCTAGCAGAGCATCTACATTATTTAGCTCCATTACTCCTCTTGTGTTCCCTCTTCCGGAAGCATAGAAGTAGTCGTTCTCTGCTACTGTTTCAATAACATCTATGGCTTCCTCAATAGTCTTCTTCTTGTTCAAAGATCCTCCGGATGAATGGTCTACGGCCATCTTTGACTCATAAGAGAGCCCTTCATAGAAAATGTGCAGCTGCACCCATTCATTGAACATATC
>NC_029792.2:29551092-29551349 GCF_000816755.2 Arachis ipaensis
CCATCTTGTTGCCTGAAAGTTTGGACCTCAGCTCTCAGCCTATTGATTCATTGAGGAGGGTAAAATCTTGCTAAGAATTTGTTCACCACGTCTTCCCAAGTTGTCAAGCTCTCCCTTGGGAAAGACTCCAGCCACTTAGCTGCCCTATCTCTGAGTGAGAATGGAAATAAGAGCAATCTATAGGCGTCAGGATGAACACCATTAGACTTCACTGTGTCACATATTCTCAGGGAGGTGGTTAGATGTTGATTGGGGTC
>NC_029792.2:29551913-29594371 GCF_000816755.2 Arachis ipaensis
CCCCGGCAACGGCGCCATAAACTTGATGCACGAAAAACTTGTCTCACAACAAATTCCCTTCGGCAAGTGTACCGAATTTGTTGTCAGGTAAAAACTCACAATACAGTGAGGTCGAATCCCACAAGGATTGATTGATCAAGAAACTTTAATTAGAGGACTGTTCTAGTTGAGCAAATCGAGAATTTGAGTTGAGAATTGCAGAAAATAAAATGGCGGGAAGGTAATTGACAGGAAAGTAAATGCTAGAATCATAGATCTGAAAGTAAATGACGGAAGGTAAATTGCAGAATTGTAAATGGGAATGGGGGAATTGCTCATTAAAGTAAATAACAGAAATTAAAGAGAATGGGTAATATCAGAAATGGGGAGTTCATTGGGCTTAGGAGATGTTGCATTCTCCGGATCAATTTCATTTTCATCTCTTCCTCAATCAATGCACTCATTGATCTCGTTGGCAATCTTAAGTGATTGAATTACAATTTCTTGTAATTCAATCTCTCAAATCTTGATCAATAGCCAATTCCTTGGTTAATTGCTCATGAGAAGAGATGAAGTATGGTCACTGATTATACCACAAGCATTTCCCAAACCAAGTGTTGAGAGGATTATAGTCACATATCCATCCAAACACAATTTGGTACAGCATGAGAAAGCATTTCTAGCTTGATCTCTTCATTCCTCTTTCATGGTTCAGAAGAGATCCAAGTATGAATAGCTTCTTTTTCAAGATAACTACTCAATTAGATGAAGAACGAAAGCTTTCAAGTAAAATCAAGAGAAAAGATAGAAGAAGAATAATGAAAACTAGTATTGATCCATCAAATTACAACAGAGCTCCCTAACCCAATGACAGGGTTTTAGTTGTTCATAGCTCTGGAAAATGAAAACAAAGATGGAGAATACATGATGAAAACTTAGAAGTGCAGAGAAAGTAAATACAGAGAGTAGTTCTATGCTAAGAGTCTCCCTATAATTTCCAACTCCCTAAAATATTTCAAAGCTACTCCTATATATACTACTCTTCTGTTCTTCTTGTTGATTCTTCAAGTCTTGGGCCTTTGGATCTTGAGTTGGAAGCAGTTCTCTTCTTCATTGGGCTTAGCTTTTACTTGCAGAGAGAAAGTATGAAGTGGGCAGGGGCTTTGGCTCAGGAAGTTAGTGGTGTTAACGTTCATTGAAAATATGGGTTCGAGAACGTTAGTGACAATCACCTATTTTACTAACGTTCCTCACCAAAGTTAAAGGCCACGTTAACCTCAACGTTAGTGGCACAAACGTTGCCACTAACGTTTCCACTATGTCCTTCGCACACGTTATTAGGACTCAACTTTCCCAATAACGTTGAGAAGCCTCCCCGTTCCCTACGTTAGAGCCCACGTTAACTTAGTTAACGTGGCTCTTTTAACGTAGGCTTGCCATCCTTCAAGAATGTTAGTGACACTTACCATTGTCACTAACGTTCCAAATTGCCCCTATTTTCCACGTTAGAGTCCATGTTAACTAGGTTAACGTGGCTTCTAACATGGCCTTGCTAGCCATCTCCAACGTTAGTGACAAAGTTGAGTGTCACTAACATTGGCTCATCCTTTCCTTATCTACGTTAGCTTCCACGTTAACTAAGTTAACGTGGAAGTTAATGTGGCTCATGGTGGCATGTGTGGCTCCTTCCAACGTTAGTGACAATGTTGGGTGTAACTAACGTTGGCGATCACCTTCTTTCTTCACGTTAGCTTCCACGTTAACTAGGTTAACGTGGGAGTCAACGTGGCTCATTGGGGGCTTGTGTTCTTCCAACGTTAGTGACAATGTTGAGTGTCACTAACGTTGGCTCTATTTCTTAACGTGGGCAATGATGGCTTCGAGAGCGTTATTGGCAATCACTTTTCTCATTAACTTTGCACGTTACTCCCATTCCACGTTAGGGTTAACGTTAGTGTAACTAACATAGCCACTAATGTGGTTCTTCTTTGCTTCCTTTGTCCTGAAATTAAGCAATAAAGTGCATCAAAGTTCTAGTCCGAGTCATGGGAAATGCAACGTCCAATTTGTCCTTAAATTCATGCAAAATCCTCATGAAATCATGTAAAATGCACAATGTATGCTTGAATCAAGATGTAAGTGAATATCTACCCAAAACTAACTTATTTCCTAAGGAAATGCATGAAACTACCCTAAAAATAGTAAAGAAAATGTCAGTGAAACTGGCCAAAATGCCCTGGCATCAGTCGACTGCCACCAGAATATAAGTGTTTGAGTATGATGGTGGGAAAGGCCCCATGAAGTCAATACCCCATACGTCAAACAACTCAATCTCTAAGATCCCTTGCTGAGGCATGGCGTAACTATGAGGCAAATTACCAGCTCTCTGGCAGCTGTCACAGTTACGCACAAACTCTCGGGAGTCTTTATAGAGAGTGGGCCAGGAGAAGCCACATTGGAGGACTTTTGTGGCTGTTCGCTCACCTCCGAAATGTCCTCCATATTGTGATCCATGACAATGCCATAGGATCTTCTGTGCTTCTTTTCTAGGCACACATCTACGAATTATTCCGTCTGCACATCTCTTAAAGAGATATGGTTCATCCCACAGGTAGTACTTTGCATCAGTAATTAATTTTTTCTTTTGTTGCCTGCTGTACTCCTTGGGTATGAATCTTGCAGCTTTATAGTTTGCAATGTCTGCAAACCATGGTGTTTCCTGAATGGCAAACAATTGCTCATCTAGAAAGGTTTAAGAGATCTCAATAGAGGGAAAGGACGCCCCTTCTACTGGTTCTATCCGGGACAGATGATCAGCCACTTGGTTCTCTGTCCCTTTTCTGTCTCTTACTTCTATATCAAACTCTTGCAGAAGCAACACCCATCTAATGAGTCTGAGTTTAGAATCCAACTTCGTGAGTAGATATTTAAGAGCAGCATGGTCAGTGTACACAATCACTTTGGATCCTACTAAGTATGATTTAAACTTGTCAATGGCATAAACCACTGCAAGCAATTCTTTTTCTGTGGTTGTGTAATTTTTCTGGGCATCATTTAAAACACGGCTAGCATAATAAATGACATGCAGAAGCTTGTTATGCATCTGTCCCAGTACTGCACCAATGGCATGGTCACTGGCATCACACATTAGTTCGAATGGTAATGTCTAGTCTGGTGCAGAAATAACTGGTGCTGTGACCAGCTTAGCTTTCAGAGTTTCAAACACCTGCAGATACTCTGTGTCAAACACAAATGGCGTGTCAGCAGCTAGTAGATTGCTCAGAGGTTTTGTAATTTTCGAAAAATCCTTTATAAACCTCCTATAGAATCTTGCATGCCCCAGAAAGCTTCTGATTGCCTTAACATTGGCAGGTGGTGGTAATTTTTCAATTACTTCCACTTTAGCTTGATCCACCTCTATTCCCTTGTTTGAAATTTTATGCCCAAGGACAATTCCATCAGTCACCATAAAGTGACATTTTTTCCAGTTTAAAACTAGGTTGGTCTCTTGGAATCTTTTCAGAACAAGTACTAGATGGTCAAGGCAGAAGCTAAATGAGTCTCCAAATACTGAGAAGTCATCCATGAAGACTTCTAGAAATTTCTCTACCATATTAGAGAAGATAGAGAGCATGCACCTCTGAAAGGTTGCAGGTGCATTACACAGACCAAAAGGCATCCTTCTGTAGGCAAACACTCCAGAAGGACATGTGAATGCTGTTTTCTCTTGGTCCTGAGGATCTACTGCAATTTGGTTGTAACCTGAATAGCCATCCAAAAAGTAGTAGTATTCATGACCTGCTAGTCTTTCTAGCATCTGGTCTATGAATGGTAATGGAAAGTGATCCTTCCTGGTGGCTGTATTGAGCCTTCTATAATCAATACACATACGCCACCCTGTAACTGTTCTTGTAGGAACCAGTTCATTTTTTTCATTATGAACCACTGTCATGCCTCCCTTTTTGGGGACAACTTGGACAGGGCTCACCCAGGGGCTATCAGAAATAGGATAAATAATCCCAGCCTCAGTAACTTGGTGACCTCTTTCTGCACCACCTCCTTCATGGCTGGATTTAGCCGCCTCTGTGGTTGAACTACTGGCTTAGCATCGTCCTCCAATAGGATTTTGTGCATGTATCTTGCTGGGCTGATGCCCTTAAGATCACTTATGGACCACCCAAGAGCTGCCTTGTGTGTCCTTAGCACTCCTTCTCCCAGAAATGCATATTTCAGGGATGGTGGTAGTGGTTTGAGCTCAGGTTTAGGAGGTTTCTCCTCTTCCTGAGGAATTTTCAGAGGCTCTTTTATTTCCTCTCACCCCTCCAAATTAGGCTGAACATCTTTAAAGATGTCTTCTAGCTCTAATTCGAGACTCTTAGCCATGTTGATCTCCTCTACCAGGGAGTCAATAATATCAACACGCATGCAGTCTTTTGATGTGTCTGGATGTTTCATTGCCTCAACACCATTCAGCCTGAACTCATCCTCATTGACTCTTAAGGTCACTTCCCCTTTTTAGACATCAATGAGGGTCCGTCCAGTTGCTAGGAAGGGTCTTCCTAGAATGAGAGTTGCACTCTTGTGCTCCTCCATCTCCAGCACTACAAAGTCAGTGGGAAAGGCAAATGGCCCAACCTTGACAATCATGTCCTCAATTATGCCTAATGGATATTTAATGGTGCCATCAGCAAGTTAAAGACATATCCGGGTTGGTTTGACCTCTTCAGCCAAGCCAAGCTTTTTGATAGTAGATGCAGGGATTAGATTGATACTTGCCCCAAGGTCGCATAGAGCTGTCTTGGTACAAGTACCCTCTAGTGTGCATGGTATCATAAAGCTTTCGGGATCCTTAAGCTTCTCTAGTAAGCTTGTTAGGATGACTGCACTGCACTCTTCAGTGAGAAAAACTTTTTCTGTTTCTCTCCAATCCTTCTTATGACTTAAGATCTCTTTCATGAACTTAGCATAAGAAGGTATTTGCTCAAGTGCCTCTGTAAATGGAATTTTTATTTCAAGAGTCCTGAGATAGTCTGCAAAGTGAGCAAATTATTTATCCTGTTCCGCTTGGCGGAGTTTCTGAGGATAAGGTATCTTGGCTTTGTATTCTTCAACCTTAGTTGCTGTATATTTATTTCCTACAGAGGTGGTTGGAGAAGCCTTCTTAGAGGAATTATTATCAGCACTTGTAGGTGTCTGATCCCTCACTGGCGCTTGAATGGCAGGGTTGGAAGCTGGATTGGCATTTAATGCCAAATCCCTACCTTTTTCTGTCATTTGAACGCCAGAATTGAGCTTCCATTGGGCGTTTGATGCCAACTCCTTACCTGTTTCTGGCGTTTGAACGCCAGAACTAAGCATGGGTTGGGCGTTTAACGCCAGCTTTTCATCCTTTTCTGGCATTTGAACGCCAGAATTATTCCTCTCTGGGCTCTTGTCGTCCTCAGAGGGATTTTGAGCAATGATTTGCTCATCCTCCGTCAGCTGTTTTCTTCTTGACTTTCTGCTACTTTGAGTTGAGGTATTTAACGTTTTTCCACTTCTTAGTTGAACTGCTTGGCACTCCTCTGTTATCTGTTTTGATAACTGCTGTTTTGTCTGATTCAATTGTGATTCCATACCCTTGTTAGCAATTTCGGTTTCTTGTAGCATCTCCTTAAATTCTGCTAACTGCCTTGTTATAGAAAATAGTTGCTGATTGAGTTCAGCAACTTGTTCCTGAGGGCTAAAGTCAGTTGACACTTCCTTAGCTTCTTTTTTCATGGAGGACTTATTACTTATGTACATATGCTGATTTCTAGCAACTATATCAATAAGCTCTTGAGCCTCTTCAACAGTCTTTCTCATGTATATAGATCCACCAGCTGAGTGGTCTAGAGATGTCTGAGCTTTTTCTGTAAGCCCATAGTAGAAGATGTCTAATTGTACCCACTCTGAAAACATTTCAGAGGGGCATTTCCTTAGCATCCCTCTGTACCTCTCCCAGGCGTTATAAAGGGATTCTTCATCCTCTTGTTTAAAGTCTTGGATGTCCAGCCTTAGCTGTGTCATCCTTTTTGGAGGGAAATATTGATTCAGGAATTTTTCTGATAATTGTTTCCATGTTCTTATGCTTGCTGTGGGTTGGTTATTTAACCACCTCTTAGCTTGATCTTTTACAGCAAATGGAAACAGTAGCAGTCTGTATACATCCTGATCTACCTCTTTGTCACGTACTGTGTCAGTAATTTGTAAGAACTGCGCCAGAAACTCAGTAGGTTCTTCCTGTGGAAGACCGGAATACTGGCAATTTTGCTGCACCATGACAATGAGCTGAGAATTTAGCTCAAAACTGCTTGCTTTGATGGGAGGTATACAGATGCTACTCCCATATGCAGCAGTAATGGGGTTAGCATATGACCCCAGAGTCCTTCTGGACTGTTCATTTCCATTTAGGTCCATGATGGATAAAATGGAATTGATATGAATTATAAATAAAATATATTTTTGTTTTTATTTTATTTAAGTAGAACAAACCGAATTATTAAGATAAATAAAAATAATAAGATAAAATAAAATAAAATAATTAGAAATTAAAATGTAAATTTTGAAAACCAAGAGAAAAATAAATTTGAAAATGAAAATAATTACTTAATTAAGAAGATTTGAAAAACTTTGGATATGATTTTTGAAAAAGATTTTGAATTTTGAAAAGATTTGATTTTTAAATTTGAAAATTAAAATTTGAATTTTGAATTTTGAATTTTGAATTTTGAATTTTGGAAGTTGAAATTTGAAATTTGAATTTGAAATAAGATAAGATAAGATTTTGAAAAAGATATGATTTTTTTGAAAAATATTTGTATTTTTGAAATTTTAAAACTAAGATAAGATAAAATAAAAAATTTTAAAATAAAAATCTGAATTTTTTAAAAGTAATTTTCAAAAATTCAATTTAAAATAAAGAGAAAAGATATTTTTGAATTTAATGAGAAAAGAGAAAAATAATAAAATGACACAAGACTTAAAATTTTTAGATCTAATGCTCCTTGTTTTTCGAAAATTTTGGAGGGAAAACACCAAGGAACACCAAACTTAAAAATTTTAAGATCAAAATACAAAGAAGATTCAAGAACACCTTGAAGACTCACAAGAACATAAAAAGAACACCAACTTAAAAGTTTGACACAAGATTTAATCAAAGAAAAATTATTTTTGAAAAAGTTTTAAAAGGAAGATACCCAATTACCAAGAACATAAGCACAACGCTCTAGCCAACTGAGCTAAAAATTAATGTATAAATTTTTTTTGAATACTGATAATTTGAAAACGCACAAGAAAAATAAGAAATACACAGAACAGGAAAAACTAAAGATCAAACAAGAAAAATAGCAAGAACAACTTGAAGATCAAGAAAGAACAATGAACACAAATTCGAAAATTTAAAAGAAAATAAAAACATGCAATTGACACCAAACTTAAAATATGAATCTAAACTCAAATAGAAAAACTCAATTATTAGTTTATAAAAAATTTCAAAAAATTTTAAAAGGTGAAAATAAGGATTTAAAAAAAAAAGTTTCAACCAAAAATAATAATAGAAGACTCTAAACCAAAAAGAAAAATTTTTCTTAATCTAAGCAAAAAAATAAACCGTCAATTGTCCAAACTCGAACAATCCCCGGCAACGGCGCCAAAAACTTGGTGCACGAATTGTAAATCACACTTTTCACAACTCGTACCACTAACCAACAAGTGCACTGGGTCGTCCAAGTAATACCTTACGTGAGTAAGGGTCGATCCCACGGAGATTGTTGGCTTGAAGCAATCTATGGTTATCTTGTAAATCTTAGTCAGGAGATTAATAATAAAAATTACTTTTGTTATGAAAACTAAAAAACATGAAATAAAGGTTACTTGTTATGCAGTAATGGAGAACAGATTGAGGTTTTAGAGATGCTCTGTCTTCTGAATATCTGCTTTTCTACTGTCTTCTTCTTTACGCACGCAGATCTCCTTCTCTGGCAAGCTGTATGTTGGTGGATCACCGTTGTTAATGGCTACCATCCATCCTCTCAGTGAAAATGGTCCAAATGCGCTATCACCGCACGGCTAATCATCTGTCGGTTCTCACTCATGTTGGAATAGAATCCGTTGATTCTTTTGCGTCTGTCACTACACCCAACACTCGCGAGTTTGAAGCTCGTCACAGTCATCCCTTCCGAGATCCTACTCGGAATACCACAGACAAGGTTTAGACTTTCTAGATCTCAGGAATGGCCGCCAATAATTCTAGCTTATACCACGAAGACTCTGATCATGAATCAGGAGGCTAAGAGATACACACTCAAGCTATTACAAATAGAACGGAGGTGGTTGTCAGGCACGTGTTCATAGGTGAGAATGATGATGAGTGTCACGAATCATCACATTCATCAGGGTGAAGTGCGAGTGAATATCTTAGAATAGAGACAAGCATGATTGAATGAAAAACAGTAGTAATTGCATTAATTCATCGAAACACAGCAGAGCTCCTCACCCCCAATCATGGAGTTTAGAGACTCATTCTGTAGAGATATAATGTAAAATGTTAAAATGTCATGAGATACATAGTAAGTCTCTAAAAGTTGTTTTTATACTAAACTAGTAGCTAGGGTTACAGAAAATAAGTTACTAAGTGTAGATAGTGCAGAAATCCACTTCTGGGGCCCACTTGGTGTGTGCTTGGGCTGAGCATTGAGTTTTACACGTGTTGAGGCTTCTCTTGGAGTTAAACGCCAGGTTGTAGCCTGTTTCTAGCGTTTAACTCTGGTTTGCAACCTGTTTCTGGCGTTTAACGCCAAAATAGGGTAAAGACTTGGCGTTAAACGCCAATTTGCGTCGTCAAAACTTGGGCAAAGTATGGACTATTATGCTGGAAAGCCCTGGATGTCTACTTTCCAACGCAATTGAGAGCGCGCTAATTGGTCTTCTGTAGCTCCAGAAAATCCATTTCGCATGCAGGGAGGTCAGAATCCAATAGCATCTGCAGTCCTTTTTCAGCCTCTGAATCAGATTTTTGCTCAGGTCCCTCAATTTCAGCCACAAAATACCTGAAATCACAGAAAAATACACAAACTCATAGTAAAGTCTAGAAATGTAAATTTTGAATAAAAACTAATAAAAATATACTAAAAAGTAATTAAAACATGCTGAAAACTACTTAAAAACAATGCCAAAAAGCTTATAAATTATCCGCTCATCACGGTCCCTTCTAAGTTATTTTTAGCAATCCATTTTTTCTCAAACCTCGTCAGGCCTCTTTCTATAGATTACTTTTTATAACTTTGTGTCGCTTTAATATGTTTTTATCACTTTTTCATCTTGCTGATTTTTGTAGAAATCAAACGGTGAGTTAGTTCTCAGTTGGCCGACCTTGTCGAAGTCGGGTGGTAAATTTGGTTTTCACCTTACCGACCTATGTAGAAATTCGGACGATGAATTCGATTTTCATCGTGATCGGGCGGTGAATTTGGTTTTCACCTTGCCGACCTGTAGCTTTGTAATCTGGTTTTCACCTTTCCAAATGATACGGTTCTAGTTGCATTGGAAAGCTAACGTCCAGGGCTTCGATTTGATATATAATTTGCCATAATTGCCCTGACGATAAGTGACACGAACGCGTGGTCTACGCAGACGCGTCGCAGTGGCGAAAAAAACCAGCGTGTTTGAATTCGAAACCAGCGAATTCTGGGTTGTTTCTGACCCAGTTCTCGGCCCAGAAAATACAAATTAGAGGCTATAAAGTGGGAGAATGCATCCATTCACAATAATCAATTCATATTCACATAATTTTAGGTTTTAGATGTAGTTTTAGAGAGAGAGGTTCTCTCCTCTCTCTTAGGATTTAGGATTAGGATTCCTCTTAAAGGAAGTAGGATTTCATCTTCTTCAATTACAGGTTCAATGTTCTTTTTATTTATTTTCTCAATTTGATTTATGAATATCCATGTTAAATTTGATTTCTTTTATTTAATGTAATTTGAGGTATTTCAGATTTATCACTTCTTCTATTATTTGTTATTAATTGATGTTCTAAGTTAGATCCTAACTTGATTTTGGAGTTGATTGATATTTGGAGACCCTTGATTTGAATTACTGAAGAGTTAAATTGTAATTGGGTTTATTGTTGGCTGGCTCTCTAGTCACTAACGCTAATCCTTCCCAAGGGAGAGGATTAGAACTTGTGAATAGAAGTAGACTTCCAACTTACTTGACTTTCTTTTACTTTACTTGGTAAAGGATAACTAAGTAGAAGTAACCATCAATTATCAACTAATCTTGAGAAAAATCCAACAAGGATAGAACTTCCGATTAATCTCTCCTAATCAAGGCCTTTTATTATTATTATTTTATTTCCTCTGCCATTGCTATTCTTGCTTTTTTATCTTAATCCAAAACCCCAAAACACACTTTTTCATAACCAATAATAAGAACACCTCCCTGCAATTCCTTGAGAAGACGACTCGAGGTCTAAATACTCGGTTATCAATTTTATTGGGTTTGCTTAAGTGACAAACAAAACGTTTGTAAGAAAGGACTTTGTTGGTTTAGAAGTTATACCTACAACGAGGATTTATCTGCGAATTTCTAGACCACGCAAAAGTTCTCTCTTGACAGGTACAAGCTCTACTGGAGGCAAGATTCATAAGAGAAGTCAAGTACCCACTATGGTTAGCTAACATCGTCTTGGTGAAAAAATCAAACGGGAAGTGGCGAATGTGTACTGACTATACTGATCTCAAAAAAGCCTGCCCAAAAGACCCATATCCACTCCCAAGTATCGACGCCCTGGTAGATGCCTCCTCCGGATATAAATACCTCTCGTTTATGGATGCATATTACGGATACAATCAAATCCCAATGTATCCACCCGATCAAGAAAAAACCTCGTTCTTAACACCAAAAGCAAACTACTGTTACATTGTGATGCCTTTTGGTCTCAAAAATGCGGGAGCTACTTATCAAAGGCTAATGAATAAAGTCTTTTCAGATTATATCGGAAAAGTCATGGAAGTCTATGTGGACGACATGTTGATAAAAAGACAAAGTGAAGAGACATTATTGTCCGACCTGGTCCAAGTGTTTGACACTATAAGGAAGCATGGCATGCGACTCAATCCTGCAAAATGCACCTTTGCAGTAGAAGCTGGCAAGTTCTTAGGTTTTATGCTCACACAAAGAGGAATTGAGGCAAATCCAGATAAATGCCAGGCCATACTCAATATGAAGAGCCCAACTTGTGTCAAAGAGGTATAACAACTCAACGGGAGATTGGCAGCCTTGTCCAGATTCCTAGCGGGATCAGCGATAAGATCTCTTCCCTTCTATGCTACTCTAAGGAAAGGAAAGAGGTTTGAATGGACAACGGAGTACGAACAAGCCTTCCAAGATTTCAAAAGATTTCTAGGACAGCCACCTATCCTATTTTGGCCACGAGAAGGAGAACCACTCATATTATACCTCGCGGTAGGAAGTCGGGCAGTAGCCTCAGCACTAGTTCGAGAAGACGACAGAGGGCAACAACTCGTATACTTCATCAGTAAAGCATTACAAGGATCCGAGCTGAACTACCAAAAAATAGAAAAATTTTCCTATGCTCTCATACTAACATCTCGACGACTTCGCCCGTACTTCTAAGCTCACACCATTAAGGTTCGGACTAACCAGCCCATAAAAGGGATATTGCAGAAAACAGATCTAGCGGACAGAATCTTACAATGGGCAGTCGAGTTGTCCGAGTTCGACCTTCAATACGAAGCTCGGACAGCCATCAAATTACAATACTTAGCCAACTTCATTGCAGAATTTACAGACACCCCGGAAACCCCCACAGAATGGAATCTCTACGTGGACGGTTCCTCGAATAAGAGTGGAAGCGGCGCAGGTGTGATAATTGAAAGTAATCAAAGAACCCAAATCGAACTCTCTCTCAAATTTGGGTTCCCTGCCTCAAACAACCAGGCGGAATATGAGCCACTACTAGCTGGTTTAAAGCTGGCTAAAGAAGTCGGAGCTTAAAGACTCATTATCGTTGCCGGGGAATTACAAACGTGTGCCTTATTATTGGTTATTGTAAATATTTGCTTTTTGCTTGTTTATTTGTTTTTATTTTTGTTTTTATTTTTGCTTTTTTTTTTTATAAATTAAGAGGTTATTGGTTTTTATTTAGTTATTAAAAATTTTTTTCAAAAATTTGTTCTTCATGTTCATCTTGACCTTTAAAGTTGTTCTTAGTCGTTCTCTTCGTTTTGATCTAAAAATTTTAAGTTTGGTGTCATTTTATTATTTTTCTCTTTCCTCATTTAATTCAAAAATATCTTTTCTCTTTATTTTTAATTGAATTTTCGAAATTTGCATAAAAAAAATTTTCAGATTTTTATTTTAAAATTTTTATCTTATCTTATCTTATTTCAAAAATCAAATTTCAAAATTGAAATTTAAAAATTTCAAAATTCAAATTTAAAAATTTTCAAATTTCAAATTTCAAATTTCAAAATTTCAAATTTCAAATTTCAAAATTTAATTTTCAAATTCAAAATTTAAATAACCTTTTAATTTAAATTTGTTTTTATTTTCGTTTTTAATTTTTATTTGCTAGTATGAGTTCTCACCCCCGTCGCTTTGAGTTTGGTTCCGATATTGTTGCAAGGAATGGAAATTATAACAGGAACATGCATCAAGGTCAAAACAATCAGAGATGGAAGGAGCCACAAGGATCTGATCAACCCTTCCGGCAGCAACACCTTCCACAATACCACAGACAAAGACCATCCTATAATGCATGCCAAAGCAATAGATATGGTGGACCCCCATCATATACCTATGACCCACCTCCTCAACACAACTCTGGACCACCATACTCACAAGCCCCTTTTCACCAAACACCACCATATGACCCTAACCTATATCCACCATACCAACCACCTTATGAGCCAAATGAACCATACACAGAACCACCGCCATTCCAACACAACTACTCTCATGAACCGCCACCTCAATATACACCATCTTCTTATCATTATCAAGATGAACCACCTTCCTACCATGAACCCTTTCTCCCAACAAATGAACCCTCCTATCCACCCCAAACCTCCATGGAGAAAGCACTTACCGATCTAAACTCTACTATACAAGCTCTCGTCGCCCAAATCGGACCATCAAATACCTTCAACAATCAACCCTCAAGCTCTAGTACACTTCTTTTTCAACCACAGAATGATCTCTCCATCCCATCACCACCATCCATAGAAGAGCACCCACATCCATCAATCCAAGAGCAACATGATCCCAATAATGCTATTGACATGGAACAAGAGAGAAGGGATCATCTTCGCGAATCCATACTTCATAAGGAGCTAGAGGAGGCCCTAAAGGTGAAGGTAGTAAAAACCCTTGAAGTCGAAGGAGTGGTTGAAGAATTAGTGAAGGAAGACATCAAGGAGGAGTCTGATTTTGTCTTAGAGTAAGAGGAGGCCCAAAATGTGGAGATAGGAGAGACCCTTGAAGATGAAAGAATAGTTGAAGGGAGTTGTCATGGAAAGAAAATCATCAAGGATGAGTACAATTTTATATTAAAACTACTGGACAAAGCAGTAATTATTGAAGAGAAAGAAGTGGTTGAAGAACTGGGAGATGCTGAACCTCCATGAGAAAGTCAAGACATAGAGCCTCCTTCCAAGACGGTTGCATTTGATGTTGAGGAGGGTGCACAACCTCCAAGGCATGTCATGGTTAAGGAATTGGAAGAGGTCAATCAAGAGATGGAGATTCAAGAAGAAGAAGCACAACCTCCCATGCCCTTGGAAGAGATTGAATTGGAAGAAGGCTACCAAGAGGAAGAGGTTGAAATTGAAGAAGCTTGCAAAGAGGTAGAAGATGTCAAAGAAGAGCACAAGGAAGTGGAGCTTGCAAGTTCATTAGAGACACCTCCCCCAAGGCCATTACCGTCCAACACAACATTCAAGTGGGTAAAATTCTTATCGTTGACCTTTACTTTCCCACTTGAATATGGGCTACTAGAGACGGATGGTCAGCTTAGAGCTCTTTGTGGCATTAAGAGTAAGAGGAAGATGGTCAGTGGTAAGAATTGTCCTGCAAGGTTCATTATGGTTGGAAGCTTTAAGTTTAAACGCAAAGGTTGGTGTAGAGCTCAATTGAATGGGTGCGGGAAGTTGTTTGGACGCTTCAGTGAGAATTCTAAGGCTGAACCACCCAGATGGAATCATGATAATCAACTTGAAGACGGGTGTAGAAACAAGATTTGGGATCCAGGAATATATGAGGATCAATTTTGGGAGCTCAAAGCTTGTGAAGAACTCCATCAAAGTTTCAGGAATTTACTTGGTATTGATAGAACTTATTGGAAGTCCAAGCATTGGTGGAAGTTTCAAGATGAGTTCAAGCACAAGCCACCATAACAGGGAGCTCACCAAATGTCCAACTTAAGGACTTTAACTAAAAGTGCTAGGTGGGAGACAACCCACCATGGTATGATCGTTCCTTTTTCAATTTTAATTTTATTTCGTTTTGTTTGTTTTTAAAGTTTTATTCTATTTTATTGAACCTGGAATTATTCATAACATCCATATCAGCATTGCATTTTGCATTCTGTATTTTTCATGCATAAAAAAAAAGAGCACGCACGCAACGCGGCAGCGTTGCTGACGCGTCCGCATCACCAGTGCATTGGGAAGAAAAGAAGATTGAACAGAGAGTCACGTGAAAGCATGGCTGGAGGCGTGCCTTTGGCACAAATTGATCCACGCGACCGCGTCGCTGACGCGTCTGCGTCATGTGGGAAAAATGCCTCCCACGCGTTTGCGTCACCCACGCGAACGCGTGGCCCTGTGAAATCGATGTAAATGGGTGTATGGCAGAGAGTTATGATGGAATAGGGCTAGACTCGTGCTGGATGCCCAAGCCCTCCCACGCGAACATGTTCTCTACGCGGCCGCGTCATTTTCAAGAAATGGCCATCCACGCGATCGCATCAACCACACGACCGCGTCACCCAAAAATTTGGCAAAAAGAGTTTCAAACAAAGAGTTGCGCGAACGCGAGGCTGCACTCGCGCTAATGGCACAAATCACTCCACGCGAACGCGTGACCCACGTGTCTGCATCACTTCATAGAAGCATTATCCGCGCGAGCGCGTGACCCACGTGTTCGCATCGCCTGCGCCGCACAACTTATCCAGATCAGCACCAATTATCTTATCTTTTCTTTTCTAAATTCTAATTTCTTCTATCTTTTCTTCTTTCTTCTTCCTTTTCTTACTTTCTTCTTCTTCATCTCTTTAATTTCTCATCCCTCTTCACTTCCATTCTATTTCATTTAATTTATTTGCATACATTCATTCATTGCATTATTTTCATTGGTGTTAGAAATTTATTTGGGTCATTATTTTCTATATTTTGCTTGTGGATTATTAAAGGAATTGTTTGATAATTATATATTACTTTTAAAGGGTTGCTTGCATGTTCAATTTAATACTTTCAATAGCTTATTTACCATGCTTGCTATGTGTTTGTGAAAAAGCCCGTATGGCATTGTGCACTATTTTTCGATTTCTTTCTATCTACTACTCTAAATGCTTGGTTTTCACAAAACCCTTTTTATATTATTACTTAAATATAATTGTTATTACAAACATGTTGTTAGTTTGAAAGACTTGGTAATCTAACTTGGACATTGAATGCTTGATCTATGCTACTCATGCCTTTGCCAGCATGCCAATAAACATCTTGCATTTAATTGTCATTACATGCACTTGCTCTATTTCCATTGATGAACTTTTCACATGTAGTCATGACCATGTGTTAATGTCATTCTTCTTTATTGTGCATTGATTACCTCCTTTCCCGCTCTCTTCCTTGCTCTAACCCTTAGCTTTAAAAGTTAATTTCTTTTTCCTTTTCAGGATGGCCACCAAAAAGGGTAAAGAGAAAGCTACTCCCAAACCACCAGCAAGGAAAGGAAAAAAAAAGAGCCCTAGCTGAGGAACCACAACCTCCATCCACTTGCACATCTTAGCATGCACCGAGGACGGTGCAATCTTTAAGTGTGGGGAGGTCGATACCGATCTCCATGGGTTAGTTACTCTTCTATCTCAATACCAATGGTTTATTTTCCTTGTTAGTTGTTGCATTTACATGTTTGATTGCATATTTGTTTGATTTTGTGCATATTTTACCACTTGGTTGAAGAAATATTTTCTTTTTCAAAAAAAACTTTCAAAGCATTTCACTAATTTGAATAAAATTTAATGTTACACTTGTTTGAAGAAATATTATACTGGTACATGGTTTAGAGCTCGAACACACAAAACCTGTGAGATTTTTAAGCCTATTTGAATTGGTTGCATTTTACCAACCAATATTTTATTTTTGGTGTGTGTTTTTTCTCTCTAAAATTGTGATCTTTGTCTTGCTTAATTCTATATTTCCATGGTCTGATGTATGCATGCACTTATATGATTGAGGCCTTTGTTTCACTGAGCTTACATACCCATATGGCCTTACCTTTCATTATCCTTTGCAAACCAATTTGAGCCTATTTTACCCCTTTGTTCTTTACTTTAGCACATCATTAACTCTAAGCGGAAAATAATAATGTCCTTAATTTGAATCCTTGGTTAGCTTAGACTAGTGAGAGTGCTCATGAATTAAGTATGGGAAAAGTTGAATTTGGAAATATTTGGTTTGAGAATTGAGTATGTTAGCATTTTTTGAAAAAAAAAATGCTTACGACATGATTCATGCATCCAATAATTTAATCATATGCATTGAGAAAAATAAAAGAAAAAAAAATATATATATAAAAAAAAGAGAAGTGAGAAAAAGAAAAGAAAAAAGAACAATTAAGCAAAAAGGGGACAAAATGCCCTAAAGTAAGTGGTGAAAGCAATGCATATGTACTATACTTGAAATTAGAATGCATGAATATGTGGAAAACATGGTTAATGGGTAGTTAGATGTGGTATTATGATTACATGGATTGTCTAAAGTTAGGTGGAAAGTTTAAGTTAATTAAGGATTCAGATTTTAGTCCACTTGGCCAAATACAATCTTACCTTCACCCTAACCCCATTACAACCCTTAAAAGACCTCTTGATATGTATATCTGTGCATTAAATTTATGTTGATTGTTAGATGAAGAGCAAGCCTTAGAAAGCAAGGTTAGTAGAGAATTGAGAGAATCGAACCTAAAACACTTGAGTGATTAGAGTGCATACACTTCCAGTGAGGGTTCAATGATTGACTCTATGTTCCCTGCTTTCATGAGCTATCTTCTTACAAGTTTACTTGTCTTTTATTGTATAATTTGAATTAGTGAAATCTGATTTATGTTTGTCTTGGAAGACTTATTTACTTTTAACTAAGTAGGTAGAAATATTTTGCATGTAGTTGCATTCACATAGATAGGTTGCATTGCATACTCTCTATCATTCCTATTCACTTTTATAGCTTCTCTTGAGCTTAGCATGAGGACATGCTAATGTTTAAGTGTGGGGAGGTTGATAAACCACTATTTTATGGTTTATCTTGTGCTCAATTGAGTGATTTTTATCAACTCTTTACCCACTTATTAATACTATTTGCATGGTTTTACGTTTTCCTTCCTGATTTTGTGCTATGATTGAAAATATGCTTCTTCGGCCTTTAAATTGCTTATTATTAATCCTCTCTTATTACCATTAGATACCTTGATATGTGTGTTAAGTGATTTCAGAGATTACAGGGCAGGAATGGCTCAGAGGATGGAAAGGAAGCATGCAAAAATGGAAGGAATACAAGAAGTTGAAGGAACTGCAAAGCTGTCAGCTTGACCTCTTCGCACTCAAATGGCTATAACTTTAGCTACAGAGGTCCAAATGATGCGATTCCAGTTGCGTTGGAAAGCTAATGTCTGGGGCTTCGATTTGATATATAATTTGCCATAATTTCTCTGACGATAAGAGACGCAAACGCGTGGTCTACGCGGACGCATCGCAGTGGCGAAAAAAACCAGCGTGTTTGAATTCGAAACCAGCGAATTCTGGGTTGTTTCTGACCCAGTTCTCCAACCAGAAAATACAGATTAGAGGCTATAAAGTGGGAGAATGCATCCATTCACAATAATCAATTCATATTCACATAATTTTAGGTTTTAGATGTAGTTTTAGAGAGAGAGGTTCTCTCCTCTCTATTAGGATTTAGGATTAGGATTCCTCTTAAAGGAAGTAGGATTTCATCTTCTTCAATTACAGGTTCAATGTTCTTTTTATTTATTTTCTCAATTTGATTTATGAATATCCATGTTAAATTTGATTTCTTTTATTTAATGCAATTTGAGGTATTTCAGATTTATCACTTCTTCTATTGTTTGTTATTAATTGATGTTCTAGGTTAGATCCTAACTTGATTTTGGAGTTGATTGATATTTGGAAACCCTTGAGTTGAATTACTAAGTAGAAGTAACCTTCAATTATCGACTGATCTTGAGAAAAATCCAACAAGGATAGAACTTCCGATTAATCTCTCCTAATCAAGGCCTTTTATTATTATTATTTTATTTCCTCTGCCATTGTTATTCATGCTTTTTTATCTTAATCCGATACCCCAAAACACACTTTTTCATAACCAATAATAAGAACACCTCCCTGCAATTCCTTGAGAAGACGACCCGAGGTTTAAATACTCGGTTATTAATTTTATTGGGTTTGCTTAAGTGAAAAACAAAACGTTTGTAAGAAAGGACTTTATTGGTTTAGAAGCTATACGTGCAACGAGGATTTATCTGCGAATTTCTAGACCATGCAAAAGTTCTCTCTTGACAGGTACAAGCTTTACTGGAGGCAGGATTCATAAGAGAAGTCAAGTACCCACTATGGTTAGCTAACGTCGTCTTGGTGAAAAAATCAAACGGGAAGTGGCGAATGTGTACTGACTATACTGATCTCAACAAAGCCTGCCCAAAAGACCCTTATCCACTCCCAAGTATCGACGCCCTGGTAGATTCCTCCTCTGGATATAAATACCTCTTGTTTATGGATGCATATTCTGGATACAATCAAATTCCAATGTATCCACCCGATCAAGAAAAAACCTCGTTCTTAACACCAAAAGCAAACTACTGCTACATTGTGATGCCTTTTGGTCTCAAAAATGCGGGAGCTACTTATCAAAGGCTAATGAATAAAGTATTTTCGGATCATATCGGAAAAGTCATGGAAGTATATGTGGACGACATGTTGATAAAAACACAAAGTGAAGAGACATTATTGTCCAACCTGATCCAAGTGTTCGACACCATAAGGAAGCATGGCATGCGACTTAATCCTGCAAAATGCACCTTTGTAGTAGAAGATGGCAAGTTCTTAGGTTTTATGCTCACACAAAGAGTAATTGAGGCAAATCCGGATAAATGCCAGGCCATACTCAACATGAAGAGCCCAACTTATGTCAAAGAGGTACAACAACTCATCGGGAGATTGGCAGCTTTGTCCAGATTCCTAGCAGGATCAGCGATAAGATCTCTTCCCTTCTATGCTACTCTAAGGAAAGGAAAGAGGTTTGAATGGACAACGGAGTGCGAACAAGCCTTCCAAGGTTTCAAAAGATTTCTAGGAGAGCCACATATCCTATCTCGGCCATGAGAAGGAGAACCACTCATATTATACCTCGCGGTAGAAAGTCGGGCAGTAGCCTCAGCACTAGTTTGAGAAGACGACAGAGGGCTGATGCACGAAAAACTTGTCTCACAACAAATTTCCTTCAGCAAGTGTACCGAATTTGTCGTCAAGTAAAAACTCACAATAGAGTGAGGTCGAATCCCACAAGGATTGATTGATCAAGCAACTTTAATTAGAGGACTGTTCTAATTGAGCGAATCCAGAATTTGAGTTGAGAATTGCGGAAAATAAAATGGCGGGAAGGTAATTAACAGGAAAGTAAATGCTAGAATTATAGATCTGAAAGTAAATGACTGAAGGTAAATTGCAGAATTGTAAATGGGAATGGGGGAATTGCTAATTAAAGTAAATAACAGAAATTAAAAAGAATGGGTAACATCAGAAATGGGGAGTTCATTGGGCTTAGGAGATGTTGCATTCTCCGGATCAATTTCATTTTCATCTTTTCCTCAATCAATGCACTCATTGATCTCCTTGGCAATCTTAAGTGATTGAATTACAATTTCTTGTAATTCAATCTCTCAAATCTTGATCAATAGCCAATTCCTTGGTCAATTGCTCATGAGAAGAGATGAAGTATGGTCGTTGATTATACCACATGCATTTCCCAAACCAAGTGTTGAGAGGATTATAATCACATATCCATCCAAACCCAATTTGGTCCAGCATGAGAAAGCATTTCTAGCTTAATCTCTTCATTCCTCTTTCAAGGTTCTGAAGAGATCCAAGTATGAATAGCTTCTTTTCCAAGATAACTACCCAATTTGGATGAAGATCGAAAGCTTTCAAGTAAAATCAAGAGAAGTAAGGGGGCAACTCTTTAAAATAAGCTTTCAGCCAACACTCCCGAACCAGTTAGTTCAAGGTGCTAGGTGTTGAAGCACCTATAAGGACTTACTTGCTCAAGTCTCTCCCCCAAACATACACACCACAGGCACATAGTTTATTTATTTTCGTTTCTTGAGACCTTGGTGTCCAGCACCTCATTGGGTTACTAAATGCTCTATGGTGAGGGTTACTCTTGATAATGGAGTTTCAGCTGATAATCCCGGGTTAGTTAACCCAAGTTACCAAGTGATAAGGCACCCCTAAGAGCTTATTCATCCAAGTAGATCCCTCACACAGGAGCACCACAGACACATGCTTCAAGATTAAAACCATTGGTGCCTAGCCTTATTGCTTACTATTTTTCTTTTATTCCTCAACTTTGATTGTTCTTTCCCTTTTTCTTATTAGGATCTCCTTATTTATCTAGTCTCATGTGGTGTGTTTCAAGCATAGTATTCATGACAGATAGTTGTCTTCCCACCTTATGGTTGAACCAACTTAGCTAACTTATGACCACACCATAAACTCAAGAACTTACTCCATAGTATGAACTCTTCTCTGGTCTTTAAAAGCACTCATTCTCTTTTCATTTGATTCAAAAGGGACAAGCATACAAGTAAGTAGAGAAATGATGCAGTAACATAAAGACCAGCGACAAAAGACCTATGCATCAAAACTTTAAAAGACAGAATTAAAATAAAGTTCAAACTACGAGCAACTATTAATCAAAAGTGCATCCGGAATTCAAATTTTCAACAATTCTGGGTACAATGGTATTAAGTAACAATACAACCTTCTGATGACGATTTCTAGTTGCCTTTTTTCTTTGTCACCATCCTAATCCTTGCTACCTCACTTCCTTGGGTGAAAGTGCACCATTTCCTCATAAGATTCCTGCAAAGTTGTTTGAAGTTGCTTGTTCCCAAAGCACTTGAGAAATAGTTAGCTTGCATATATGCTTGTGATTTCTGAACTTAGTTTGGTGTGTGAACACCAAACTTAGTTCCGTGCCTAGTACCAAACCTTGCATATATGCTGAGAACCCCATATCTTAAAACACTTATTACTAAAGTCTAACTACATCTAAGTGGTTTCCCTTGATTGGTTGGAGCTAGCACTGTGTTTTGGGAGTGGAGTGTAATTCTAACTACTGTCCTTTGGTGGAACACCAAACTTAGAATTACACTATCACTCTTGGATTGTTCTGGTGTGGAACACCAAACTTAGCTCCTTACAATACAGGGGAAATAACTTGTGATCTTTATTGAAATAAAGGTGAAAAGGAAAATATCTGAGGTTGGGTTGCCTCCCAACAAAGCGCTTCTTTATCGTCACTAGCTTGACGATTCCTCCTTCACTTGAGATGATAGTTTACTCTGGGGTTTTCCCCCATGTTGCCCAGGTAATGCTTGAGTCTTTGTCCATTAACTGTAAAAGTCCTCTCTGAACCTTCATCCATGACTTCGATGTGTCCATATGGCGATACTTTTGTGACAAGAAAAGGTCCGGACCACCTTGATTTGAGTTTTCCTGGGAACAGTCTCAATTTGGAATTGTAGAGAAGTACTCGCTGCCCCTTTTCGAAACTTCTGGGTGCAAGACGCAGGTCATGTCTTCTCTTTGCCTTCTCTTTGTACATCCTGGTATTTTCATAGGCTTGTGACCTGAATTCCTCCATCTCTTGTAGCTGTAAGATCCTCTTTGCACCAGCGGCAATGCTGTCGAAGTTTAGTATCTTGATAGCCCAGAGAGCTTTGTGTTCCAGCTATAGTGGTAAATGACAAGCCTTACCATACACCAGTTGATATGGGGACATTCCAAGTGGTATTTTGAATGCTGTTCTGTATGCCCAAAGAGCATCATCCAGCTTCTTCGACCAATCCTTTCTTTATGCACCCACAGTCTTTTCCAGAATCCTCTTTAGCTCTCTGTTGGATATCTCAGTTTGTCTACTTGTTTGGGGATGGTATGGTGTGGCTACCTTATGTTTTACCCCATATCGTAGGAAAAGAGCTTCTAGTGGTTTGTTACAAAAATGGCTTCCTCCATCACTGATGAGTGCTCGTGGGACTCCAAACCGGCTAAAGATATTCTTCCTGAGGAAGTTCATGACCACCTTGTTATCGTTTGTTGGGGTTGCAATAGCCTCTACCCACTTGGAGACGTAATCTACTGCTACCAAGATGTAATTGTTTGCATATGAGGTTGGGAATGGTCCCATGAAATCAATTCCCCACACATCAAACAGTTCCAGTTCCAAGATGAAATTCTGTGGCATCTCATTTCTTTTGGGCAAGTTTCCAGATCTTTGGCATTCATTGCAGCTCCTTACCAGTTCTTTTGCATCCTTAAAAAGGGTGGGCTAAAAGAATCCGCTTTGTAACACCTTTTCTGCTGTTCTGTCTCCTCCAAAGTGCCCTCCATAACATGAGCCGTGGCAGTTCCATAGGACCTCTCGTCCTTCTTCTTCCGAAACACATCGTCTAAGGATTCCATCTGAACACTTCTTGAAGAGATATGGCTCATCCCAGACAAAGTACTTTGCATCATTCATGAGCTTCCTTTTTTGATGTTTATTGATCTCTGGAGGTAATGCTCCCGATGCCTTGAAGTTGGCAATGTCTGCGAACCATGGTACTTTGTGAACTGTCATCAATTGCTCATCAGGGAAGAGCTCGTTTACACTTGTATCATGTGCTCCACCTTCATTATGAGGAATCCTGGATAGGTGATCTGCTACCTTGTTCTCCACTCCTTTCTTGTCTCTGATCTCAATATTGAATTCCTGCAACAATAAGATCCATCTTATTAGTCTTGATTTTGATTCTTGCTTGGCAAACAAATATTTAAGTTCTGTGTGATCTGTAAAAACAATCACTTTAGCACTAATGAGGTATGATCTAAACTTGTCAAATGCAAAAATTATTGCCAGCAATTTCTTTTCAGTAGTGGTATAATTTCTTTGAGTATCATTAAGGACCTTGCTAGCATAGTATATCACGTGGACTAAGTTATCTTTCCTCTGTCCCAACACTGCCCCAACTGTGAAATCCGATGCGTCACACATCAATTCAAACGGTAAATTCCAATCAGGTGGGGAAATGATAGGAGCAGAGGACAACCTCATTTTCAAATTTTCAAAGGCTAACATGCATGTTTCATCAAAGATAAATGGTGTATCTGATACAAGCAGATTGCTTAAGGGCTTGGCTATCTTTGAAAAATCTTTAATAAACCTTCTGTAAAAACCAGCATGCCCTAAAAAGCTCCTAATTGCCCTGACATCACTGGGTGGAGGCAGTTTTTCAATAAGTTCTACTTTGGCTCTGTCAACCTTAATGCCTTGGTTAGAAACTTTGTGACCAAGGACTATTCCTCCTGTCACCATAAAGTGACATTTTTCCCAGTTCAAGACCAGATTGGTTTCTTGGCATCTTTTCAATACCAAGGAAAGGTGATGTAGGCAGCTAGGAAAGGAATCTCCAAATACCGAGAAGTCATCCATAAAAACTTCAATGAATTTTTCTATCATATCTGAAAAGATAAAAAGCATGCAGCATTGGAAAGTCGCAGGTGCATTACATAGCCCAAATGGCATGCGCCTGTAGGCAAACACTCCATATGGGCAAGTG
Organism: Arachis ipaensis; assembly: GCF_000816755.2. Lineage (NCBI taxonomy): Eukaryota > Viridiplantae > Streptophyta > Magnoliopsida > Fabales > Fabaceae > Arachis > Arachis ipaensis. The sequence continues at coordinate 29,576,043 of NC_029792.2, forward strand.
AATGAGGTTTTCTCTTGATCTCTGGGATCAACCACTATTTGGTTATATCCTGAATAACCGTCGAGAAAACAATAATAAGCGTGCCCTGTGAGTCTTTCCAACATCTGATCCATGAATGGAAGGGGGAAATGATCTTTTCGTGTAGCCTCGTTGAGCTTCCTGTAGTCTATGCACATCCGCCATCCTGTGACTGTCCTTGTAGGAATTAGTTCATTCTTCTCATTGGGAACCACGGTAATTCCTCCCTTTTTTGGGATGACATGCACGGGGCTAACCCAGGGGCTGTCTGAGATTGGATAAATTACCCCCCTTGCCACAACTTCATAACTTCCTTCTGTACCACTTCCTTCATGATTGGGTTCAACCTCCTTTGGGATTGAATGGATGGTTTGGCATCTTCTTCCAGCAGTATCTTGTGCATACATATGGCTGAACTTATCCCCTTCAAGTCAGCAAGAGTCCAACCAATAGCATCTTTGTGGTTTCGCAGTACTTTGAGCAGTTCATCCTCTTGATCTTGGCTGAGGGAGGAGCTTATAATCACTGGGTAATTTTCATCTTCTCTTAAGTATGCATATTTGAGAGAGGGTGGCAATGCTTTGAGTTCAAGTTTGGGTGCTTCTGACTTTTCGTTCTCTTCCTTTGGTGCACCTTGTATTTGACTTTTTGCTGTTGCAACCTCTTCACTACACGTAGACTCCTCCTCTATTATACCTTCAGGTTCTTCTTCTTCAAAACTTTCCTGCACTGTGTCTTCAAGTGAGTCCAACCTCATACATTCTCCCATTTGCTCTGGTGGGTAACTCATGGCCTTGAACACATTGATCGTCATATTTTCCTTGTGTAATCTCAGGATGAGATCTCCTTTTTGTACATCAATTACAGCTCCAGCAGTGGCCAAGAATGGCCTTCCCAGAATAATGGAAGCCTTGGCTTCCTCCTGCATGTCCAGCACTACAAAGTCTGCTGGGAAGATAAAATCTCCCACCTTCACCAGCAAATCTTCTACGACGCCATGCGGGAACTTGAACGATCTGTCTGCCAATTGTAAGGCCATCTTTGTTGGTTTAGCTTCCTCGATCTTCATCTTTCTCATCATAGCTACTGACATCAAATTGATGCTGGCTCCTAAGTCACACAGAGCCTTTTCCACTGTGATTTCCCCTATAATACAAGGGATTTGAAAACTCTCGGGATCCTTCAATTTCTGGGGTAGTTTGTGCTGAATGATAGCACTACATTCTTCGGTTAGTATCACAGTCTCGTTGTTCTTCCAGCTTCTCTTCTTAGTCATGAGCTCCTTCAGGAACTTGGTGTAGAGTGGCATTTGTTCTATTCCTTTAGCAAAGGGTATGTTGATTTGCAGTTTCTTGAAGATTTCCAGAAATCCCGAAAACTGATTGTCATCCCCTTTCTTCCTTAATTGCTGAGGGTATGGGACTCTTGGGGCGTCTGGCTTCAGCACTCCTTCCCCTTTTTGTAAATTCAAAGTGGGAACTCGAGCTTCGTCCTGCTCTTCTTCTTCTTTAGTTGAGTCCTCTTTTGTGGTTTCCGGGGGGTTTCCTTCAGTTCCTTCCCACTGCTAAGGGTGATAGCCTGACACTCCTCCCTTTGTGTTGAGCTAGTCTTTCTGCGAAGGTTGTGGCGGAGGCATTTGTTTGAATAAGTAGCCAATTTGTGTCTCAAGTTTCTTGATGGCAACATCCTGATTCTGCATATTGGATATCACCTCTTCTCGGAATGCTTTACTATCTTGAATCTCTTTGCTTATGTGGTGCACGAAATTGTGATCTCCAGGCTCGAACAAATCCTGGTAATGGTTACGCCACGAAGATTCTAGTTAGGAGATCTAAGAGATATTCATTCTAGCTTAATTCATGTAGAACAGAAGTGTTTGTCAGGAACGCGTTCATGANACTTAAATTGTTGCTTGTCCCCAAGCAACTGAAAATCAAAATAGGATAAAAAGAATAGAATATACTATAAATTCCAAACTATCAATGAAACATAGCTGCAATCATATGAGCGGGGTTTTGGCATCTATAGGAACTTCAGATTTCGAATAGTGTTATTGATTCTCCTAGTTCAGTATGATAATTTTTGAACACAGCTTCTTTATGAGTCTTGGCCGTGGCCCTAAGCACTTTGTTTTCCAGTATTAACACCGGATACATAAATGCCACAGACACATAATTGGGTGAACCTTTTCAGATTGTGACTCAGCTTTGCTAAAGTCCCCAATTAGAGGTGTCCAGGGTTCTTAAGCACACTCTTTTTTTTTTTGCTTTGGACCTTGACTTTAACCGCTCAGTCTCAAGTTTTCACTTGACACCTTCACGCCACAAGCACATGGTTAGGGGCAGCTTGGTTTAGCCGCTTAGACCAGGATTTTATTCCTTTAGGTCCTCCTATCCACTGATGCTCAAAGCCTTGGGATCCTTTTTATTTGCCCTTGCCTTTTGGTTTTAAGGGTTATAGGCTTTTTGCTCTTGCCTCTTGGTTTTAAGAGCTTTTGGCTTTTTCTGCTTGCTTTTTCTTTCTAATTTTTTTTTTCGCCTATTCAAAATGAACATCAAGAGCTTATTTTTGAAAAATTTTTAATGCAAAGAAAACATGCAAGACACCAAACTTAGAATTCTTTAATGCTTAGACACTAAGAATTCAAGAATGCATATGATAAACATGGAAAAACACAAAACAAAAAATCATCAAGATCAAACAAGAAGACTTACCAAGAACAACTTGAAGATCATGAATAACACTATGAATGCATGAATTTTCGAAAAAATGCAAGATGCATATGCAATTGACACCAAACTTATAACATGACACATGACTCAAACAAGAAATAGAAAAATATTTTTGATTTTTATGATTTTCTAATTTTTTTTTTAGATTTTTATTTTATATTTTCGAAAAACTATTTTGGAAAAGAAAAATAAGGATTCCAAAATTTTCAATATGAATTCCAGGAATCTTATGCTCTAAAGCTCCAATCAAAGGGTCAAGCATGGCTCAATAGCCAGCCAAGCTTTAGTATGTAACTCAGACATGACACGCCTGACATTCCTTACATTCAACAGCCAATTGGCTAAGAAAGATAAAGAAGCTCTTCTCTTGGGTATAAGACTCAATTTCAGCCAGAAAATATCTGAAATCACAGAAAAACACACAAACTCATAGTAAAGTCCAGAAATGTGAATTTAACATAAAATCTATTAAAAACATCCCTAAAAGTAACTAGATTCTACTAAAAATGTACTAAAAACAATGCCAAAAAGCGTATAAATTATCCGCTCATCATTATGCCTTCAAGTAGATTCTCAATCCTTGAGATTCTTTCATCAAATGATGACAGGTCAGGCTGAGTAGGGTTATTCTGGCCTTGATATGAATGTGGGGAGTTGTTGTTATGAGGGTGTTGATATGGTCTAGATGTGAAGTGTTGGGTGGCTGCATTGTTTGGATTTGGGCGTCTTTGATCAAGGCTTTGGTCTTGTTGATTTCCTCACCCAAAGTTTGGATGATTCCTCCATCCAGGGTTGTAGGTCTTGGAGTATGGATCATGGTTTTGCCTAGGTGAATTCCCAATGTAGTTGACTTGCTCCTGACTACCCTCTGCTTCTTCATTCACTCCTTCTTGGGTTGTTGATGAAGTGGATACTGCTGCTACTTGGTTCCTCTCCATCTTCTTGGTGAGGTCAGCCAGCTGCTGGGTAATGAGCTTGTTTTGGGCTAGCAGAGCATCTACATTGTTTAGCTCCATTACTCCTCTTGTGTTCCCTCTTTCGGAAGCATAGAAGTAGTCGTTCTCTGCTACTGTTTCAATGACATCTATGGCTTCCTCAATAGTCTTCTTCTTGTTCAAAGATCCTCCGGATGAATGGTCTACAGCCTTCTTTGACTCATAAGATAGCCCTTCATAGAAAATGTGCAGCTGCACCCATTCATTGAACATATCTGGTGGGCACCTCCTTGTTAGGTCTTTAAACCTCTCCCATGCTTCATATAGAGTCTCACCATCTTGTTGCCTGAAAGTTTGGACTTCAGCTCTCAGCCTATTGATTCGTTGAGGAGGGTTAAAATCTTGCTAAGAATTTGTTCACCACGTCTTTCCAAGTTGTCAAGCTTTCCCTTGGAAAAGATTCCAGCCACTTGGCTGCCTTATCCTTGAGTGAGAATGGAAATAAGAGCAGTCTATAGGTGTCAGGATGAACACCATTAGACTTCACTGTGTCACATATTCTCAGGAAGGTGTTTAGATGTTGATTGGGGTCCTCTTGGACACTCCCTCCGAACGAACAGTTGTTCTGAACAAGGGTGATGAGCTGTGGCTTCAGTTCAAAATTGTTGGCATGGATGGTTGGCTTTTGAATGCTACTTCCACAGTTTCCTGGGTTTGGATTGATGTAAGAGCCTAAAACTCTTCTATCCTCCCCAGCATGATTTGCTCGACCTCCTCTGCCATGGTTGTGAGCCTCTTCTTCATGATGGTTGTCCATGTTTTCTTCCATGTTTGGTTCAAAGTATTCCTCAAAGTGTTCCTCCTCTTCTTCAGCACCAACTACACGTTTTTCTCTTGCCTCCCTCCTTAGTCTAAGGAAAGTTCTCTCAGGTTCAGAATCAAAGGAAGTTGAAGCCCCGCTTCTTCTCCCTGTCATACAACCAACAAGTACAAGCAAAGATAATAGGTGCAGAAAGTATATCTGTCAGAATTACTGTTAGTGTGAGTGATGCAATATATCAAACAGTTAGTGGATTAGTGAGATGAATAGTAAATAACAAAGAAAAAGTAAGGGGGAAGGGAAGAAGTTATCTAAAACAGAAAGTAAATGACTAAAACAGAAATTTAAATTAAACAAAAATAAAATGCTCAATCTAGTTATCCTCCAATCTAATCATTGTTGATGCACAATCAATCCCCGGCAACGGCGCCATAAACTTGATGCACGGAAAACTTGTCTCACAACAAATTTCCTTCGGCAAGTGTACAGAATTTGTTGTCAAGTAAAAACTCACAATAGAGTGAGGTCGAATCCCACAAGGATTGATTGATCAAGCAACTTTAATTAGAGGACTGTTCTAGTTGAGCGAATCCAAAATTTGAGTTGAGAATTGCGGAAAATAAAATGGCGGGAAGGTAATTGACAGGAAAGTAAATGCTAGAATTATAGATCTGAAAGTAAATGACTGAAGGTAAATTGCAGAATTGTAAATGGTAATGGGGGAATTGCTAATTAAAGTAAATAACAGAAATTAAAAAGCTTCGAGAGCGTTATTAGCAATCACTTTTCTCATTAACTTTGCAAGTTACTCCCATTCCACGTTAGTGTAACTAACGTAGCCACTAATGTGGTTCTTCTTTGCTTCCTTTGTCCTGAAATCAAGCAATAACATGCATCAAAGTTCTAGTCCAAGTCATGGGAAATGCAACATCCAATTTTGTCCTTAAATTCATACAAAATCCTCATGAAATCATGTAAAGTGCACAATGTATGCTTGAATCAAGATGTAAGTGAATATCTACCCAAAACTAGCTTATTTCCTAAGGAAATGCATTAAACTACCCTAAAAACAGTAAAGAAAAGGTCAGTGAAACTGGCCAAAATGCCCTGGCATCAAGGGCAACAACCCGTATACTTCATCAGTAAAGCATTACAAGGATCCGAGCTGAACTACCAAAAAATAGAAAAATTTGCCTATGCTCTCATACTAACATCTCGACGACTTCACCCGTACTTCCAAGCTCACACCATTAAGGTTCGGACTAACCAGCCCATAAAAGGAATATTGCAGAAAACAGATCTAGCGGGCAGAATCTTACAATGGGCAGTCGAGTTGTCCGAGTTCGACCTTCAATACAAAGCTCGGACAGCCATCAAATCATAATACTTAGCCGACTTCATAGCAGAATTTACAGACACCCCGGAAACCCCCACAGAATGGAATCTCTACGTGGACGGTTCCTCGAATAAGACTGGAAGCAGCGCAGGTGTGATAATTGAAAGTAATCAAGGAACCCAAATTGAACTCTCTCTCAAATTCGGGTTCCCTGCCTCAAACAACCAGGCGAAATATGAGGCACTACTAGCTGGTTTAAAGCTGGCTAAAGATGTTGGAGCTCAAAGACTCATTATCTTCAGCGACTCACAGGTGATCACTTCACAAATAACGGGGAGCTACCAAGCTAAGGACCCCACTATGAAAAAATACCTGGGTAAAACCAGGGAACAGCTCAGCCAACTCCGGGAATATGAGATCCATCACATACCCCGCGAACAAAATGCCCGAGCTGATGCACTCTCAAAACTAGCCAGCACCAAACCAGGAGGCAACAATAGAAGCCTCATCCAGGAAATACTACAGAACCTGTTAATCTCGGAAGAGGAAAAAGTTCTAGCCATAACAGGTCTAGATCAAGGATGGACGACTCCTATAATTAACTACCTCAAAACAGAAACACTTCCTACAGATGAGAAGGAGGCAAAAAGGTTAAAACGGGAGGCACAATACTACACTATCATAAACAATACTCTATACAAAAGAGGAATCTCAATACCATTATTAAAATGTGTACCGACTTCCAATACGAAGGAAGTTCTAGAAGAAATACATAGTGGCATCTGTGGCAATCATCTCGGAGCACAAGCACTCACCAAAAAAGTACTTCGGGCAGGATTTTATTGGCCAACTCTATAAAAGGAGGCCATAGAGTTCGTAAAGACATGTCCACCATGTCAAAAATATGCCAACTTTCACATCGCCCTGCCAGAGGAGCTCATCAACGTAACCTCACCTTGGCCATTTGCAAAATGGGGACTCAACCTTCTCGGACCCTTTCCTCAGGGATCGGGACAAGTTAAATTCCTCATAGTAGGGGTAGACTATTTCACAAAGTGGATCGAGGCAGAACCTCTAGCCAACGCCACTGCTCAAAGAAGTCGAAAGTTCCTATATAGGAACATTGTCACAAGGTTCGGGGTCCCATACTCCATTACCACAGACAATGGCACCCAATTCACAGATACAGGCTTTAGAAAATTAGTAGCCGATTTGAACATAAAGCACTAGTTCACTTCCGTCGAACATCCCCAAGCCAATGGACAAGGCGAAGCTGCCAACAAAGTCATATTGGCTGGGCTAAAACGGAGATTACAAGACGCAAAGGGAGCTTGGGCTGAAAAACTTTCACAAGTCCTATGGGCATATCGAACGACGCCACATTCCACCACAAAGGAATCACCCTTCCGATTAGCATACGGAACGGAAGCAATGATCCCAGTAGAGATCGAGGAAGGGCCGCCTAGAGTGGTTCATTACAATGAGGAAGCCAACTCCCAACTTCAAAGGGAAGAGCACGACCTACTTCCTGAAATCCAAGAAAGAGCTCGGATCAGGGAAGAAGTACTAAAACGTCGAATGGCTTCCAGATATAATCAAAAGGTAGTGCCAAGAGGTTTTGCTGAGAACGATCTCATCCTAATCTGAAATGATATCAGAACAACTCGACCCGGAGAAGGAAAGTTGGCAGCAAACTAGAAAGGACCCTACCGAGTCATAGAAGTACTTAGGAAGGGCTACTACAGACTGTCCGAACTCGAAGGGCGAGAGCTTCCCAGGTCATGGCACACCTGCAACCTAAGAAGGTACTATAGCTAGGAATGATAAGGGATCTCAGCATAGGGTGTACTCTTTTTCCTGAAAAGGTTTTTTAATGAGGCACCAAGTTGAGATCCACAAATTATCCGACTTAAAAGGGTAAAAACTCCACATGTACATATTTGCATTTTCTTTCGAATAAAATATGTTTAGATATTCTACAAATTCTCAACCTGCATTAATCTGAAACATTCATCGTCCGATTATAAACCAACAGATCGGCAGAAAGTGAAAATCGAATTCACTGCACGATCGCGATAAAGACCAACAGAGATAAAAACCAAATTCATCAAAAGGTCGACCAAGCGAAGATTAAACCCAATTTCTATAAATCGGCAAAGAATTCGGACCAAGTCAACCCAAGTTATAAGTAAACCCTGGAAAGAGGTCTGGCCAACCCTATAAAAGAGGATTACTTTAACTTAGAAGGGCCCGACATGACGAAGTCGGCCCAAAACATAAAAGTTATAAAAGTAATCCCTGAAAAAGACTTGAACAAGGTCCAAGAAAGAGGATTACAAAAATAACTTAGAAGGGCCCGACATGACGAAGTCGGCCCAAATCATAAAAGTTATAAAAGTAATCCCTGAAAGAGACCTGAACAAGGTCCAAGAAAGAGGATTACAAAAATAACTTAGAAGGGCCCGACATGATGAAGTCGGCCCAAAACATAAAAGTTATAAAAGTAATCCCTAAAAGAGATCTGAACAAGGTCCAAAAAAGAGGATTACAAAAATAACTTAGAAGAACTCGACGCGAAGAAGTCGGTCCAAAACATAAAGCTACCAAAATAATCCTTGAAAGAGACCTAAAAAGGGGTCCAAAAAAGAGGATTATCAAACAATAGCTCGGACGAAACCAACATAACGAAATCGGCGACCTTAGTGTTATACAACGAAAAGTTCCAACACTACCAAAAACCTAAAAAAGGCGCCAAGCTAAGATAAAGATCGACATGATATCAAAGGCGTGGAAATATAATAAAAACAAGTTCAAAGAGGCTACCCAAATCAGCCCCAAGAACTTGGAAGCTATTTGTTGTTTTTCAAAATAAGGTTGCTAAAAAAGCAACTAAAAAGTGTCAACAGTCAGCAAAACATCAATTCCAAAATAAAGAGTTTAATAGCCCACAAGCCAGGCAATATACACAAACAAAGAGAAATTTCAGCTAAGATCCGAAGCCTTCTCGGCAGCATCAGCACGGGGTGAAGGAGGGCGAGCCTGGAGAGGCACTGCATCCACTGTGCCATCATCCCTATTCAAAATTTGGCAATGAGGATCTAATTCTGGATGAACGACCCCAGCTGGTGGAACTGTAGGAGTCGACACTTTGGCAGCAGGCGCGAGGAAGGTTCGACATCATCATCATCTGGGTCGTCAGGGACAATTTTACCATCCCTCACAATATTGTCCAGGCTGAAGAGAGTAAGGTCGACTTCAGGAGCAAGAACTCGAACCTGCTCCTTCAGGTTCTCATAAGCAGCATTTACGCTACCAACAAGGTGACCCTGGAGCTCGGAGTAATCAACTCGGGCAGACTCCAACTCCTCCCTCAGACGCATTACCTCCCGATAGGATGTGACGTAGCTGTCTTTATGCCTCAATGTCGTGTCCTCGGCCAACCTTACAGAAGCCACCAAGGCAAGAGAGCTAGCCTTCTCGCTCTTCAGCTCCTTCTCCAGTTTGGCCACTTTCACTTCAAGCTCCTCCTTCAAGCCCTTCATCCGATCGAACTCCTGTTTAGCCTCCTCCATGAAGGCTTTGGTAGCATGAAGGGGAAGATTTTGGGCAGTTCGATATAGGGCAGCTCCCATATGTGCCATCTTAATGCTACTCCGAGTTATAAAATCTAAATGACGAAGGAGTGATACATCATCCATAGGGAGGGCACCATAAGGACCGATCTGCTGATCGACAAACTCCACCGCATCAAAGTTAGGAGCATCAAGGTTGAAAGGCTCAATTGTTTTCTGTTTTTTGTTGGAAGGAGCACCAGAGGTAGCGACAGAAGTCTGTGGAGGGTCAGCCAGATGATCCCGAGGAGTAGGGATGACTTTCCTCGGCCCAGGTGATCTTGGCACGGGCGGCTTTACCAGAACTTGAGAAGATCCCTCTTCTGCCACCTTGGCTGACATGTTTTTAGCAGCAGCAGCCTTCCCTGCCTTCTTAAAAGCCTTCATGGACTCATTATTTTTAGACATCTCTGAAAAATAGAACCAACCACGGTAATGGGTTACAATCACAAAAGAGGAAGCAAAGCTAAAAACAAGGATAAAAATAAGGATGACAGTACCTAACACAGTTCGGACCAGGGACGGGTTCCCCAAAATCTTTTTGGTATCAAGGTGGGGAGGTTCCCCCCATATATCTTCAAGAACAATTACAAAAGCCCGCTCAACCTCATCAAGCATCTCCCAAGTATAACGAGACACTATCACATTCTGTTGCCATTCTAGAGGAAAAGCAGGCTGATGCCAGGGCATCTTGGCCAGTTTCACTGACCTTTTCTTTACTATTTTTAGGTTAATTTCATGCATTTCTTTAGGAAATAAGCTAGTTTTGGGTAGATATTCACCTATGCCTTGATTCAAGCATATATTGTGCATTTTACATAATTTCATGAGGATTTTGCATAAGTTTAGTGACAATTATTATGTTGCATTACTCATGACTTGGACTAGAGCTTTGATGTACTTTATTGCTTGATTTCAGGACCAAAAGGAAGCAAGAAAAGGGGAGGTAACTTGCAAGGTTAATGAGAAAAGTGATTGCCAATAAACTAAAGTCTCCGCCCACTTCGCACTTTCTCTCTGCAAGTAAAGCCAAGCCCAAATAAAGAAAGGAACTGCTTTAAACTCAAGATCCAAAGGCCCAAGACTTGAAGAATCACACTGGAAGCTAAGAAGAGTAGTATATATAGGAGTAGCTTTGAATTGAGAAGGAGTTCTAGAAGGCTGGAAAAAAGAGAACTACTCTCTGTATTTTACTTTCTTTGCAATTTCTAGTTTTATGATGTATTCTCCATCTTTGTTTTCATTTTCAAGAGCTATGAACAACTAAACCCCTTTCATTGGGTTAGGGAGCTCTGTTGTAATTTGATGGATCAATACTAATTTTCATTATTCTTCTTCTATCTTTCCTCTTGATTTTACTTGAAAGCTTTCGATCTTCATCCAATTGAGTAGTTATCTTGGAAGAGAAGCTATTCAAACTTGGATCTCTTTTGAACCTTGAAAGATGAATGAAGAGATCAAGCTAGAAATGCTTTCTCATGCTGGACCAAATTGGGTTGGATGGGTATGTGACTATAACCCTCTCAACACTTGATTTGGGAAATGCATATGGTATAATCAGTGACCATACTTCATCTCTTCTCATGAGCAATTGACCAAGGAATTGGCTATTGATCAAGATTTGAGCGATTGAATTGCAAGAAATTGTAATTCAATCACTTAAGATTGCCAAGGAGATCAATGAGTGCATTGATTGAGGAAGAGATGAAAATGAACTTGATCTGGAGAATTGCAACATCTCCTAAGCCCAATGAACTCCCCATCTCTGATCTTACCCATTCTCTTTAATTTCTGCTATTTACTTTTATGAGCAAATCCCCATTCCCATTTACAATTCTGTATTTTATTTTCAGTCATTTACTTCCAGTCCTTTAATTCCAGCATTTACTTTTCTGTTATTTACATTCCCGCCATTTTATTTTCTGCAACTCTCAACCCAAATTATGGATTCGCTCAACTAGAACATTCTTTTAATTAAAGTTGCTTGATCAATCAATCCCTGTGGGATTCGACCTCACTCTATTGTGAGGTTTTACTTGACGATTACTTCCGTACACTTGCCGAAGGGAGACTTGTTGAGAGACAAGTTTTCCGTGCATCAAGTTTATGGTGCCGTTGCCGGGGATTGATTGTGCATCAACAATGATTAATTGGAAGATCACTAGATTGAGCATTTTTATTTTGTGAATTTCATTTTTTGTTTGAGTAATTTACTTTTTGTTTCTGTTAAACTTCTTCCCTTCCCCCTCTACTCTTTTGTTTTTCTTTGTTATTTTCAATTCTGTTTGCTAACCCACTAACTGTTTGATATATTGCATCACCCACAACTAACAGTAATTCTGACACAAATACTGTCTGCACCTATTTTCTTTGCTTGTAGTTGTTGGTTGTATGACAGGGAGAAGAAGCGGGGCTTCAACTTCCTTTGATTCTGAACCTGAGAGAACTTTCCTTAGACTAAGGAGGGAGGCAAAAGAAAAACGAGTAGTTGGTGCTGAAGAAGAGGAGGAACACTTTGAGGAATACTTTGAACCAAACATGGAAGAAAACATGGAAAATCATCATGAAGAAGAGACTCACAACCATGGCAGAGGAGGTGGAGCAAATCATGCTGGGGAGGATAGAAGAGTTTTGGGCTCTTACATTAATCCAAACCCAGGCAATTGTGGAAGTAGCATCCAAAAGCCAACAATCCATGCCAACAACTTTGAACTTAAACCACAGCTCATCACCCTTGTCCAGAACAACTGTTCGTTTAGAGGAGGTGTTCAAGAAGACCCCAATCAACATTTGACCACCTTCCTGAGAATATGTGACACAGTAAAATCTAATGGTATTCATCCTGACGCATATAGACTGCTCTTATTTCCTTTCTCACTCAGGGATAAGGCAGCCAAGTGGCTGAAATCCTTCCCAAGGGAGAGCTTGACAACTTGAGAGGATGTGGTGAACAAATTCTTAGCAAGATTCTACCCTCCTCAACGAATCAATAGGCTGAGAGCTGAGGTTCAAAATTTCAGGCAACAAGATGGTGAGACTCTGTATGAAGCATGGGAGAGGTTCAAGGACTTGACAAGGAGGTGTCCACCTGACATGTTCAATGAATGGGTCCAGCTGCACATTTTCTATGAAGGTCTCTCTTATGAGTCAAAGAAGGCCGTGGACCATTCATCTAGAGGATCTTTGAACAAGAAGAAGACCATTGAGGAAGCCATAGATGTTATTGAAACAGTAGCAGAAAACGACTACTTCTATGCTTTCGAAAGAGGGAACACAAGAGGAGTGATGGAGCTAAACAATGTAGATGCTTTGTTGGCCCAAAACAAGCTCATTACCCAGCAGCTGGCTGACCTCACCAAGAAGATGGAGAGGAACCAAGTAGCAGCAATCTCATCTTCATCAACAATCCAAGAATGGGTAAATGAAGAAGCAGAAGGGAGTCAGGAGCAAGCCAACTACATTGGGAATTCACCAAGGAAAAACTATGATCCATACTCCAAAACTTACAACCCTGGATGGAGAAACCACCCAAACTTTGGGTGGGGAAGTGAGCAAGATCAAAACCAAGACCAGAGACGTTACAACTCCAACAACAATGCAGCTCACCAGCAATTCACCCAGAGGACATCTCAACACCCCCACAACAACACTTCTCCACACACTTATCAAAACTAAAACAGCACATCTGCTCTGAACCACTCATCAATTGATGACGCTCTCTAAGATTGAAGCCTTACTTGAAGGAATAAGCCAAGAGATTCAAGAAAATAAGGTGTTCAAAGAGGAGGTGCGAGTCAATATTAAGAACCAGGGAGAGACCATTAGGAAGCTGGAATTCCAGGTGGGATATTTAGCTGAGAAGATTCCCAAACCTACTGATAGCTTCCCAAGTGACACGGAGAAAAACCCCAAGGGAGAAGCAAAGAAAGTAAGATGGGAAGATTGCAAAATGGTCACTACAAGTGATCAAGAGATTGAAGACAAGCAAGGAAAAATGTACAAACAACCTGAAGACAACTCAACAAAGGAAAAGGATAGAGATCACAAAGAACCAAAAATCTCACAACAAGAGCTGCTGAAGCTCTATGCACCATTCCCTCAACTGCTCAATGGTGCTGTGGGAAAGAGAATATACTCACGGTTCCTAGACTTGTTTGCATCTCTGCATGTAAACATACCATTTATTAAGGCAATTCAACAAATGCCTGCATTCATCAAGTATATGAAGGAACTTCTTCCCAGGAAAAGCTCACTCAAAGGAGGCCAGACTATAGTGATGAACAAGGAATGTAGTGCCCTTATTCAACCTGAGCTGCCTACGAAAAGAAGAGACCCAGGGAGTTTTCACATCCCTTGTGCCATAGGTGAAACTATGTTCGATAGAGCACTATGTGATTTGGGGGCCAGCATCAACTTACTGCCTTTATCCCTGGTGAAGAGGCTGCAGATTAATGAGATAATGCCCACAGATGTAATCATCAGACTGGCTGACAAAACTCAAAAGCAAGCAGTAGGAGTGGTGGAAAATGTGTTGCTAAAGGTTGCGAAGTACTTTCTCCCAACAGACTTTGTCATTCTGGACATGGAAGAGAGTCACACTCACCCAATCATATTGGGAAGGCCATTCCTAGCTACGGCCAGAGCACTTATCGATGTAGAGAAAGGGGAGCTAATATTGAGAATTCATGATGAAAGACTCAGCTTCAATGTCTTCAAACTCTCACAAGAAACAGATCAAGAGGACAAGGAACTAACCACAAACGATAAGGAGACACTGAAGGAGGAGACAAGCACTGAAGCACAGCCAGTTCATTCTGAAACCCCCTCAATTGATAAACAAGGAAAACAGCAATTGCCACAGCTCAAGGAAAAGTTGGAGGAACCCAAACCTCTAGAGGCAGGTGAAGACAGCATCACAACTTCTTGGAGAAAAGAGGTCACCAAGGGGAAGGCAACCTCAAGAGAAACAAAGAAGAAGGTACCAAGGGGATGGAGGAACAAGAAGATCCCTACGGAAGACTTCTCTCCAGGGAATAGAGTTGTCTCAGCTTACTTCCCAAATATTCCCCTTAATCTCCCTACTGTACCATCTCAGTTACCTAAGGTCTTCACTATCAACAGAGTTCTTTCCCTGGAACATGTGGAGATCATTGATCCAACCAATGGATACAAGTCCACAGCAAGGGGGGAGGACTTTAAGCACTACCAACCACTCTGATGAAGGAAAAACGTCAAGCTAGTGACGCTAAAGAAGCGCTTCATGGGAGGCAACCTATGTTTTATATGTTTTTAAAATAATGAATAAATCAATGTTTATGAATTTCAACCCAAACTTAACAAACATTTGGTGAAATCTTTATCATGCAGTATATAGTGAAGAACAAGTTTGGTGTTCAAAGCAAGCCAAGATGCATGCTAGTCTTGGGAGCTTTGAACAAAACTTTCATCACATTGCTCCAAATTAAGTTTGGTGTCACCCCATGGTGCCACCAAAATGCATATAAGGACCTACCAATAGTTAGTTAGTTAGTGAGTTGGAATTCATAAATAAACAATCAAATCCTTTCTTTCATTTTATTCTAGCCGTAGAGTTAATATTTTTTTATGATAATAATTGCATTATTTTAAATCTTTATAGGAAAGGAAAAGAAGCATGAAAAGGGATTGATTGGACAATTAAATGGGGGAGATTTCGCCACTTAATGAAGAGCACTACACACATGTCTCAAGAGGGAACGCATGGGGAAACGTTGCCATGCAACATTGGAGAAAGAAGACCCTTGAAGACCGAACCAATCACTCTCATTAAGTGATGATCCTTGTCTTTCCTTCATAAACAACCCCATCCGTCCATCTAATAAACATTCATGCAATCCACACCCTTCATTCACTCATGATTTTCTTATATAAGTGAACCTTAGTGCATGATCACTCCTCACATTCAAATCCCTACTCTCCACACTTCTATTGGCACACTAAACCCTTCATCACACATTGCTTTAACCAACCCACTCTTCATCTACCCGAAGCCGCAAACCCCCTCAAACAACAACTCAAGTCATGGCATCATCAAGCTCAAAGAGGCAAAAGAGGAAGGAACCTATGGTGAGTGCTCCTTTTAATGACAAGAGATTCAAGACTGCCTTTCATGAGCATGAATTTGAGCGGATAAGGGCCAGAAAGATATTGCCAGAGTTAATCTTACAAATCCTATGTGAGAGGACGGGAGTTGGACTTCAGCCCAAGTTCCATAACAAGAGCTCTTCACTTGAAATCACCTCATTTTGATGAGGAGAGTTATCAGGCAAGGATAAGTAGAAGCCCTGATAAGGATGAGCTCTCAGAGATAGCATCAGATATCTGTGTCATAGCCGCTGACTGGGAGAGGTACTTAGATGGGAGACCAAAATTCATAAAAAGGGGAGACCTTCACCCTGAAGCCAAAGGGTGGTTTGAGCTTGTAAGGAGGTCCATCCTACCAGCTGCTAATAATTCAGAGGTTAACATCAATCAAGCCACTATGGTACAATGCTTAGTACAAGGTGGGAAAATCAAAGTGCATGAGCTCATTGCCGAAGGGATTCAAGAGTCAGCTGAGAAAGCTAACTCAGGTGCCAGACTTTGGTACCCCAGCACCATTCTCCGCTTGTGCAACAAGGCCAAGGTAACATTTGAGGACAGCAGCCCAGACTGGGTGAACCCAGGGAGGCCAGTCACACTCGAGCGAATGGTCTATACCACACCGGCTCAGCAACTAAGAAGGCCACATATAGGAAGGCAAAGGGTCCAGGAAAAAGCTCATCAAGAGGAATATCATCAAGAAGAGCATCATGACCCAGCCAACTTGAATATGACTCACCTTCTAAGAGCCATTGAAGATTTGGGACAGAGACATATGGAGGGACAAGAGTAAATACTGAATCGGCTGAGCCAACAGGAAGCATGGCAAAAACAACAAATGGAGCAGCAGCAGGAACAATACTCCCAGCTCACTCAAGCCATCAACCAAGTGAATGAGAGGCAAGAGATTCAAGAGAAGCACTTGCAAGAACTCAACCAGCGGCAGATAGCCCAAATGAAAACTTTCAATGAGTTCAGTGTACTCAATGAAGGAAGGCAACTACATAGGGAGGAGTTCTATGTAAATACTCAAGCCAAATCGAACTACATGACCAGTAATATGCATTAGCTACACTATGCCATCCCTACATATGATGAGGTCCAAAAAGAATTTGTAGAACAAGAAGAGAGGAAAGTGAAACAGCAAAAGGAGACACTCAAGAAGAAGATGGAAGATAGTGGTTTCTGGAGGAAGCTGCTTGGAAAAGGCAAGGGAAGTGGAGGTACAAGCACTCAAGAGAGACACAATGAGGACAAACAAGGATGGGAGCATGGACACCCACATGAATGAAAGGTGGTGGAGTTCTTTTTAGTCCATCGTTTTCTATGCTTTAAATAAGGAAGATCTTGTATGAAATAGAACCTGCTTCCATGTTATGTTTAAACTTTTTAAAATTCTGTCTTTTAATTTTTCCTTCTGAATAGGTCCATGATTTCTGGTTTAAATGTCAATGCATCATTTCCTTATTTACTTGTAAGCTTGTCCATTTTAAATCAAATTGAAGAAGAGAATGATTATGTTTTTAAAAGACCAGAAGTAGAGTTCATATTGTGGAAGTGCATTCATGAATCTTTGGGGTAGTCATAAGTTAGCTAAGTTGGTTCAACCACAAGGCTGGGATGACAATTATATGGCCTGAATACTTTGCTTTGGATACACTCATGAGACTAAGTTAATAACCAGATCCTAAGAAGAGAAAAGGGAAAGAACAATGGAAGTGAAAAACAAAAGTAAAAGAGTAAGCAATAAGGCTAGGCATCAATGGTTTTAATCTTGAGGCAAGTGTCTGTGGTGCTCCTGTGTGAGGGATCTACTTGGATGAATAAGCTCTTTGGGGTGCCTTATCACCTGGTAACTTGGGTTAACTAACTCAGGATTATCAGCTGAAAGTCCACTATCAAGAGTAACCTTCACTACAGAGCATTTAGTAACCCATAGAGGTGCTGGACACCAAGGTCTCAAGAAAAAAAAATAAACAAACTATATGCCTGTGGTGTGTATATATGGGGGATAGGCTTGAGGGAGTAAGTCCTTAGGGGTGTCTCAACACCTAGCACCTTGAACCAACTGGTTCGGGAGTGTTGGCTGAAAGCTTATCTTAAAGAGTTGCCCCCTTACAGAGCACTTAGCCTAAATAACACAAACAACCCTTGAAATAACAATAAAAGGATCAATGAATAAAAGTCTCATAGGATATAAACAAAGTGGGTGTTTTAGGACATGATAAAGGTCTGAAAGCTTGAGGAACAGCAGAGCTCCACACCTTAATCTATGGAGTGTAGAAACTCTACCGTTAAAAATACATAAGTGAAAGGTCCAGGCATGGCCGAGATGGCCAGCCCCCTAAAACATGATCAATAGTCTCCTAAGATGAACAATGGATTAAAACTGAGACCAAAGATGCCTAATACAATAGTAAAAGGTCCTATTTATAATAAACCAGTCACTGGGGTTTACATGAGTAAGTAATTGATGCATAAATCCACTTCCGGGGCCCAATTGGTGTGTGTTTGGGCTGAGCTTGAGTGTGGCACGTGTAGAGGTTCTCCTTGGGGTTGAACGCCAGTTTTAGTGCCAGTTTGGGCGTCCAACTCTGGTTTTGGCTCCTTTTCTGGCGCTGGACACCAGATTTGGGTAGAAAGCTGGCGTTGAACGCCAGTTTGCGTCATCTATTCTTGGCCAAAGTATGGACTATTATATATTTCTGGAAAGCCCTGGATGTCTACTTTCCAACGTGATTGGAAGCGCGCCATTTC
>NC_029792.2:29594541-29611427 GCF_000816755.2 Arachis ipaensis
TCGACAACGTTAGTGACACTCAACATTGTCACTAACGTTGAAGCCCCAAGAGTCACGTTAACTTCCACGTTAACTTGGTTAACGTGGAAGCTAACGATGAGGAATGAAGGATGAGCCAACGTTAGTGACACTCAACATTGTCACTAACGTTGGGATGGCTAGGGATGGCCACGTTAGAAGCCACGTTAACCTAGTTAACGTAGACTCTAACGTGAGACCTAGGGGCACATAGGAACGTTAGTGACAATGTTGAATGTCACTAACGTTCTCGAAAGATGGCAAAGGCCACGTTAGAAGCCACGTTAACCTAGTTAACGTGGGCTTTAACGTGAAGCAAGAAGAGGCACACTGGAACGTTAGTGATAATGTTGAGTGTCACTAACGTTCTCGAAGGTTCACAAGGCAACGTTAAAAGCCACGTTAACCTAGTTAACGTGGGTTTTAACGTGAGGCAAAGGGGTGCATCGGAACGTTAGTGACAATGTTAAGTGTCACTAACGTTCTCGAACTTATATTCTCACTAAATATTAACACCCCTAACGTCCTGAACTAAAGTCTCCGCCCACTTCGCACTTTCTCTCTGCAAGTAAAGCCAAGCCCAAATAAAGAAAGGAACTGCTTTAAACTCAAGATCCAAAGGCCCAAGACTTGAAGTATCACACTGGAAGCTGAGAAGAGTAGTATATATAGGAGTAGCTTTGAATTGAGAAGGAGTTCTGGAAGGCTGGGAAAAAGAGAACTACTCTCTGTATTTTACTTTCTTTGCAATTTCTAGTTTTATGATGTATTCTCCATCTTTGTTTTCATTTTCAAGAGCTATGAACAACTAAACCCCTTTCATTGGGTTAGGGAGCTCTGTTGTAATTTAATGGATCAATACTAATTTTCATTATTCTTCTTCTATCTTTACTCTTGATTTTACTTGAAAGCTTTCGATCTTCATCCAATTGAGTAGTTATCTTGGAAGAGAAGCTATTCAAACTTGGATCTCTTTTGAACCTTGAAAGAGGAATGAAGAGATCAAGCTATAAATGCTTTCTCATGCTGGACCAAATTGGGTTTTTATGGGTATGTGACTATAACCCTCTCAACACTTGATTTGGGAAATGCATGTGGTATAATCAGTGACCATACTTCATCTCTTCTCATGAGCAATTGACCAAGGAATTGGCTATTGATCAAGATTTGAGAGATTGAATTGCAAGAAATTGTAATTCAATCACTTAAGATTGCCAAGGAGATCAATGAGTGCATTGATTGAGGAAGAGATGAAAATGAACTTGATCCGGAGAATTGCAACATCTCCTAAGCCCAATGAACTCCCCATCTCTGATCTTACCCATTCTCTTTAATTTCTGCTATTTACTTTTATGATCAAATCCCCATTCCCATTTACAATTCTGCATTTTATTTTCAGTCATTTACTTCCAGTCCTTTAATTCCAGCATTTACTTTTCTGTTATTTACATTCCCGCCATTTTATTTTCTGCAACTCTCAACCCAAATTCTAGATTCGCTCAACTAGAACATTCTTTTAATTAAAGTTGCTTGATCAATCAATCCCTGTGGGATTCGACCTCACTCTATTGTGAGTTTTTACTTGATGACAACTTCGGTACACTTGCTGAAGGGAGATTTGTTGAGAGACAAGTTTTCCGTGCATCACAGTCTCATCATTCTCATCAAGGAAAAAAGGGCGGGCCCCCTCAACAGCTCGAACTTTAAAGAAATAGTTCTTAAAATCCTTAAATGACTCATCATACATGGCAAAAACTTTATGTCCCTGGGCAGATCTAAAAGAAACCCAAGAAGCTTTTTTTTGGAAGAAGTCCCGGGCTTGGCCGAAACAAAAAGATAGAGGAAAAGAGCCTGAGAAGGTATGACACCCAACTCTTGACAAAGCAGCTGAAAGATCTTGACAAAACCCCAGGAATTCGGATGAAGCTGGGACGGGACAACGTTGCACGACCACAACAGGTCGGTCTCAAAAGCAGTAAAAAGAAAGGTAATGTCCAACTGGCTGAAGAAATATTCATAGGCATAAAAGAAGGGACGCTCCCCCTCGACCGAGGTTGGAAAACAAACCCTCTCATCAGAATCAGGCGCTACAAGCTCATAATCCCTCTCTTGGGCACCGCTACCACAAACCCTATGGTGTTTTCTCAGCTCTACACAAAACTCAGCATCCACCACAGAAACACACATTAAGACAAGGGAGTCCAACCAATCGAACATCCCCTCAGGAACTTTAGAAGACATGTCTACAATATTTTTGCGAGAAGACATGGCCAACTAGTCCTACAACCAAAGAAAAGACGAATTACTACGATTACTCAAGATTAGACAGATAACACGGGCAGCAAAAATAAAATAGCAGATTGCAGACTCAGCACAAACAACAAAAGGAAAGCTCCGGGACCCACTCAGAAGGCCCAGGGGCATCCTTTGGAGGTAGTCAGGGAACAAGGACTTAGAAAAACCTACAAAACTAAAGCTCGCAGATAAAAATCCTTTCTCAAAAAAGTAGCATCCCAGAAAGCTACAAATCAAACAAATCCGAAATAACTACCTTCCAAAGTTCGCAGTCTCAGCTTATCAAAAAAGCAAACAAACAAGCCACTAGAAAAAATCGTTACTTTCTACAAAGGATCATCAATAAAATCATCAACAGAGCAAAAGTCATCAAAAGGAGCAACCTTCTGGGCAAAGTAAAACAGGTTCATAAAAAACCAGAAAAACATGCAGCACAGCGACAAGCGAGCACGAAAAATGCAAAAAGATTCAAGCTTTCCAAACATGCATTCAAAACCAAAACTTTACCAAGAACCGAAGAAAAAAATAACAAAAGAAGCACAAAGAAAGAAAAACCAACCTGAACGAAGGAAGAAGCTTTGAAGGAGATTGAAGATGGAAAGACAGAATCGCCCAGAAAATCGCCGAATGACGCCGCAACGCAAGAAAGGCAAAATGTAGGAAAAAACAGAAAGCGAGAGAGTGAAGGGAGAAGTTACAAAAACAAAGAAGAGAAACCGTTTCTGATTGCAAAATTCAAAATAAAAAGCCAAGGGAAACGGGGCAATTAAAACCAATTAATGAAGGTATTAAACCCTCGCACGTTCCCAAGAACAGAGCGTGGATATAAAAGCGCGCGCTTTTAGAGGAAAACGTTCCACATTCAAAAAATTTCTACAAGGAAAGAAATTGACAAATGCTCGAGTTTGGCTTCACTAGAGAAGGATCGAAGTCAAGGACTCGACCTCAAAAAAGAAGACCGAGCTCAAGAAGGGGCACTGTTCACACCCTGGGTCGAGCTATCCGATCCGGGATGTTCAATAACAAAGTGACCGACCTCTTTAGGTCAGGCTATCCGACCTCTTCTCAAAGAGCTCGGCCAAATCAACAGAAAAGCCCAGTAAAGGGCCCAAATAGAGGAACACGACCCAAATCCTAAGGCAGTCCAAGCCTATAGAGATAAAGGTGGTTCCCTTGAAGGTAAGCTGACCTCTCCCAAAGATAAGATAAGATAAGATAAGATAAGATAACTAACTTATCTTATCTAAAAAGGTCACTCCACACTACTATAAATACACTGGAGCACCCAGGTATAACTCATACTTTAATTCTACTAAAAAATTGCTTAATACCCTTGCTAACTTAAGCATCGGAGTCCCTTGCAGGTACCCCCCACCCTCCGGTGACGAAGGATCAGCAGTGCAGCCAGTCCAACAAGTCGGACATGACAGCTCTGGCCGCCACCTACCAGCCGGTCACGTCATCTCCGACCAGTATAGAAGATCTCGTCCGAGATCGACCTACAGTTTCAGGTAACCCTCGGAACGCTTATCCTTCTAAGTCAGGTAATTTTGTAGATCTTAGTTTGGTGCCTCGTTAAGAAACCTTTTCAGGAAAAAGAGTGCACCTTGTCCTAAGATCTTTTATTACCTCCTAACTATAATACCTTCTTAGGTTGCAAGCGTGCCATGACCTTGGTAACTCTCGCCCCTCGAGTTCGGACATCCTATAGTAGACTTTTCCCAGTACCTCTGTGACTCGGTAGGGTCCTTTCCAGTTAGCTGCTAGCTTTCCTTCTACTGGCCGACCTGTTCCGATGTCATTTCGGATTAAAATGAGATTGTTGTTGGTGAAACTTCGCTGGACGACTCTCTGATTGTATCTTGAGGCCATTCGACATTTTAACGCCTCTGCCCTAATCCAAGCTCTTTCTCGGATTTCTAGAAGTAGGTCGAGCTCTTCCCTTTGATTTTGGGAGTTGGCCTCTTCATTGTAGTAGATCATTCTAGGGGATCCTTGTTCGATTTCTACCGGGATCATTGCTTCAATTCCGTTTGCCAACTGGAAAGGCGATTCCCTTGTGGTGGAGTGTGGAGTTGTCCGATATGCCCATAGGACTTGTGGGAGCTCTTCAGTCCAGGCTCCCTTTGCATCCTGTAATCTCCATTTTAGCCCAGCCAATATGACTTTGTTAGCTGCTTCTGCTTGTCCATTAGCTTGGGGGTGTTCTACGGATGTGAATTGGTGCTTTATTTTCAAGTCTGCTACCAACTTCCTGAAGCCTGTGTCCGTGAATTGAGGAACTTCCGGCTTCTACCCCTACGATGAGGAACTTGACTTGTCCTGATTCCTGGGGAAATGGTCCTAAGAGGTCAAGTCCCTACTTTGCGAATGGCCAGGGTGATGTTACGCTAATAAGCTCCTCTGGTGGGGCGATGTGAAAGTTAGCATGTTTCTGACATGGTGGGCATGCTTTAACGAACTCGGTTGCTTCTTTTTGCAAAGTCGGCCAAAAGAACCTATCTCGGAGTACTTTTTTTGAGAGAGCTTGTGCCCCAAGATGATTTCCACATATGCCACTGTATATCTCTTCTAGAACCTCTTTTGTGTTAGAGGTCGGCACGCATTTTAATAGGGGTGTTGAAATCCCTCTCTTGTATAAGATGTTGTTTATGATGGTGTAGTGTTGTGCCTCTCGTCTTAATCTCTTCGCCTCCTTCTTATTTCTAGGGAGCGTCTCTGACATGAGGTAGTTGATTATGGGGGTCATCCATCCCTGATCCTGACCTGATATGGTTAGGACCTTTTCTTCGTCTAAAATTAATAGGTTCTGCAGTGTTTCCTGGATGAGGCTCTTATTATTGCCCCTTGGTTTGGTGCTGGCCAATTTTGAGAGTGCATCAGCTCGAGCATTCTGTTCCCAAGGTATGTGGTGAACCTCATATTCCTGAGTTGTCCGAGTTGTTCCCTGGTTTTGTCCAGGTATTTTTTCATGGTAGGGTCCTTAGCCTGGTAGCTTCCTACTATTTGTGAAGTGACTACTTGGGAGTCGCTGAAGATGATGAGCTTTTGAACTCCGACCTCCTTGGCCAGCCTCAAACCAACTAGTAATGCCTCATACTCAGCCTAGTTGTTTGAAGCAGGAAACTCGAATTTTAAGGAGAGTTCGATTTGGGTCCCCTGATCGCTCTCTATTATCACACCCGCACCACTCCCAGTTTTGTTTGAAGAGCCATCTACATAGAGATTCCATTTTGTAGGAGTTCCCGGGGTGTCAGTGTATTCAGCAATAAAGTAGGCCAAATATTGAGACTTAATGCAGTCCGAGCTTCATATTGGAGATCAAATTCAGATAGCTCGATTGCCCACTGTAGAATTCTTTCAGCTAAGTCTGTCTTCTGTAGAATGCCTCTTATGGGTTGGTTGGTCCTAACTTTGATGGTGTGAGCTTGAAAATATGGGTGAAGTTCTCGAGAAGTTAGTATCAGGGCATAGGCGAACTTTTCTATCTTTTGATAGTTTAGTTCAGCCCCTTGTAGGGCTTTGCTGATGAAGTAGATGGGTTGTTGCCCTTTTTCGTCTTCTCTGACTAGTGGTGAGGCTATTGCCCGACTTCCCACTGCGAGGTATAATATGAGTGGTTCTCCCTCCCGGGGCCAGGTAAGGATGGGTGGTTGTCCCAGGAAGTTTTTGAAATCATGGAAGGCTTTTTCGCACTCTGCTATCCATTCAAACCTTTTTTTCTTCCTTAGTATGGCGTAAAAGGGGAGAGATCTTATGGCCGATCCGACTAGATCTTATGCCAGTCTTCCATTGAGTTGTTGTACTTCTTTGACGCAGGTTGGACTTTTCATGTTGAGTATAGCCCGTCATTTATCCGGGTTTGCCTCAATTCCCTGTTGTGTTAGCATGAAACCCAGGAATTTGCCAGCTTTTACTGCAAAGGTACACTTTACGGGATTAAGTCGCATACCATGTGTTCCGAGGGTTACCTGAAACTGTAGGTCGATCTCAGACGAGATCTTCTGTACTGGTCGGAGATAACGTGTCCGGCTGGTGGGTGGTGGCCGGAGCTGTCGCGTCCGACTTGTGGGATTGACTGCACTGCGGATCCTTTATCATCGGAGGGTGGGGGGTACCTGCAAGAGACTCCGATGCTTAAGTTAGCATGGGTATTAAACAGGTTTTTAGTAGAATCAGAGTATGAGTTATACCTGGGTGCTCCAGTGTATTTATAGTAGTGTGGGCTGACCTTTCTGATAAGATAAGTTAGTTATCTTATCTTATCTTATCTTATTTTGGTGAAGTAAGCTTATCTTCAAGGGAACCGCCTTTATCTCTATAGGCTTGGATTGCCTTTGGATTTGGGTCGTGTTCCTCTATTTGGGCCCATTATTGGGCTTTCCTGTCGATTTGGCCGACCTCTTTGAGAAGAGGACGGATAACCTGACCTGAAGAGGTCGGTCACTTTGTCACTGAACATCTTGGGTCGGATAGCTCGACCCAGGGTGTGAACAGTGCCCCTGCTCGAGCTCGGTCTTTCTTTTTGAGGTCGAGTCTTAGACTTCGATCCTTCTCTGGTGAAGCCGAACTCGAGCATTTGTCGACTTCTTTCTTTTTGTAGAATTTTCGAATGTGGAACGTTTTCCTCTGAAAGCGCGCGCTTTTATAGTAGCGTTCTGTTCTTGGGAACGTGCGAGGGTTTAATACCTACATTAATTGGTTTTAATTGCCCCGTTCCCTTGGCTTTTATTTTGAAATTTGCTCACAGAAACGGTTTCTCTTCTTTATTTGTCTTTGTAACTTCTCTTTTACTCTCTCGCTTGTTTTCGCCTTTTGTATTTCTTGAGTTGTGGCATCATTTGGCAATTTTTCTGGGTGATTCCGTCTCTCCGTCTTCAATCTCCTTCGAGGCTTCTTCGCTCAGGTTGGTTTTTCTTCCTTTCTCTTTTCTGTGTCACTTTTTTCATATCTGATTTTGAGAAAGTTTTGATTTTGGAGAAAGTGTGGATCTTTCTGCTTTTGCCGTGCCTGATTGCTGTTGTAATGCGTGTTCTGGGGTTTTCTTCGTCTTTTGCGTGAACCTTTTCGCGTTTCCTCTTGTTTGATGCTTGCATGTTATCACCATTTCTTTTTGTGCTTTTGATTTTGAAGCTTTGGAATGATGATTTTGTTTGATTCTGAAAAAGGTTGTGTCTTTGACGATTTCTGCTTGGCATGTTTGATGTTGGCGATGCTCTTTGCTGATAGACTGTAGGAAGATAGTGGCTTTGATGACTTTGTGTTTTCCTTTTTTGAAACGTTTGTTATTTGAGATCTTCTTTTCTTGTCGGGACGTGAGCTGTAGATTTTTCCTGAAATCTTGCTTTGTTACTGCCTCCAAAGGATGCCCCAGGACTTTGGCTTGAGTCTTGGGGTTTTTCTTTTCTGTTTCGTTCTTTTGTATCGTATTAGTCGAGTTGTTATGCCCCTCGTCCGAAGTGTTTTTTAGTAATCCAATCTTCTTTTCTTATTGTAGGATTAGTTGGCCTCATGTCTTCTCGCAATAACATTGTAGAGATGTCTTCTAAAGTTTCCGAGGGGATGTCTGATTGGCTGGACTTCCTTGTCTTAATGTGTGTCTCTGTGGTGGATGCTGATTTTTGTGTAGAGCTGAGAAAACGACATAGGGTTTGTGGTGGTGGTGCCCGAGAGAGAGAGAGAGATTATGAGCTTGTGGCACCCGACTCTGACGAGAGGGTTTGTTTTCCTACTTCTGTCGAGGGGGAGCGTCCCTTTTTCTATGCCTATGAATATTTCTTCAGCCAGTTGGACATTACTTTTCCTTTTACTGCTTTCGAGACCGATTTGTTGTGGTCGTGTAACATTGCCCCATCCCAGCTTCATCCAAATTCCTGTGATTTTATCAAGATTTTCCAGCTGTTTTGCCAAGAGTTAGGCATAACACCTTCTCAGACTCTTTTCCTCTATCTTTTTGTTTCTGCCAAGCCTGGAGGTTCTTCCAAAAAGAAAGCTTCCTGGGTTTCTTTCAGGTCGGCCCAGGGTCACAAAGTTTTTACCAAGTACGATGAGTCTTTTAAGGACTTTAAGAATTATTTCTTTAGAGTCCGTGCTGTTGAGGGGGTTCGCCCCTTTTTTCTTGACGAGAATGACGAGCCTGCTTTCCCTCTAGAGTGGCAGAAAAATGTGAGAGTGTCTCGCTATACATGGGAGATGCTTGAGGAGGTTGAGTGAGCTTTTGTAATTGTTCTTGAAGATTTATGGGGGAAACCACCCCATCTTGATACAAAAAGATCTTTGAGTGATCCATCTTTGGTTCGAACTGCTTTGGGTACTGTCTGACTTGTTTCTGTACTTCTTTCTTAGTTTTGCTTATTCTTTTTGTGATTGTGACCTTTTACTGTGGTTGGTTCTGTATTTTCAGAGATGTCAAAAAACAATGATTCCATGAAGGCCTTAAAAAAGGCCAAGAAGGCTGCTGCTGCTCAAAATATCTCGGCCAAGGCGACGGGAGAGGGATCTTCTCAAGTTCAGGTGAAGCCGCCCGTGCCGAGTTCTCCTGGGCCGACCCTCCACAGTCTTCTGCAGCTACTTCTGGTGCTCCGCCTAACAAGAAGCAAAAAACAATTGAGCCTTTCAACCTTGACGCTGCTGACTTTGATGCGGTGGAGTTTGTTGACCAACAGATCGGTCCTTATGGTGTCCTCCCCATGGATGATGTTTCGCTCCTTCACCATTTAGATTTTATAACTCGGAGCCACATCAAGATGGCCCATTTGGGGGCTACCTTGTATCGGACTGCTCAAAATCTTCCTCTCTATGCCACCAAAGCCTTCATGGAGGAGGCCAAACAAGAGTTTGATCGGATGAAGGGCTTGAAGGAGGAGCTTGAGGTGAAAGTAGCCAAACTGGAGAAGGATCTGGAGAACGAAAAGGCTAGCTCTCTTGCCCTGGCGGTTTCTGTGAGATTGGCCGAGGACACTGCGTTGAGGCATAAAGATAGTTATGTCACATCTTATCGGGAGGTGATACGTCTGAGGGAGGAGTTGGAGTCTGCCCGAGTTGACTACTCCGAGCTCCAAGGTCACCTCGTCAGCAGCGTGAACGCTGCTTATGATAATTTGAAGGAGCAGGTTCAAGTTCTTGCTCCTGAGGTTGATCTTACTCTCTTTAGCTTAGACAACATTGTGAAGGATGGTAAGATTATCCCCGACGACCAAGATGATGATGATGTCGAACCACCTTCTGCGCCTGCTGCTAAAGTGTCGACCTCTATAGTTCCTCCTGCTGGGATTGCTCGTCCAGAATTAGATCCTGATTGTCAAATTCTGAATAGGGACGACGGTACGGTGGATGCAGTGCCTCTCCAGGCTCGCCCTCCTTCACCCCAGACTGATGCTGCCGAGAAGTCTTCTAATTTTAGCTGAATTTTCCTGGATATTTGTGTAGATAGCCCGACTTGTGGGCTTTTAAACTCTTTATTTTGTAGTTTGAGTGTTTTGCTGACTGTTGATACTCCTTCAGGTTGCTTGTTTAGCAACTTTTTATTTTGAAAAAACAACAAGTAGCTTTCAAGCTTTTGGGCCTGTCTCTGAGGCTTGTTGTAGTATTGTATTTTATATCATGCTTGTTTGCACTTGTCTTGGCACCTTTCTGGGTTTTGAGAATGCTGGAGCCTTGCTGCTCGACCTCTTTGGATTGCTTTGTACTTATTGCTCGTAGCTTGGATCCTTTGAGGTCGTGGATGTATGGATCCAACTTGTATTTCAGTTTTCTCGCTCTTACTTGTATTTATTTCTAGCAATCCCTAACCGATTTCTTTACGTTGGTCCTCCTTCCAATTATTTTTGTAGTCTTCTTTTTTGGACCTTTGTCAGGTCTCTTTCAGGGACTACTTTTATAACTTGTTTGTGGGAGACCGACTTCTTTGCGTCGTCTTTTCCAAGTTATTTTTGTAATCCTCTTTCTTGAACCCTTGTCTGGTCTCCTTCAGGGATTTCTTCTATAACTTGTTTGTTGTAGGAGACCGACTTCTTCATGTCAATCTCTTCTAAGTTATTTTGTAAACCTCTTTCTTGGACCCTTGTCAGGTCTCTTTCAGGGATTACTTTTATAACTTTATGTTTTGGGCCGACTTTGTCATGTCGGGCCCTTCTAAGTTATTTTTGTAATCCTCTTTCTTGGACCTTATTCAGGTCTCTTTTAGGGATTACTTCTATAACTTTATGTTTTGGGCTGACTTTGTCATGTCGGGGCCTTCTAAGTTATTTTTGTAATCCTCTTTCACCTTGTTCAGGTCTCTTTCAGGGATTACTTCTATAACTTTATGTTTTGGGCTGACTTTGTCATGTCGGGCCCTTCTAAGTTAAAGTAATCCTCTTTAATAGGGTTGGCCAGACCTCTTTCCAGGGTTTACTTATAACTTGGGTTGGCTTGGTCCGACTTCTTAACGTCGGCCAGTCTTTAAGTTATTATTTAACAATCCATAAGACCTCGTCAGGTTCTTTTTTCGGATCACTTTCGATAACTTCTTGCATTATTCTGTGTTCATCTTTGCCGATTTGTAAAAGGTGGTTTCTATCTTTGTTTGGTCGACCCTTAGATGAATCGCATTTTCATCTCTATTGGTCTTTATCGTGATCGTGCAGTGAATCTGTTTTTCACTTTCTGCCGATCTGTTGCTTTATAATCAGACGATGAATGCTTCAGATTAATGCGTCTTAAGAATTTGTAGAATATCTAAAATATATTTTATTCAAAAGAAAGTGCAAATATATACATGCGGGAGTTTTTCATCCCTTTAAGTCGGATAATTTCTGAATCTCAACTTGGTGCCTCATTAAAAAACCTTTTCAGGAAAAAGAGTGCATCCTATGATGAGATCTTTTACCTTCTCTAGCTATAGTACCTTCTTAGGTTGCAGGCGTGCTATGATCTGGGAAGCTCTTGTCCATCGAGTTCGGACAGTCTGTAGTAGCCCTTCCCAAGTACTTCTATGACTTGGTAGGGTCCTTTCTAGTTTGCTGCCAGCTTTCCTTCTCTGGGTCGAGTTGTTCCAATATCATTTCGGATTAGGATGAGATCATTCTCAACGAAACCTCTTGGCACTACCCTTTGATTATATCTGGAAGCCATTCGACATTTTAGTGCTTCTTCCTTGATCCGAGCTCTTTCTTGGATTTCAGGAAGTAGGTCGTGCTCTTCCCTTTGAAGTTGGGAGTTGGCTTCCTCATTGTAATGAACGACTCTAGACGACCCTTCTTCGATCTAGGCGACCCTTCCTCGATCTCTACTGGGATCATTGCTTCCGTTCCGTATGCTAATCGGAAGGGTGATTCCTTTGTGGTAGAATGTGGCGTCGTTCGATATGCCCATAGGACTTGTGGAAGTTTTTCAGCCCAAGCTCCCTTTGCGTCTTGTAATCTCCGTTTTAACCCAGCCAATATGACTTTGTTGGCAGCTTCAGCCTGTCCATTGGCTTGAAGAAGTTCGACGGAGGTGAACTGGTGCTTTATGTTCAAGTCGGCTACTACTTTTCTGAAGCCTGCATCTGTGAATTGAGTACCATTGTCTGTGGTGATAGAGTATAGAACCCCGAACCTTGTGACAATGTTCCTATATAGGAATTTCCGGCTTCTTTGAGCAGTGGCGTTGGCTAGGGGCTCTTCCTCGATCCATTTTGTGAAATAGTCTACCCTTACTATGAGGAATTTAACTTGTCTTGATCCTTGGGGGAAAGGTCCGAGAAGATCGAGTCCCCATTTTACAAATGGCCAAGGTGAAGTTATGCTGATGAGCTTTTCTGGCAGGGCGATGTGAAAGTAGGCATGTTTCTGGCATGGTGGGCATGTCCTTATGAACTCTGTAGCTTCCTTTTGTAGAGTTGGCCAATAAAATCCCGCCCAGAGTACTTTTTTGGTGAGAGCTTGTGCTCCAAGATGATTACCACAAATGCCACTGTGCGCTTCCTCTAAAACTTCCCTTGTGTTGGAGGTCGGCACACATTTTAATAGTGGTATTGAAATCCCTCTTTTGTATAGGGTGTCGTTTATGATAGTGTAGTACTGAGCCTCCTGTTTTAACCTCTTTGCCTCCTTTTCATCTGTGGGGAGTATTTCTGTTTTGAGGCAATTAATTATGGGGGTCATCCATCCTTGATCCTGACTTGTTATAGCTAGGACTTTTTCCTCTTCCGAGATTGATGGGTTCTGTAGCATTTCCTGGATGAGGCTTCTATTATTGCCTCCTGGTTTGGTGCTGGCTAATTTTGAGAGTGCGTCAGCTCGGGCATTTTGTTTGCGGGGTATGTGGCAGATCTTATATTCCCCGAGTTGTCCGAGCTGTTCCTTGGTTTAATCCAAATACTTTTTCATGGTGGGATCTTTGGCTTGGTAGCTCCCTGTTATTTGTGAGGTGACTACTTATGAATCGCTGAAGATGTTGAGTTTTTGAGCTCCAACCTCCTTAGCCAGCTTCAAACCAGCTAGTACGCTTCATATTCGGCCTGGTTGTTTGAAACCGGGAACCCAAATTTAAGGGAAAGCTTAACTTGGGTTCCTTGGTTGCTTTCTATTATCACACCTGCGCCGCTTCTAGTCTTATTTAAGGAACTGTCCATGTAGAGATTCCATTCTGTGGGGGTTTCCAGGGTATCTGTGAATTCTGCAATGAAGTCGGCCAAGTACTGTGATTTGATGGCTGTCCGAGCTTCATATTGGAGGTCGAACTCAGATAACTCGACTGCCCATTGTAAAATTTTGCCTGCTAGATCTGTCTTCTGCAATATCCCTTTTATGGGCTGGTTAGTTCGAACCTTAATGGTGTGAGCCTGGAAGTACGGACAAAGTCATCGAGATGTCAGTATGAGAGTATAGGCAAACTTTTCTATTTTTTGGTAGTTCAGCTCGGATCCCTGCAGCGCTTTACTAGTGAAGTATACAGGTTGTTGCCCTTTCTCGTCATCTCGAACCAGTGCAGAGGCTACTGCCCGACTTCCTACCGCAAGGTACAATACGAGTAGTTCTTCCTCTCGTGGTCGAGTTAGGATAGGTGGTCGTCCCAGGAAATTTTTGAAATCCTGGAAGGCTTGCTCATATTCCATTGTCCAATCGAACTTCTTTCCTTTCCTTAAAGTGGCATAGAAGGGGAGAGATCTTATTGCTGATCCTGCTAAGAATCTGGATAAGGATGCCAATCTCCCGTTAAGTTGTTGTACCTCTCTGACACAAGTTAGGCTCTTCATGTTGAGTATGGCCTGGCATTTGTCTGGATTTGCTTCAATTCCTCTTTGTGTGAGCATGAAACCTAAGAATTTGCCCGCTTCTACTACAAAGGTGCATTTTGCGGGATTGAGTCGCATGTCATGCTTCCTTATAGTGTCGAATACTTGGGCCAGGTCGGACAATAATGTCTCTTCACTTTGTGTCTTTATTAACATGTCGTCCACGTAGACTTCCATGATTTTTCCGATATGATCTGAAAAGACTTTATTCATTAGCCTTTGATAAGTAGCTCCCGCATTCTTGAGACCGAAAGGCATCACAATGTAGCAGTAATTTGCTTTTGGTGTTAAAAACGAGGTCTTTTCTTAATCTGGTGGATACATGGGGATTTGGTTGTATCCAGAATATGCATCCATAAATGAGAGGTATTTATATCCGGATGAGGCGTCCACCAGAGCATCAATACTTGGGAGTGGATAAGGATCTTTAGGGCAGGCTTTGTTGAGATCGGTGTAATCGGTGCACATTCGCCACTTTCCATTTGATTTTTTCACCAATACGACGTTAGCTAGCCATAGTGGGTACTTGACTTCTCTTATGAATCCTGCCTCTAGTAGTGCCTGTACCTGTTCTTCCACAGCTTGGGATCGTTCTGGCCCAAGTTTTCTTCGTCTCTGCTGTACCGGCCGAGATCCTGGATAGACCGCCAACTTGTGACACATTAGCTTGGGGTCTATGCCAGGCATGTCTGCAGCTTTCCATGCGAAGAGATCGACATTATCTCGTAAGAACTGTACTAGTAATTCTTTTGCGTCTCCTTTTAGGATCGTGCCAATATTAGTTGTTTTGTCCGAGGTGTCTCCGATCTTAACTTTCTCTACTTCACCTTCGGGCTGTGGATGGAGTTCTTCTCGTCTCTAAACTCCACCAAGCTCAATTGTATGGAACTCTTCTCCTCTGCCTCTGAGGTTTAGACTTTCGTTATAATAGCGGCGTGCCATCTTTTGATCTGCCTTTATCGTAGTTATCCCTTCTGTAGTTGGGAATTTCATGCATAGATGTGGAGTTGAGACTATTGCGCCGAGTTGATTTAGTGTTATTCGACTTATTAAGGCATTGTAGGCCAAACTCGTGTTGACCACGATGTAGTCTATCTTGAGTGTTCTGGATTGGTTCCCTTTTCCGAAGGTTGTATGTAGTGACACGTATCCCAGTGGTTGTACTGGGGTATCTCTCAGTCCGAACAGGCTATTAGGGTATGCTCTAAGCTCCTTTTCTTCTAAGCCGAGCTTGTCGAAGGCAGTTTAGAAGAAGATGTCGGCAGAGCTCCCTTGGTCTATTAATGTGTGGTGGAGATTGGCGTTTGCCAGTATGATGGTGATGACCATGGGATCGTCATGTCCTGAGATGATACCTATTCCGAGGGTTACTTGAAACTGGAGGTCGATCTCGGGCGAGATCTTTGGTACTTGTTGGTGCTGATGTGTCCGGCTGGTAGGGACGGCCAGAGCTATCGTGTCCAACCTGTAGGACTGGATGCACTACTGATTCTTCGTGACCGGATGGTGGGGGGTACCTGCAAGAGACTCCGATGCTTAAGTTAGCATGGGTATTAAACAGGTTTTTATGTAGAATCAGAGTATGAGTTATACCTGGGTGCTCCAGTGTATTTATAATGGTGAGATGTGACCCTTTGGATAAGATAAGTTGGTTATCTTATCTTATCTTTATCTTTGAGTTGAGGTCAGCGTATCTTCAATGGAACCGCTTTTATCTCTATAGGCTTGCGCTGCCTTAGGATTTGAATCGTGTTCCTCTACCCGGGCCCTTTATTGGGCTCTCTTGTCGATTTGGCAGAGTTCTTTAAGAAGAAGTCGGTCCGCTTGACCTGAAGAGGTCGGTCACCTTGTCGTCGATCATCCCAGGTCGGATAGCTCGACCCAGGGTATGAACAGTGCCCCTGCTTGAGCTCGGTCTTAAGGTCGAGTCCTCGACTTCGGTTCTTCTCGTAGCGAAGTCGAACTCAAGCATTTTGTCGACTCCTTATTGTAGCAGCTTTTGAATGTAGAACGTTTTTCTCTAAAAGCGCGCGCTTTTATATCAGCACTTTTTTTGGGAACGCAAGTGGTTTTAATATCCGCATTTAATTGGCATTTAATTGCCCCCACTCTCTCTTGGCTTTTATTTTGAATTTCTCGATCAAAAAACGGTTTCTCTTCTTCACTTCTTCTTCGTAACTTCTCCCTTTTCTCATTTTTCACTTTTTACTTTGATTTTTCTGAAGCCTCCGCCTGCAGTTTTTGCGTTTCAGCTCAGCGATGTTGCTTTGTGATTTTGCTTTTTCGTGGGAGAAGGGGTGATTCTGAATTTTGCCTTCCGCTTCTCTATTTTTCTTTGCAGCTTTCTCTCGTTTTTCCAGGTTTGGTTCTACTTTCTTCCTCCCTCTGCGCCATTTTGTGTCTGTTTTTGGGAAAAGTTTGGATCTTTCTGCTTTTTGCTGTGCCTGATCACTGTGCGTTTCGTAATTTCTTCGTCTTTCGCATGACCTTTTTTCGCTTTGCTTGATACCTTTAGGGCTTTTGCATGTTGTGAAATGCTTTTGATTTTGAAGCTTTGGAATGATAATTTTGTTTGATTCTAAAAAAAGGTTGCATCTTTGACGATTTTTGCCTGGTATGTTTGATGTTGTTTCTTGCTGATAGACTATAGGAAGATGACTTTCTGTTTTGTTTGTGTTTTGTCTTTCTCCTATGAAAAATGCTTGCTGTTTGAGATCTTCTATTCTTGTTTGCGAGATGCCGGAACGTAAGTAGATTTTCCTTGATACCTTGCTTTGTTATTGCCTCCAAAGGATACCCCAGGACTTTTAGTTTGAGTCTTGGGGTTTTTCCTTTTCTGTGTATTCGCCCGTCGAGATGTTTTGCCTTTGTCCGAGATGTTTTTGAGTAATCCGTTCTCCTTTTCTTTTTGTAGGATTTAGTTGGCCTCATGTCTTCCCGAAATAACATTGTAGAGATGCCTTCCCAGGTTCCTGAGGGTATAGCCGATTGGGTGGACTCGATGGTTCTTATGTGTGTCTCTCTAGTTGATTCTGAGTTTTGTGCGCAACATAGGCAGTTTCATAGTGTTTGTAGTAATCCCGGCGATGAGAAGAACTATGTGCTTGTCCATCCTTCTTCTGATGAGATAGTCTGCTTTTCTACTCGGGTTGTTGATGATCGCCCTTTCTTTTATGTTTATGATTTTTTCTTCGGTCAGCTGGGTATCACCATTCCTTTTACTCAATTTGTAACCGACCTGTTATGGTCCTGTAATGTTGCCCCCTCTCAACTTCACCCCAACTCCTGGGGTTTCATAAAATTTTTCCAATTG
>NC_029792.2:29611486-29624781 GCF_000816755.2 Arachis ipaensis
CAATGGTTTTGGTATTCCTGCTTCCCAATCTCTCTTTTTCTATCTGTTTGTCTTGACTAAGCCTGGTGTGGTAAAAAAGAAGTCGGCTTGGGTCTCCTTTCGTTCTACCCAGGGAAAGAAGGTCTTTTCCATGTTTGACGAGTCATTCCGTGATTTTAAAAACTACTTTTTTAAGGTCCGAGCTGTTGAAGGAGCTCGGCCCTTTTTTCTGGATGAAAATGACGAACCTGCTTTTCCCTTGGAATGGCAAAAAGATGTGAGGGTCTCCAGATATGCGTGGGAAATGTTGGATGAGGCTGAGCGAGCTTTTGTGACTGTCTTGGAAGAACGCTGGGGTCATCCTCCCTATCTTGACACAAAGAAATTTCTAACCAATCCTTCTCTTCTTCAAACTGAACTGGGTATCTTATGTTTCCTTTATTATCTGTTTATGTTGCTTGTAGCTGTCTTTCCGACTTATCCGACTTGTACCTTAATTTCTGTTTTATTTGCAGAGGCAATGAAGAATAATGAATCCATGAAAGCTTTTAAGAGGGCGCAGAGGGCGACTGCTGCCAGAAATATTGCGGCCAAGGCGGCTGGGGAGGGGTCCTCCCAAGTGCGCGAGAAGCCATCAGTGCCGAGTTCTCCTGGGGTGAAGAAGGTGATCCCTACACCCCGAGTCCGTTTGGTGGATCCTTGCCCCACTTCTGCCGCTCCATCTGTTGCTCCTCCCAATAAAAAACAAAAAACAGCTGAGCCCTTCGATCTCGATGATCCTGATTTTAATGCCATTGAGTTTGTGGATCAGCAAATCGGTCCCTATGGCGCCCTCTCCATGGACGATGTGTCCATCCTCCATCACTTGGAGTTTATAGCCCGAAATCACGTAAAGATGGCGTATATGGCGGCTGCCATATATCGGACTGCTCAGAATCTCCCTCTCCATGCCACTAAAGCGTTTATAGAGGAGGCAAAACAAGAGTTTGATTGGATGAGGGAGTTGGAGGAGGAACTTGAGATAAAGGTAGCCAAGCTGGAGAAGGACTTAGAGAACGAGAAGGCGAGTTCTCAATCACTGGCAGCTTCTTTGAGATTGGCTGAGGACACAGCCATGATGCATAAGGATAGTCACGTTACATCCTATCGGGAGATGATGCGCCTGAGGGGGGAGCTCGACAATGTCCGGGAAGATTATTCTGAGCTTCAAAGTCATCTCGTTGGCAGGGTGACTGCTGCTTACGAGAACTTGAAGGAGCAAGTTCGAGTCATTGCTCCCGAGGCCGATCTCACCCCCTTTAGCCTGGATAACATTGTCAGGGATGGCAAGATTGTCCCTGATGATGAGGTTGCTCCTCCCCCTGCGTCTTTTGTAAAGGTGTCGACCTCTTCTGCTCCTCCGGTTGCGCCCGACTTGGATTGCCAGATTCTGAACCGGGAGGATGGAACTGTGGACGCTGTGCCAATCCAAACTCGTCCTCCTTCTCCTTGTCCTGATGCTGCCAAGAAGGCTCCTGATGTTTGCTGATCTCTTTCTGGATATGTAGTTGGCCCGGCTTGTGGGCTTTTAAAACTTTTTATTTAATTGCTGACATTTCCTAGTTGCTTTGTTTAGCAACTTTTTATTTTGAAAAAACAAAAGGTAGCTCGCTATCCCTTCACGGTGGGTTTTGGTTGCCTTCCAGGCCTTATCACTTTTGTAGAGTAAAAGAAGTAGTTTTTTGACTTGGCATCTTTTCTGTTTTCTACTGATGTTTGAAATCTTGCATCTCGACCTCCTTGGATTTCTTTGTTTTATTGTTTGTAGCTCGGATCCTTTGAGGTTGTGACTTACGGGTCCAACTTGTTTCTCGGTGGTTCTTTTGCGCTGGTCCCCTTTTTAAGTTATTTCTGTAATCCTCTTTCTTGGAACTTTGTCAGGTCTCTTTCAGGGATTACTTTTATTACCTTTTTATTTTGTAGGAGATCGACTTCGTTAGGTCGATCTCTTTAAGTTATTTTTGTAATCCTCTTTCTTGGATCTTTGTCAGATCTCTTTCAGGGATTACTTTGATAACTTTTTAGTAGTAGAAGTCCGACTTGGTTATGTCGGTCTCCTTTAAGTTATTTTTTTGTAATCCTCTTTCTTGGATCTTTGTCAGATCTCTTTCAGGGATTACTTTGATAACTTTTTAGTAGTAGGAGTCCGACTTGGTTATGTCAGTCTTCTTTAAGTTATTTTTTTGTAGTCCTCTTTCTTGGATCTTTGTCAGATCTCTTTCAGGGACTACTTGTATAACTTTTCGTTTTGGGCTGACTTTGTTATGTCGGGCCCTTCTAAGTTAAAGT
This sequence comes from Arachis ipaensis, assembly GCF_000816755.2. Lineage (NCBI taxonomy): Eukaryota > Viridiplantae > Streptophyta > Magnoliopsida > Fabales > Fabaceae > Arachis > Arachis ipaensis. Next base: position 29,613,794 of record NC_029792.2, read on the forward strand.
AATCCTCTTTAATAGGGTTGGCCAGACCTCTTTCCAGGGTTTACTTATAACTTGGGTTGACTTAGTTCGACTTCTTAATGTTCGACTAGTCTTTAAGTTATTATTTTAGCAATCTGTAAGACCTCGTCAGGTTCTTTTTTTAGATCACTTTCGATAACTTCTTACATTATTCTGTGTTCATCTTTGCCGATTTGTAGAAAGTGGTTGTCATCTCTAGATCGTCCTTTGGGTGAATCGCATTTTCACCTTTATCGGACAGTTGTCTTTATCGTGATCATGCAGTGAATTTGTTTTTCACTTTCTGCCAATCTGTTGCTTTATAATCGGACGATGAATGCTTCAGATTAATGCGTCTTGAAATCTTTGTAGAATATCTAAAATATATTTTATTTAAAGGAAAAGTGCAAATATATACATATGGGATTGTCTGAGTCTCAACTTGGTGCCTCATTAAAAAACCTTTTCAGGAAAAAGAGTGCATCCAATGATGAGATCTTTTATCCTTTCTAACTGTAGTACCTTCTTAGGTTGCAGGCGTGCCATGACCTGGGAAGCTCTCGTCCATCGAGTTCAGATAGTCTGTAGTAGCCCTTTCCAAGTACTTCTACAACTCGGTAGGGTCCTTTCCAGTTTGCTGCCAGCTTTCCTTCTCCAGGTCGAGTTGTTCCAATATCATTTCGGATTAGGATGAGGTCATTCTCTGTAAAACTTCTCGGCACTACCTTTTGATTATATCTGGAAGCCATTCGTTGCTTTAGAGCTTCTTCCCTGATCTGAGCTCTTTATTGAATTTCGGGCAACAAGTCGAGCTCTTCTCTCTGAAGTTGGGAGTTTGCTCCCTCACTGTAGTGAACTACTCTAGGCGACCCTTCCTCAATCTCTACTGGAATCATCGCCTCTATTCCGTATGCTAATCGAAAGGGGGATTCCTTCGTGGTGGAATATGGCGTTGTTCGATATGCCCATAGGACCTGTGGAAGCTCTTCTGCCCAGGCTCCCTTTGCATCTTGTAATCTCCGTTTTAATCCGGCCAATATGACTTTGTTAGCAGCTTCGGCCTGTCCATTGGCTTGTGGATGTTCAACAGAGGTGTACTGGTGCTTTATATTCAAGTCGGCTACTAATTTTCTGAAGCCTGCATCTGTGAATTGAGTGCCATTATATGTGGTTATTGAATATGGAACCCCGAACCTTGTGACAATGTTTCTATATAAGAATTTCCGGCTTCTTTGAGCGGTGGCATTGGCTAGGGGCTCTGCCTTGATCCACTTTGTAAAGTAATCTACCCACACTATTAGGAATTTAACTTGTCCTGATCCTTGTGGGAAGGGGCCGAGAAGATCGAGTCCTCATTTTGCAAACGGCCAAGGCGAAGTCACGCTGATGAGTTCTTCTGGTGGAGCGATGTGAAAGTTGGCATGTTTCTGACATGGTGGACATGTCTTTACAAATTCTGTAGCTTCTTTTTATAGAGTTGGCCAATAAAATCCCGCCCGGAGTACTTTTTTAGCGAGAGCTCGTGCTCCGAGATGATTGCCACAAATGCCGCCGTGTATTTTTTCTAGCACTTCCCTTGTGTTGGAGGTCGGTACGCATTTTAGTAAAGGTATTGAGATTCCTATTTTGTACAGGATGTTGTTTATGATGGTGTAGTACTGTGCCTCCCTTTTTAACCTCTTTGCCTCCTTTTCTTCTGTGGGGAGCGTTCCTGTTTTGAGGTAGTTGATTATGGGGGTCATCCATCCTTGGTCCTGACTTGTTATAGTCAGGACTTTTTCTTCTTCTGAGATTGACGGGTTCTGCAATATTTCCTGGATGAGGCTTCTATTGTTGCCCCCTGGTTTGGTGCTGGCTAGTTTTGAGAGTATATCAGCTCGGGCATTTTGTTCGCGGGGTATGTGACAGATCTTGTACTCCCCAATTTGTCCGAGCTGTTCCTTGGTTTTATCCAAATACTTTTTCATGGTTGGATCTTTGGCTTGGTAGCTCCCTATTATTTGTGATGTGATCACTTGTGAATCGCTGTAAATGTTGAGTTTTTGAGCTCCGACCTCTTTAGCCAACTTCAAACCAGCTAACAATACTTCATATTCCGCCTGGTTGTTTGAGGCCCGGAACCCGAACTTGAGGGAGAGCTCAACTTGGGTTCCTTGGTTGCTTTCTATTATCACGCCTGCGTTGCTTCCAGTTTTATTTGAAGAACCGTCCACGTAAAGATTCCATTCTGTGGGGGTTTCTAGGGCATCTGTGAATTCTGCGATAAAGTCGGCCAGATACTGTGATTTGATAGCCGTCCGAGCTTCATATTGGAGGTCAAACTCTGACAGCTCGACTGCCTATTGTAGAATTCTGCCTGCTAGATCTGTTTTCTGCAATATTCCTTTTATGGGATGGTTAGTTCGAACCTTAATGGTGTGAGCCTGGAAGTACGGGCGGAGTCGTCGAGATGTTAGGATAAGAGTATAGGCAAATTTTTCTATTTTCTGGTAGTTCAGTTCGGATCCCTGTAGTGCCTTGCTAATGAAGTAGACAGGTTGTTGCCCATTTTCGTCTTTTCCGACTAGTGCTGAGGCTATTGCTCGGCTCCCTACTGCGAGATATAATATGAGCGATTCTCCTTCTCGTGGTCGAGATAGGATAGGTAGCCGTCCTAAGAACTCATTGAAGTGTTGGAAGGCTTGCTCACATTCTGTTGTCCATTCGAACTGTTTTCCCTTTCTTAAAGTAGCATAGAAGGGGAGAGATCTTATCGCAGCTCCTGCTAAGAATCGGGATAGGGCGGCCAATCTCCCGTTGAGTTGTTGTACTTCTTTGACACAGGTTGGGCTTTTCATGTTGAGTATGGCTTGACATTTGTCTGGATTTGCTTCAATTCCCCTTTGTGTGAGCATGAAACCTAAGAATTTGCCTGCTTCTACTGCGAAGGTGTATTTTGCGGGATTGAGTCGCATGTTGTGCTTCCTTATAGTGTCAAACACTTGAGCCAGGTCGGATAATAATGTATCTTCGCTTTGTGTCTTTATCAACATGTCGTCCACATACACTTCCATGATTTTTCCGATGTGATCTTAGAAGACTTTATTCATTAGCCTTTGATAAGTAGCTCCTGCATTCTTGAGACCGAAAGGCATCACGATGTAGCAGTAGTTTGCCTTTGGCGTTAAGAACGAGGTCTTTTCCTGATCTGGTGGATACATGGGGATTTGGTTGTATCCCGAGTATGCGTCCATAAATGAGAGGTATCTGTATCCGGAGGAAGCATCTACCAAAGCGTTGATGCTTGGGAGTGGGTATGGATCCTTTGGGCAGGCTTTGTTGAGATCGGTGTAATCGGTGCACATTCGCCACTTCCCATTTGATTTTTTCACCAAGATGACGTTGGCTAGCCATAGTGGGTACTTGACTTCTCTTATAAATCCTGCCTCCATGGCGCTTGTAATTGTTCTTCCACAGCTTTGGATCGTTCTGGCCCGAGTTTCCTTCGTCTCTGCTACACCGGCTGAGAACCTGGGTAGACCGCCAACTTATGGCACATTAACTTAGGGTCTATGCCTGGCATGTCTGCGGCTTTCCATGCAAAGAGATCGACATTATCTCGTAAGAATTGTACCAGTAATTCTTTTGAGTCTCCTCTCAGGATCGTGCCGATATTGGTTGTTTTGTCCGAAGTGTCTCCGATTTGAATCTTCTCTATCTCACCTTCTGGCTGTGGACGGAGTTCTTCTCGTCGCTGGACTCTGCCCAGTTCAATTGTATGAAACTCTTCTCCCTTGCCTCTAAGGTTTAGACTTTCGTTATAACAGCGGCGTGCCATCTTTTGATCTGCTTTTATCGTGACTATCCCCTCTGTGGTTGGGAATTTCATGCATAGATGTGGGGTTGAGACTATTGCGCCGAGTTGATTGAGTGTTGTTCGACCTATTAGAGCATTGTAGGCTAAACTTACGTCGACCACAATGTAGTCTATTTTGAGGGTCCTAGATTGGTTCCCTTTTCCGAAGGTTGTGTGTAGCGATACGTATCCCAGTGGTTGTACCGTGGTATCTCCTAATCCGAACAGGCTGTTCGGGTATGCTCTAAGCTCCTTTTCGTCTAAGCCGAGTTTGTCGAAGGCTGTTTTGAATAGGATGTCGGCAGAACTCCCTTGGTCCACTAATGTTCAATGTAGATTGGCGTTTGCCAGTATGATAGTGATGACCATGGGATCGTCGTGTCCCGAGATGATGCCGGATGCGTCCTCTTTAGTGAATGTTATCGCAGGGATGTCGGGTGCTTCTTCCTTTCCCTCGACATGATATACTTCTTTGAGATATCTTTTGCGAGATGATTTGGAGATCCCTCCTCCTGCGAATCCACCGTGTATCATGTGGACGTGTCTTTCTGGTGTCCGAGGTGATCGTTCAATTCGTCCATCATCTTCGTCCCTTCGTCTTTTTCTTTGGTAATCATCTCGGATAGCCAGAAATCGATCTAATCTTCCTTCTCTCACCAATTTTTCTATGATATTCTTTAAGTCGAAGCAGTCGTTGGTGGAGTGTCCTCGAACTCGATGGTATTCACAATATTCTTTCTGGTTTCCCCTCCCCTTTTGCCTTTGAGTGGTCGCGCTGGGGGGATTTTCTCTGTATGGCAGACTTCTTTGTACACGTCGACCAGGGATGCCCTGAGAGGAGTGTAATTATGGTACTTTTTGATTTTCTCCCCTTGTCGATGTTCTTTTTGGATTCCTTGTCTTTATCCCGGTAGGGGTTCCCAGATTTTGAGGTTTCTCCCAACCGAGCGTTTTCTTCCATGTGGATGTATTTTTCTGCTCACTCCTGTACTTCATCTAGTGAGGTAGGGTACTTCTTTGATATAGATTGGCTAAATGGTCCCTCTCGCAGGCCATTGATGAGTCCCATGATGGCGGCCTCTGTTGGTAAGCTTTGTATGTCCATGCATGTTTTGTTGAATCTTTCCATGTAGTTGCGGAGGCTCCCCGATCTCCTTGCTTGATCCCTAGTAAACTGGGGGCGTGCTTGGCCTTATCTTTCTAGATAGAGAATCTGGCCAGGAACTTTTTGGCCAGGTCATCGAAGTTTGAGATGGACTTTGGAGGTAAGTTGTCGAACCATCGGATTGCTGTCTTCGTGAGAGTTGTTGGAAAAGCTTTGCAGCGAACGGCGTCTGAGGCGTCGGTAAGGTACATTCTGCTTCTGAAATTGCTGAGATGGTGGTTGGGATCTGTGGTACCATCATATAAAGTCATATCCGAGAGTTTGAAGTCCTTTGGGATTTTGGTTTTCATGATCTCCCTTGTGAATGGATCCTGTTCTTTGCGTGAGCTTTCCTCAGGAGTGATCCGAGGGGCCCTTAATTTGAGATCGGCTTCTAATTGCTGTAATTTTTTTTCCAATTCTCGACGTCGTCGTACCTCTCTTTGTAGATCCTTTCCAATTTCTCGTTGTTGTTAGGTTTCTTTTTCAAGCTGTTTGAAGCGATCTTGAAGTGCTTCTATTGCTCCCGGGTTTGCTGAATTTTTGTCTCCGTTGGATTCCAGGTGTCTTTTGGTGGTATGTCTGCATTTTTGTGCGGCATTCTTTTTTCTAGATCTGAATCGTGGTCGTTGTCATGGTCGTCCGCCATGGTGATGGGATGACTTTCAGGTCCCCGGCAACGGCGCCAATGTTCCGAGGGTTACCTGAAACTGGAGGTCGATCTCGGGCGAGAGATCTTTGGTACTTGTTGGTGCTGACGTGTCCGGCTGGTGGGGACGGCCGGAGCTGTCGTGTCCGACCTGTTGGACTGGATGCACTGCTGATTCTTCGTGACCGGATGGTGGGGGTACCTGTAAGAGACTCCGATGCTTAAGTTAGCATGGGTATTAAACAGGTTTTTATGTAGAATCAGAGTATGAGTTATACCTGGGTGCTCCAGTGTATTTATAATGGTGAGATGTGACCCTTTGGATAAGATAAGTTGGTTATCTTATCTTATCTTTATCTTTGAGTTGAGGTCAGCGTATCTTCAATGGAACCGCTTTTATCTCTATAGGCTTGGGCTGCCTTAGGATTTGAATCGTGTTCCTCTACCCGGGCCCTTTATTGGGCTCTCTTGTCGATTTGGCCGAGTTCTTTAAGAAGAAGTCGGTCCGCTTGACCTGAAGAGGTCGGTCACCTTGTCGTCGATCATCCCAGGTTGGATAGCTCGACCCAGGGTATGAACAATACCGGATGCGTCTTCTTTGGTGAATGTGATTGCAGGGATGTCGGGTGCTTCCTCCTTTCCTTCGACGTGATATACTTCTTTGAGATATTTTTTGCGGGATGATTTGGAGATTCCTCCTCCTGCAAATCCTCCGTGTATCATATGAACATGTCTTTCTGGCGTACGAGGTGATCGCTCGGTTCATCTGACCTCCTCGTCCCTCCTCTTTTTTCTTTGCTCATCTTCTCGATTGGCCAGATACAAAACTAGTTTTCCTTCTCTCACTAATTTTTCTATGACATTTTTTAAGTCGAAGCATTCGTTGGTGGAATGTCCTCAGACCCGATGATATTCACAGTATTCGTTCCGATTTCCTCCTCTTTTGCCTTTGAGTGGTCGAGTTGGGGGTATCTTTTCTGTGTTACAGACTTCTTTGTAAATGTTCACAAGGGACACCCGAAGAGGGGTGTAATTATGATACTTTTTGATTTTTTTCCCCCATTCGATCTTCCTTCTTCTTGGATTCTTTATCTTTATCTCGGTAGGTGAAACCGGATGTCGAGGCTTCTCCAAGTCGGGAATTTTCTTCCATGTTGATGTACTTCTCCGCCCGCTCTTGCACCTCATCCAGAGATGTGGGGTATTTCTTTGATATAGATTGGCTAAAAGGTCCCTCTCGTAGGTCGTTGATGAGGCCCATGATAGCGGCCTCTATTGGCAAGCTTTGTATATCTAGGCACGTTTTGTTGAATCTTTCCATGTAGTTGCGAAGGCTTTCTCGATCTCCTTGCTTGATCCCTAGTAGACTGGGGGCGTGCTTAGCCTTGTCTTTTTGGATGGAGAATTCGGCAAGGAATTTTTTGGCTAGGTCGTCAAAGCTTGAGATGGACTTTAGAGGTAGGTTGTCGAACCACCTGATTGCTGTCTTCGGAGACGTCGGTGAGGTACATTCTGCTTCTGAAGTTGTTGAGGTGATGGTTGGGATCTGTAGTGCCATCGTACAAAGTCATATCTGGGAGTTTGAAGTCCTTAGGAATTTTAGTTTTCATGATTTCCCTAGTGAATGGATCTTGGTCTTTGCGTGAGTTGTCCTCAGGGATGAACTGAGTAGTTTTGGTGTTGAGATCGGTTTCGAGTTTTAGAAGTTTATCTTCTAATTCTCGACATCGCCTCACCTCTCTTTGTAGATCCTTCTCAACTTCTCGTTGGCGCTGGGTTTCTTTTTCCAGTTGCTTTAAAGGATCTTGAAGCGCTTCAATCACTCCCGGATTTGATGAGTTTTTGTCCCCGTTAGATTCTGGGGTATCTTTCAGTGTATTGCCCGCGTTTTTGTGCGGTGTTCTATCTTCTAGATCTGAGTCGTGGTCGTTGTCATGGTCGTCCGCCATGGTGATGGGATGACTTCCAAGTTCCCCGGCAATGACGCCAATGTTCTGAGGGTTACCTGAAACTGTAGGTCGATCTCGGACGAGATCTTCTGTACTGGTCGGAGATGACGTGTCCGGCTGGTGGGTGGCGGCCGGAGCTGTCGCGTCCGACTTGTGGGACTGACTGCACTACTGATCCTTCGTCACCGGAGGGTGGGGGGTATTGATGCGGTATTTTTACAACCACACTTACTAACGGGCAAGTGCACCGGGTCGTACCAAGTAATACCTTACATGAGTAAGGGTCGATCCCACGAGGATTGATGAACTAAGCAACAATAGTGTTTGATAGGCTTAGTTAGACAAACAAAAATTGGTGTTGAGATGCAGTATAAAAGACATTAAACAATATAGGAATATGTTCTGGAATATCTCCCTCTGGAACCACCCTATTGGGATCCCTTTTATAACTAATCCTAATAATTTAAAAATCAAATTTCTAAAATTAAAATTAAAATAATATCTTTTCCTAAAATAAGATTTGAATTTAAATTCGAATTAATTAACAAGTCTTTAGCTGATGGGTGGGACCACTTGATTTGTCCATTCTGCAGCTTCTAATCTGTGATTTTTGGGCTAAGAACTGGGTCAAAACAGCCCAGAAATCGCCCCTAGTGTTTTTCTACTTTTTCTGCACGTGGCGCATGTGACGCATCCGCGTCGTCCACGCGTTCGCATCATTTGTGCAGATTCCAGTCCACGCGTTCGCGTCAGGCACGCGATCGCATCATTGTGATTTCCTCCATCCCGCGCGGTCGCGTGAGCCATGCGTCCGCGTCAGTATTCGGGGCCCTCCTATCCATTAATGCTCAAAGTCTTGGATCCTTTTTACCCTTTGCCTTTTAAGTTAAAGGGTTATTGGCTTTTTTTGCTTGCTTCTTTTTTTTTATTATTATTATTTTTTATTTTTTTTTCGCAAGCTTTGTGTTTTTCACTATTTTTTTCTTGCTTCAAGAATCAATTTTATGATTTTTCAGATTATCAATAACATTTCTCTTTGTCATCATTCTTTCAAGAGCCAACAATTTTAACATTCATAAACTTCACTATCAAAAAATATGCACTGTTCATGTCATGCATTCAGAATCACAGAAAATACCACCACATTTAAGTAAATAAGACTATTATTCAATATAGACCCACTTTCTCATGCAATATATCACTCCTATAATTTTTTTTATTTAAGCTCAGTGAGTAATACATAAGACATCTTTTCAGAATTAAAGTAATAGAAAAGCTAAACTAGTCCTAGGATTCTAACTAATAAAGGATCATGCAACAAACAAGGCAAAATAACAGGAAACCGGAACATAACATAGAAAAAGAGGGGAGGAATAAAAAATGAAAGGAACTCAACCACCTTAATTATCCTAGCGGTCACTTTATTCTTCAGGTTGTGCTCCTTCGAGAAGATGATTCGCCTCCCTTTTGTACTAGAAAACCTGTAAGCACAGCGTCAACACCAAACTTAAGGGTTTGTTTGTCCTCAAGCAAAGAAGAACTGAAAATAGAAAAGACAAATATTAAAATGAAAGAAAAAATAAAAGGATAAGAGAATAAGAGAGAAGTAGGATTGGGAGAGAGAGAGAAAGAAAACTGGGCGGCGCAAGCGACGCGGCCGCGTGGGGCACGCGGTCGCGGGCATTGCTCTTATACGGATTGACGCGATCGCGTCGGTCACGCGGTCGCGTGACCCAGTTTGTGCTTCTGGCACGAATGCAGCCTCGCGCTCGCACAACTCTCTGTTCAAATTGATATAATTGCCAAAATTGGGGTGACGCGATCGCATGGGGCATGCGATCGCGCGAGTGGGCAGTTAATGGGGTACGACGCGGCCGCGTGGGGCATGCAGTCGCGTGAAGGGAATTGCGCGTCCAGCGCCAGTCCAGCACCACTCTAGCACAACTTTCAGCTCTGCACTCGTTTTATGTCGAAAATCAGGGCACGCGGCCGCGTGGGTCACGCGGTCGCGTGGGAGGCCATTACGCCCATACGACGCGGACGCGTCGGCGACGCAGTCGCGTGGGACGAATTGTGCCATTGGCATGCCTCCAGCCACGCTCTAGCGTGACTCTCTGTTCGTTTTTATTTTTCTCTTCTCCCCTTGCGACGCGGATGCGTCGCTGATGCGGTCGCGTCGCGTAGCATTTTTTTTTTTTAGCTTGAGGTGGTCGGTTCCTGGAAGAACATAGCTGCATGATCAGAGAATTAGTAAGAACTCAATAAAAACAAAATAACTAAGAAAAACTGCTACGAAAAATGGCGAAGGATACGAAATTATAGGGTTGCCTCCCGACAAGTGCTTCTTTAACGTCACTAGCTTGACGGTCAGTTCTGCTAGTTCAGCAGATGAGTGGACCTCTGGCGGTCAATCTCGCCTCCAAGATAGTGCTTCAACCTCTGGCCATTCACTGTAAATTTCCTGTCAGAATTTTCTTCCTGTATTTTCACATGACCATATGGCGAGGCTCTGGTAACCACAAACGGTCCTGACCACCGGGATTTCAGCTTCCCGGGAAAGAATTTGAGCCTTGAATTATACAGAAGCACTCTTTGTCCTGGCTCAAAGACTCTGATGGCAATCTTCTTATCATGCAGTAGCTTGGTTCTCTCCTTATAGAGCTTGGCATTCTCATAGGCTGAATATCTGAATTCATCAAGCTCATTCAACTGAAGCATCCGCTTAATTCCTGCAGCTTCTGAATCAAAATTCAGGTACCTGATTGCCCAATAATCCTTGTGCTCCAGCTCCACTGGCAAGTGACAGGCTTTGCCATAGACCAACTGATATGGGGACATGCCAATTGGAGTCTTGTATGCTGTCCGGTATGCCCAGAGAACATCATCAAGCTTCCTAGACCAGTCCTTTCTTGAAACACTGACGGTCTTCTCCAGAATCCTCTTAAGCCCCCTGTTGGAAACTTCAACCTGTCCACTTGTCTGAGGGTGATAGGGGGTTGCCACCTTATGACGGACTTCATATCTATGCAGAAGAGAGTCCAACTGTCTGTTACAAGTAAACAATAACCTTAGAACCAAGTAAATAGGACCTAAACTTATCAACAGCATACACAACAGCTAATAATTCCTTTTCTGTAATTGTGTAATTTTTTTGAGCATCATTTAACACACGACTGGCATAATAAATGACATGTACAAGCTTACCATGCCTCTGTCCTAAAACAGCTCCTATAGCAAAATCACTAACATCACACATTAATTCAAATGGTAAATCCCAGTCAGGGGGAGCTATAATGGGAGCAGAGGTAAGGTTTGCTTTCAGAGTTTCAAAAGCATGCAGACAATCAGAATCAAAGACAAAAGGAACATCAACAACCAATAGGTTGCTCAATGGTTTAGCAATTTTAGAAAAAT
>NC_029792.2:29624826-29640792 GCF_000816755.2 Arachis ipaensis
TTGAGCACTGAAACAAGTGCCTCTTCTTCTTCAGGTTTCAGAGAAGAGCTAATGATCACTGGGTATGAATCATTTCCACCCAAGAACACATATTTCAGAGAAGGAGGTAAAGGTTTGAGCTCAAGCTTGGGGGCTTCCTTCTCCTTTATAGGCGTGTTCATCAGTTCCTTTTGGGGTGGTGAATCATCAATTTTAACTAATTCACATTCAGAAATAGGATCCAGAACATCATCAAGTACCTCAGTTTCCAGTACTTCTTGAACAAGTGGTTCTATAACATCTATTTTCATACACCCCTCGGAATCATTGGGGTGCTTGAGGGCTTCAAAAACATTTAGGACCACCTGTTCTTCATTGACCCTCAGGGTTAATTCACCTTTTTGCACATCAATTAGAGCTCTACCTGTAGCTAAAAAGGGTCTACCAAGTATAATAGAGGGTTTTACCTCCTCTTCCATGTCTAATATAACAAAATCAACAGGGAAAATAAATGGTCCTACTTTAACAAGTAAATCTTCAACCACACCCACAGGTAATTTAATAGAAAGATCAGCAAGTTGAAGAGAAATACGAGTGGGTTTTACCTCCTCAATTTGAAGCTTTTTCATCACTGAAAGTGGCATGAGATTGATGCTAGCTCCAAGATCACATAAAGCTCTCTGAATGCCGACTTCTCCAATGGTGCAAGGAATAACAAAGCTTCCTGGGTCTGGCATTTTCTTAGGAAGGGTATGTTGAATAATAGCACTGCATTCCTTGGTTAACACCACTGTCTCTTGTTCCTTCCAATTCCTCTTGTGGGTCAACAACTCTTTCATAAATTTAGCATAGAGAGGCATTTGCTCCAGGGCCTCTGCAAAAGGAATGTTGATATGCAGCTTCTTGAAGACATCTAGAAATTTAGAGAATTTCTTTTCTTTGGACGCCTTCTGAAGCCTCTGAGGATATGGCATTTTTGGCTTGTATTCAGGGGCCTTTGGCAAGGTGGGATAAGTGTCAAGAGAGTCAGGAAATGGGTTATCTGCACGTTTAGGAGGGGCGTGCTCTACTTCTTCTTTCTTCTCCTCTAGAGCTTCCTTTTCAACTAGATCTTCATTGACCTTAGTCTCAGAACTAGCTACCTTACCACTTCTCAATTGAATGGCCTTACAATCTTCTCTTGGGTTCACTATCTCAATTGAATGGCCTTGCAATCTTCTCTTGGGTTCACTACTGTATCACTAGGGAATGTATTTGAAGACCTTTCAGGTAATTGCTTGCTCATTTGACCCATTTGCACCTCCAAGTTTCTAATGGAGGCTCTGGTTTCTTGTATGAGACTCATCATCATCTCCCATTTAGGATCTTCTTGGGATTTAGAATTTGCCTACTGAGGTGGTTATTGTTGCTGAGACTGAAATTGGCGGTTATTATGGTTGTTCTATTGAAAACCACCCTGAGAACTATTGTTGAAGTTCTGAGGTCTCTGAGGTTGATCTCTCCACCCAAAATTTGGGTGATTCCTCCATCACTTGGAGAACATGTCCGGAGGGCATTGCCTAGTCAGCAGCTTGTACCTTTCCCAAGCTTCATAAAGAGTTTCACCTTCCTTCTGTCTGAAAGTCTGAACTTCCAACCTAAGCTTAGTCAGCTTCTTTGGTGGGAAAAATTTAGTGAGAAATTCCGTGACAACCTTTTCCCACGTATTCAGACTCTCCTTTGGTTGGGAATCTAGCCATAGCTTTGCTTTATCCCTCAGAGCAAACGGGAAAAGCATTAGTTTGTACACCTCTGGGTTCACTCTATTTATCTTCACAGTATCACATATCTGTAGAAAATCAGATATAAATTGATTTGGGTCTTCATGAGGAAGACCATGATACTGGCAATTTTGTTGCACCAGGGTGACCAATTGTGGCTTCAACTCAAAGTTGTTTGCAGTTATAGGAGGCACCACAATACTTTTTCCATAAAGATCCACAGTAGGAGCAGAATAAGAGCCAAGCACTCTCCTCTGTTGATCATCCCCATTCAGATTTACCACATTGGCATTAGCATTATTTGCCATAGTGGATTCTGCAGCCTTGCAAAGTCTTGCTTGTTGTAAACGTTGCCTGAAAGTTCTTTCAGGTTCAGGATCAAAGTCTAAGAGCTGTTCTTTGTCTCTATTCCTGCGCATACACAAGCAGAAAACAAAAAAAATGGCTTTACAGCCAGCCAGGCTTCAACATGCTTCATGAAACACTAGAATTCATTCTTAAAAATTCTGAAGAAAAATATATTTTTGAAAAGAAATTTTTTTTTTCGAAAATACTAATAATAATAAAAAAATTTAATTAAAAGAAAAATTATCTAATTTAATCAATCAAACAACGAATAGTTGTCAATCACAGTCAATCCCCGGCAACGGCGCCAAAAACTTGATGCGGTATTTTTACAACCACACTTACTAACTGGCAAGTGCACCGGGTCGTACCAAGTAATACCTTACGTGAGTAAGGGTCGATCCCACGAGGATTGATGAACTAAGCAACAATAGTGTTTGATAGGCTTAGTTAGACAAACAAAAATTGGTGTTGAGATTCAGTATAAAAGACATTAAACAATATCAAAAATATTGAAGAAGGGCAAGTAATTAAGTTGGGAATAATATATGGAGAAGGCAGTTAAGGTTTCAGAGTTATCTATTTTCTGGATTGACTTTTCTTATTAACTATTTTAATCATGCAAGATTTAATTCATGGCAAACTATTTGTGACTAGACCCTAATTCCTTAGACCTTCCTAGTCTCCTCTAGAATTCATCAACTGCCAATTCCTTGGTCAATTAATTCCAATTAGAGGGTGATGATCAAATTCTAGTTTATATGCCACAAGAATCCTAATTATCCAAAAATAAAGGGATTATATGTCACGTATCCCGTTAAATACAAACAATTAGAAATTCAGGATAATATGTTTTCAAGCTATTGTTCAAGTAAAGAGCTTTTCCAAGTTTTACAAGAACTCAAGTAGAACATGGGTCATACTTCCGTTCCACCCAAAGTCATAAAATAAAGAACGAAAACAATTATTGAATATAAATCAAAACATGAATTAAAATAGAAAAATAATATTATTAATCCATACAATAAACAGAGCTCCTAACCTTAACAGTGGAGGATTAGTTGCTCATGGAATACGGAATATAAATTTGTATGGAATAATGTTGTGGAATATGTTCTGGAATATTTCCCTCTGGAACCACCCTATTGGGATCTCTTTTATAACTAATCCTAATAATTTAAAAATCAAATTTGTAAAATTAAAATTAAAATAATATTTTTTCCTAAAATAAGATTTGAATTTAAATTCGAATTAATTAACAAGTCTTCATCTGATGGGTGGGACCACTTGATTTGTCCATTCTGCAGCTTCTAATCTGTGATTTCTGGGCTAAGAACTGGGTCAAAACAGCCCAGAAATCGCCCCCAGCGTTTTTCTACTTTTTCTGCACGTGGCGCATGTGACGCGTCCGCGTCGTCTACGCGTTCGGGTCATTTGTGCAGATTCCAGTCCACGCGTTCGCGTCAGGCACGCGATTGCGTCATTGTGATTTCCTCCATTCCGTGCAGTCGCATGTGCCATGCGTCCGCGTCGGTATTCGCTGGTCATCTCCTTGGCTTCTTCTCTTTCTCTGTAGAAACTCCATCAAATTCCGCCAAATGCTACCTAAAATTAACAGTATTGTACAAAACTCAAAATAGCATCCATAGTGGCTAAAATATAATTAATTCTTAATTAAATTCAATAATTTAGATGCAAATTCACTAGGAAAAGATAGACAAGATGCTCACGCATCAGGTACCTGCAAGAAACTCTGATGCTTAAGTTAGCATGGGTATTAAACAGGTTTTTAGTAGAATCAGAGTATGAGTTATACCTGGGTGCTCTAGTATATTTATAGTAGTGTGGACTGACCTTTCTGATAAGATAAGTTAGTTATCTTATCTTATCTTATCTTATTTTGGGTGAAGTCAGCTTATCTTCAAGGGAACCGCCTTTATCTCTATAGGCTTGGATTGCCTTTGGATTTGGGTCGTGTTCCTCTATTTGGGCCCTTTATTGGGCTTTCCTATCGATTTGGCCGACCTCTTTGAGAAGAGGCCTGATAACCTAACTTGAAGAGGTCGGTCGCTTTGTCACTGAACATCTTGGGTCGGATAGCTCAACCCAGGGTATGAACACCATGCTTCCTTGTGGTATCGAACACTTTGGTGAGGTCGGTCAGTAATGATTCCTCGCTTTATGTTTTTACCAACATGTCGTTCGCATACACCTCCATGAGTTTCCCGATGTGTTCTGCGAAGACTTTGTTCATCAATCTTTGGTAAGCAGCTCCTACGTTTTTAAGCCCGAATGGCATGACGACGTAACAGTAATTTGCCATTGGGGTTAGGAATGAGGTCTTTTCTTTATCAGGCTGGTACATCGGGATTCGATTGTATCCTGAGTAAGCACCATGAATGAGAGGTATTTGTATCCGGAGGAGGCATCTACTAAAGTGTCGATATTTGGGAGTGGATAGGGATCTTTTGGGCAGGCTTTATTGATATCGGTGTAGTCGGTGCACATCCGCCACTTCCCGTTTGACTTTTTTACCAATACGACGTTGGCTAGCCATAGTGGGTACTTGACTTCTCTTATAAATCCTGCCTCCAGTAGGGCCTGTACCTGTTCTTCCACAGCTTGGGATCTTTCCGGTCCGAGTTTTCTATGCCTCTGCTGTACTGGCCGAGCTTCCGGGTATACTGCTAGTTTGTGGCACATCTGTTTGGGGTCTATGCCCGGCATTTCTGCAGCCTTCCATGCAAAGAGGTCGGCATTATCCTTCAGGAACTATATCAGCGGCTCTTTTATATCTCTCTTCAAGATCGCCCCGATATTTGTCGTCTTATCTAGAACATTCCCGATCTGGACTTCCTCTATCTCACCCTCAGGCCGTGGACGAAGTTCTTCCTGACCTCGAACTCTTCCGAGCTCGATGGTGTTGATTTCTTCTCCTTTGCCTCTAAGGTTTAGACTTTCGTTGTCACATCGTCGTGTGGTTTTCTGATTTCCTTTTATTGTGGCAATCCCTTCTGAAGTCGGAAATTTCATGCATAGATGTGGAGTCGAAACTACTGCGGCAAGCTGATTCAGTGTTGTCTGACCTATCAGGGTGTTGTATGCTGAGCTCACGTCGACTACAATGTAGTATATGTTAAGTGCCCTTGATCGGGTTCCCTTTCCAAAGGTCGTGTGTAGTGAGATATATCCAAGTGGTTGGATTGGAGTGTCGCTTAGTCCAAACAGACTATTCGGATATGTCCTGAGCTCTTTTTCTTGTAATCCAAGATTGTCGAAAGCGGGTTTAAACAAGATATCTGCTGAGCTTCCTTGGTCCACTAATGTACGATGGAGATTAGCATTGGCTAATATGATAGTAATGACCATGGGATCATCATGTCCCGGGATGATGCCTGCCGCATCCTCTTGGGTGAAGTTAATGGTGGGGAGGTCGGGTAATCCTTCTCCTTCAACATGATATATTTCTTTAAGGTGCCTCTTACAAGATGATTTTGAGATCCCTCCGCCTACGAATCCTCCATTTATCATATGAACATGCCTCTTTGGGGTATGAGGTGGTCGCTTTGCTCATCTGACCTCTTCGTCTCTTCTTCTTTTTCTGGGTTCCTCTATTCTGCTAGCTAAGTATCGATCTAGTCGCCCCTCTCTTACCAGTTTTTCTATGACATTTTTCAAGTCGAAGCACTCGTTGGTCGGATATTCGTAGATTCGGTGGTATTCACAGTATTTTGTCCAATTTCCTCTTTTTTTTTTTTGCTTTTAAGGGGGCGAGGTGGTGGGATCTTCTCCGTGTGGCATACTTCTCGGAAAACATCCACAAGAGACACCCGAAGAGGGGTATAACTGTGGTATTTTTTAGGCTTCTCTCCATGCTAATCTTTTCTTTTCTTGGACTCTTTATCCTTATCCTGAGAGGGGTAGGAGAGTCCCTATTTTGAGGTCTCTCCTAGTCAAGAATTTTTTTCCATGTTGATATACTTCTCCACCCGTTCTTGTACTTCATTTAAAGATGTTAGGTGTTTCTTTTATATGGAGTGACTGAAGGGTCCTTCTCGCAAGCCATTGATGAGACCCATAATGGCTGCTTCTGTTGGTAGGCTTTGTATGTCCAGACATGCTTTGTTGAATCTTTCCATATAGTTGCGAAGACTCTCCCGATCTCCTTGCTTGATCCCTAATAGGCTTGGGGCGTGTTTGGCTTTGTCCTTCTGGATAGAGAATCTGGCGAGAAATTTCTTGGCTAAGTCATCGAAGCTTGTGATGAATCTGGGAGGCAAACTGTCGAACCACTTAATTACCGTCTTTTTTAGAGTAGTCGGGAAGCCTTTGCATCGAATAGCGTCCGAGGCATCAGTGAGATATATTCTGCTTCTGAAGTTGCTGAGATGATGGCTTGGATCGGAGGTACCATCGTATGGGGTCATGTCAGGAGCTTTAAAATCCTTTGGAACCTTAGCTTTCATGATTTCTTTGGTGAAGGGATCTTGATCTTTGTGGGAGTTGTCATTGTGATCTGGCTGAATGGTTTTGACTCTAAGGTCGGCTTCGAGTTTTAGCAGTTTGTCCTCTATCTCTCAGCGCCGTCTAGTTTCTTTTTGGAGGTTTCTTTCGGCTTCGCGCTGGAATTTGGCCTCCTGTTCGAGCTGCTTGAGACGATTTTGCTGTTCTCGGAGAGCTTCTAGAATTTCTGTGTTTGGAGGGTGCTTGTCTATGTTTGGTTGAGAAGTGTCTTTTGGTGTGGTGTCCGCGTTCTTATGCGGCGTTCTGTTTTCCAAATCAGAGTTGTGATCGTTGTCCATGTTGTCCGCCATGGTAATGGGATGACTTCCAGGTCCCCGGCAACGGCGCCAATGTTCCGAGGGTTACTTGAAACTGAAGGTCAATCTCGGACGAGATCTGCGGTGGTGGTCGGAGCTGCCATGTCTGACTTGTTGGACTTGGTGGAGCTACTGATCCTTCGTCACCGGAGGGTGGTGGTACCTGCAAGAGACTCCGATGCTTAAGTTAGCATGTGCTTTAGGTAGGTTTTTAGTAGAATCAGAGTATGAGTTATACCTGGGTGCTCCAGTGTATTTATAATGGTGTAGAATGATCTTCCTAGAGATAAGTTAGTTATCTTATCTTATCTTTGAGTGAAGTCATCCTTATCTCTAAGGGGAACCGCCTTTATCTTTCTAGGCTTTAGCTGCCTTCAAATTTGGGCCGTGCTCCTTTATTTGGGCTTACTTTGGGCTCCCATGGCGATTTGGCCGACCTCTTTGAGAAGAGGTCGGGTATTTCATACTTAAATAGGTTGGTCGTCTTGTCTTTAATCAACCCGGGCCGTATAGCTCGACCCAGGACATAAACAACAGTACACATACATATATAACAAGCAAGCCCCAAAAGAACCCAACAGACAAAATACAAAACCTATTTCTCCAAAATAACTTCAAAGATGAATTAATACAAAATACATGTATAGTGGAGAATAAAGTATCTAAACAAGTATATAAGATCAAAGTAAAATCCCAAAAAGGTAAGTGTTCCGAGGGTTACCTAAAACTATAGGTCGATCTCGGACGAGATCTTCTGTGCTGGTCGGAGATGACGTGTCCGACTTGTGGGCGGTGGTCGAAGCTGTCGTGTCCGACTTGTTGAACTGGCTGTGCTGCTGATCCTTTGTCACCGGAGGGTGGTGGTACCTGCAAGGGACTCCGATGCATAAGTTAGCAAGGGTATTAACAGGTTTTTAGTAGAATCAGAGTATGAGTTATACCTGGGTGCTCCAGTGTATTTATAATAGTGTGGAGTGACCACAGATAGAGAGTAAGTTAAAGCAAAGAGATATACAAAAGAGTGCCAAAATACATATATCTAGACTCGGGACTCGGCTTGCGAAGATAACCGGTCCGAGCATAACAGTTCACATACATATATAATAAGGAAGCCCCAAAAGAACCCAACAGACAAAATACAAAACCTATTTCTCCAAAATAACTTCAAAGATGAATTAATACAAAATACATGTATAGTGGAGAATAAAGTATCTAAACAAGTATATAAGATCAAAGTAAAATCCCAAAAAGGTAAGTGTTCCGAGGGTTACCTAAAACTATAGGTCGATCTCGGACGAGATCTTCTGTGCTGGTCGGAGATGACGTGTCCGACTTGTGGGCGGTGGTCGAAGCTGTCGTGTCCGACTTGTTGAACTGGCTGTGCTGCTGATCCTTTGTCACCGGAGGGTGGTGGTACCTGCAAGGGACTCCGATGCATAAGTTAGCAAGGGTATTAACAGGTTTTTAGTAGAATCAGAGTATGAGTTATTCCTGGGTGCTCCAGTGTATTTATAATAGTGTGGAGTGACCTTTCTGGGGATAAGATAGTTATCTTATCTTATCTTATCTTTAAGTGAGGTCATCTTATCTTCTGGGGAACCGCCCTTATCTTTCTAGGCTTTAACTGCCTTTAGATTGGGCTGTGTTCCTTCATTTGGGCCTTTTTGGGCCTCTTCTGGCGATTTGGCCGAGCTCTTTGTGAAGAGGTCGGTAATGGGCCAACCTTCTAAGAGGTCAGACAACCCGGTCCTTTATAGCTCGTACCGATGTATGAATAGTGCCCCTGCTTGAGTTCGATCTTTCTGTGAGGTCGTGCTTTCAGAGATTTGATCTCTTTGAGGAAGTCGTGCTCAAGCATCTGTCTGGCTTGTTTCTTCATTGCTTTGCAATCCTTGCAGATTTTCTAGAGGTTTGGTACTTCTCAGTCCGACCTCTTTTGAGTGGTAGTGTGGGTTTTATACCCTTGCCTTCTGGATCACGCCTTGCTTTAAGTTTGTGTTGACAACCCTCTGCTTTGGCGAAGTTATCCTTGCGGCTTGATATCCGGGCTCTTAGTGACTTGTCCGATGGCTTTCTAATGTTCTTTGTATAGAACCTTTTTTTAGTCTCAGATGACGTACGTAGTCCTGTTTGAGATTGTGCCTTCTTTGAGTGGAGTTGTATCCCTTTTAGCTAAGCACATTTGAGCCTTAAGTTGTTTCCCAACCTTTTGGCTTTTTTGAGATCGTTTTGCGCCTCTTCTTAGCTGAGATCGACCTGTACAACTTTGCCCCTGCTTGAGTTTGGACCTTTTCGTGAGATCGTGCTTTCAGAGCTTTGATCTCTTTGGGGAAGTCGTGCTCAAGCATTCTGACTTTGGTAGATCTTGATTAGTTTCTCCTTGTGCGAGTCTGGTATTGCCCCTTTTTTAGTTTGTTCAGAGGTCTTTTTTAGCCTTCTTCCGACTTGTTTGTCTTCATTGCTCGGGCTCTTTAGTCATAATCCAACAACTTTTTAGGTAGTGTTCTGATGGGGAACCTTTTTGTTTGGACGACTTTTTAGCTCCGTCTTTGAGGCCGTGCTTTTCCCTTTTTAAGTAGTGTCTTTTTTCAAGACTTCGTACTTTTCAGCGAAGCACTTCTGGCTTTGGTCTTTTGACCTTTCCTTGGCCTTTGTGAGATGTTTATAAAGTGTTGGTACTTTGTTGTCCAACCTCTTTTTGATTAGATATTTTTTAGTCCGTCTTCTTGTTTAGGCGGGATGACCTTTGGGGCTAACTTGTTCGACAACTTTTTAGTGCTCTTGGTAGAACCTTTTTAGTTGGTCTGAACAATTTTGATAGCCTTGTCGTGGAGCCGTGGCTTTTTGGGCAGAGCTGTGTCCCTTTTTTAGCGCACGCTTTTTCGTTGGTACGACTTCTCTTGTCGATCCTTCTTTAGCTTTCGTTGGTCTGACTTCTCTTGTCGGTCCAAGCTGTAGCTTTCGTTGGTCTGACTTCTCTTGTCGGTCCAAGCTGTAGCTTTCGTTGGTCCGACTTTTTCTTATCAGTCCAAGCTGTAGCTTTCGTTGGTCCGACTTCTTCTTGTCGGTCCAAGATGTAGCATTAATTGGCTCGAGCTGACTTCTTCATGTCGGCCTCTTCTAAGTTAATTCTAGTAATCAATTTTTAATTGGACCTTGCCAGGTCTCTTTTTATGGATTACTTTTTATAACCTTTTGTAGCTTGTCGGGCCGACTTCATCATGTCGGTCCCTTCTAAGTTATTTCTAATAATCCATTTTTAGTTGGACCTTTGTCAGGTCTCTTTTATGGATTACTTTTATAACTTTGTGATTTTGTTGGGCCGACTTTATCATGTCGGGCCCTTCGAAGTTATTTTAGTAATCCTCTTTTTTGGACCTTGTTTAGGTCTCTTTTAGGGATTACTTTTATAACTTTCTATTCTGGGCCGACTTCATCATATCGGGCCCTTCGAAGTTATTTTAGTAATCCTTTTTTTTGGACCTTGTTCAGGTCTCTTTCAGGGATTACTTTTATAACTTTATGTTCTGGGCCGACTTCATCATGTTGGGCCCTTCTAAGTTATAGTAATCCTCTTTTATAGGGCTGGCCAGACCTCTTTCCAGGGATTTACTTTTTATAACTTTGGTTATTGTGTTCGACCGGTCCGACTTCTTTTTGTCGGCCGGTCTTTAAGTTATTTTTTAGCAATCCATTTATTTAAGACCTCGTCAGGTCCTTTCTATGGATCACTTTCGATAACTTCTTGCATTATTCTGTTTTCATCTTTGCCGATTTTGTAGAAATTGGGTTTAATCCCGGTTTGGTCGACCTTTGATGAATTTGGTTTTCATCTTGGCTGGTCTTTATCGTGATCGTGCAATGAATTTGATTTTTACTTTTTGCCGATCTGTAGCTTTATAATCGGGTGATGAATTTTTTATGTTTCAGATTAATGCATCTTGATCGAGCAGTGAATTTGGTTTTCACCTTGCCGACCTGCCGTAATCGGGCGTCTTGGTAGGAAACTTTTTAGGGAATCTGCAATCCTTTAAACAATAAAATGAAGATAAAAGTGTGTACATGTTAGTACTTACCCTTCTAGGTTAGGCAATCTCTTAGATCTTGGCCTGGCGCCCTTCTTAGATTGCAGGCATGCCATGTCTTTGGTAGCTCTCGCCCCTCAAGGTCGGACACTTTGTGGTGACCTTTCCCCAGTACTTCTGAACAACTTAGTGTGGTCCTCTCCAGTTGGCTACTAGCTTCCCTTCTCCTGACCAACCTTAGGTCCATTCGACACTTTAGTGCTTCCTCTGTAATCCGAGCTCTTTCTCGGACTTTTGGAAGTAGGTCGAGCTCCTCCCTTTGAGTTTGGGAGTTGGTATCTTCATTGTAGAGGATCACTCTAGGGGATCCCTCTTCTACCTCCATAAGAATAATTGCCTCCATTCCGTAAGCAAGTCAAAAATGGTGATTCTCCGGTAGTTGAGTGTGGTGTTGTCCGATATGCTCATAGGGCTTGTGGGAGCTCTTCTGGTGGGGCTATAAGGAAGTTGGCATGCTTTTGATGTAAAGCTTTTACTTTGTATTTAGGTTTTTGCTCTGAAGAACTTTGGTTCTTTCTGCAAAAAGTTTGCATCTTTGATCATTTGTTGTGACTTTTCTTTTGTCGTTCGCCTTTGAAAAGAATGTGGTGTTTGGACTGTTTAGGTAAAGATTGTCGACTTCTTTTCTCTATGTTTTTGCCCTGTTGTTGCCTCCAAAGGGTGCCCCTGGACTTTCGTGTGAGTCCTGGGGTTTCCCTTTTACTGCTATATCTGTCACTTGATGTTTTGCTGTTATTGTCCGAGTTGTTTTCTTATTTGCCCGAGTTGTTTGGTAGTAACCCCATAGTTGACCTATGTCTTCTCTAAAAAACATTGCTGAGATGTCTACTAAGATCCTGGACGGCATGTCTGATTGGCTGGATTCCATAGTTTTAATGTGTGTTACTGTAGCTAACCCTGAGTACTGTGTGTGACTTAGGAGGTTCCGTAGAATTTGTAGGGATAGGGATGAGGAGAAGAATTATGAGTTGGTGTCGCCAGACCCTGAGGAGAGGGTTTGTTTTCCTTCCTTGACTCCGGGGGGACGACCCTGACCTGATATGGTTAGGACCTTTTCTTCCTCCGAGGTTGATGGATTGTGTAGTATTTCTTGGATGAGGCTTCTATTATTGCCCCCTGGTTTGGTGTTGGCTAGTTTTGAAAAATGTATCAGCTCGGGCATTTTGCTCTCGAGGTATGTGTCGGACCTCATATTCGCTGAATTGTCCGAGCTGTTGGTGCTGGCTGGTTTTGAAAGTGCACCAGCTCGGGCATTCTGCTCCCGAGGTATGTGTCGGACCTCGTATCTCCCGAGATGTCTGAGTTGTTTTCTGTTTTTGTCCAGGGTCTCCCGAATTGTCTGAGCTGTTCTCTGGTTTTGTCCAGGGTCCCTTGAATTATCCGAGCTGTCCTCTGGTTTTGTTTGGAGAGTCATCCACATAGATATTCCAATTTGTGGGAGTTTCCAGGGTGTCAGTGTACTCTGCGATAAAGTCGGCCAGATACTTGTGATTTGATGGCTGTCCGAGCTTCATATCGAAGATCGAATTCAGATAACTCGGCTGTCCACTGTAGGATTCTTCCAGCTAAGTTTGTAGGATGCCTTTTATGGGCTGGTTGGTTTGAACTCTGATAGTGTGAGTTTGAAAGTATGGGTGGAGTCGTTGAGAGTGAGTATGAGGGCGTAGGCGAACTTTTTCTATCTTTTGATAGTTTAGTTCCGCCCCTTGTAGAGCTTTGCTGATGAAGTAGACGGGTTGTTGCTCACTTTCGTCTTCTCTTACTAGAGCTGAGGCTATTGCCCAACTTCCCACTGCGAGGTATAATATGAGTTGTTCACTTTCCTGTGGTCGGGTAAGAATGGGTGGTTGCCCCAAGAATTTTTGAAATCTCGAAAGGCTTGTTCGCACTCCGTTGTCCTATTCAAACCTCTCTCCCTTCCTTAATATACCTCTTTGAGGTGTCTTTTGCGAGATGATTTAGAGATCGAACCTCATGTGAATCCTCTATTTATTATATGAACACGTCTCTCAGGGGGGTGAGGTGGATGTTCAACTCGTCCGACCTTTTTGGTGTGAGGTGTGCCTTCAACTCGTCCGGCCTCTTTGGTGTGAGGTGTACCTTCAACTCGTCCGGCCTCTTTGGTGTGAGGTGGACCTTCAACTCGTCCGGCCTCTTTGGTGTGAGGTGGACCTTCAACTCGTCCGACCTCTTTGGTATGAGGTGGACCTTTAACTCGTCCGACCTCTTTGGTGTGAGGTGGACCTTCAACTCGTTCGACCTCTTTAGTGTGAGGTGGACCTTCAACTCGTCCGACCTCTTTGTTGTGAGGTGGACCTTCAACTTGTCCGATCTCTTTCTTGATCCCTAATAGGCTCGGTGCATGTTTGGTTTTGTCCTCCTGGATGGAGAATAATAGATTGCATCTGAGGCCTCTTTGAGATACATCCTGTTTCTGAAATTGCTAAGATGAGGGCTTGGATCCGATGTGCCGTCGTACGGGGTCATCTCGGGAGCTTTGAAGTCCTTTGGGACTTTAGCTTTCATGATCTCTTTGGTGAATGGGTCTTGATCTTTGTGGGGGCTGTCTTCATGACTGGATCGAGCGGCCTTGGTTTTGAGATCGGCTTCGAGCTTTAAGAGCTTATCCTCTAGCTTTCAACGTCGTCTTGTTTATCTCCGAAGGTCTCTTTCGGATTCCTGTTGATGTTCAGCTTCTTGTTCCAGCTGATTAAGGCGATTTTGTTGCTCACAGATAGCTTCCAAAATTTTTGTTTTTGGGGGTTGCTTATCTCCCATGTTTTGAGGTGTGTCTTTGGAGGTGGCGTCCGTGTTTTTGTTGGCATTCTGTCCACCAAACCAGAGTCGTGATCGTTGTCACGGTCGTCTGCCATGGTGATGGGATGACTTCCAGGTTCCCCGGTAACGACGCCAATGTTCCGAGGGTTACCTGAAAATGTAGGTCGATCTTAGATGAGATCTTCTGTGCTGGTCGGAGATGACGTGTCCAACTTGTGGGCGGTGGCCGGAGCTGTCGTGTCCGACTTGTTGAACTGGCTGTGCTGCTGATCCTTTGCCACCAGAGGGTGGTGGTACTTGCAAAGGACTCCGATGCTTAAGTTAGCAAGGGTATTAACAGGTTTTTAGTAGAATCAGAGTATGAGTTATACCTGGGTGCTCCAGTGTATTTATAATAGTGTGGAGTGACCTTTCTGGAGATAAGATAGTTATCTTATCTTATCTTATCTTTAAGTAAGGTCATCTTATCTTCTGGTGAACCGCCCTTATCTTTCTAGGCTTTAACTGCCTTTAGATTTGGCTGTGTTCCTTCATTTGGGCCTTTTTGGGCCACTTATGGCGATTTGGCCGAGCTCTTTGTGAAGAGATCAGTAATGGGCCAACCTTCCAAGAGGTCGGCCATGGGCCAACCTTCTAAGAGGTCAGACATGGGCCAACCTTCTAAAAGGTCGGACAACTCGGTCCTTTATAGCTCGAACCGATGTATGAACAGTAAGGATCTCCGCCAAAAGGAAGTCTCTAGCATGCCTCAGCGAGGAGCCTCTCGTCCTGCATCTGAAAACCACAAAATCCGCATGGGTGAGAACCGGAGGTTCTCAGCATGGTAACAGTGCCCAAATAGCTAACATGTAATGTCCTCGGAAAGCCGAAGGCAATCCTAGAACTTCCAGATTATAATCAAATCGCATAATGTATTAAACCATAAGAAATGAAAACAGGCGACTAACTTAAGGATCTTCAGGCTAACTAGATATCCACTTTCCAAATCATGCAAACCTCCCAACCACCAACAGTAATAGAGATACAAACACAGGTATATCAAACAAGAAATGCACAAGTAGGAAACAGATAAGACAGTTAGGCAATTAGCAGGTAATGGTGCAAGCAATTAGGCATTCCAAATAATTCACATATAATGCCGATGATGCATGCCTGTCCTAGCGGCTGATGAGTCTCATCTGTCGGTTATCAAGCCAACTCGACATGTCTGGTAGCTAACCCGGACACCGTTTCTCTGTTGCGCGTTAATACCATTAGAGAGAGTACGTGCCCTGTCACCATTAGAGTGTATTTGTGCCTGTCACCATTAAAGGATATTTGTGCCCTGTCACCAATTTACCATTAGATGGTATCTGCGCCCTGTCGCCATTAGAGGGTATCTGCGCCCTGTCGCCCTCACAACCAGAGAGAAAGCATTACAAACATACTCACACCCAACCTTTCCATTCATTATTCATTTATCGTATTCAATCAGGAATTACATATACATTTATAATTAGCCAACATCAACATTCATCTCATCATTTTTCATCATAACCCATCATAACATCGCTTTTCTTCATCCATAAGCTTCCCTTTCCCCTAGCTTACTCTCATTCACTAGGTATTTTACATCAATTCAAGATTTAAGGGATGAAATTGGGGGTTTATAAGTGTGAAACAACATCTCGTAAGGTTACAAGCTTGTCAGGAATGTGAAGGGCTTGAAAACAAAAGCTTTAGAAGAGAACTGGGTCGCGTGCGTACGCACGGGTGATGTGTATTTTTGGAAAAACGAATTCCAAACACACAAATCTCACCGGCAAGTATACCGGGTCGCATCAAGTAGTAAAACTTACGTGAGTGAGGTCGATCCCACAGGGATTGATGGATCAAGCAACTTTAGTGGGTGATTAGTTTAGTAGTGCTAACATTGATGTGAATTGTGTGAAATTGTAACCAACAGAAAGTAAATGACAATGAATTTAAAGTTGCAGAATATAAATTGGCAAGTAACTTAAAGAGCAAGAAATGTAAATTGCAAGAATCTTAAATTGCAAGAAAAGTAAATTTCATTAAATGTAAAGGGGAGTGGGTGCAAGAAAATTAAAGAAATCAATAGATCAAGCAACTGGAAATCTAAATTGCAGGAAAGTGTAAAAGGAACTGGGTGCTGGGAGCAATGTAAACAGAGAGTAAAAATGCTTGAAAGATCAAAAA
>NC_029792.2:29642581-29645396 GCF_000816755.2 Arachis ipaensis
TGAAGATGAAAGATGAAAGCAGTAAGAGAACTTTGATTCAAATTGCAATTCACTTGAAAGATTGCAGAAGAAGAAAACAGAGAGAATTCTTGAGGTGAGATTGAAACAGAATTTCTTCAATTCTCAACCCAAGATTTAAAGAAAACTAAGTAAATTTCAGCAATTAAAAGGATGTTGAAGATCTCAGGGGTGGAGGAGACTAGAAAACAAGTCTAAATCTCAAGTCCTTCCTTGATCCAACAGCAGACAGATTGAAGAAGAAATGAAGATGAAAGCAGTAAGAGAACTTTGATTCAAATTGCAATTCACTTGAAAGATTGCAGAAGAAGAAAACAGAGAGAATTCTCGAGGTGAGATTGAAACAGAATTTCTTCAATTCTCAACCCAAGATTTAAAACAAAATGAAAACTAAGAGAGAGCTCTCAAATCCTAGTGCTCCCTAGTGGAGCCAGCCTTCAATGCTCTCTATCAGAGCCCCTCCTTAGTGAAATGAAACTAATGCCTTTATATAGGCTTTTACAAAATGAAAATGAAATTGAAATTAACGACAAATTACAATTAAATGAAATTCCTATTTTATCTATCTCTTGTGCCTTTGAGTGATGATAATGGGCTTTGGTTGCATTCACGTTTGAGCCAAAGTTTGAGGTCAAACTTTGAGCCAAACGTGGATCCCTCTTGTTGCATATCAAGCCTTGGGGTGCTACTTTGTCCTCTTGTCAACGTTGCCAATTTTATGTCCACTATAAACTATTATATATGGTTGGAAAGCTCTGAATTTCAGCTTTCTAACCCAATTGGAATCACCTCAATTGGACATCTACAACTCAAGTTATGCTCCTTTGAAGAGGACAGGGTCGCTGGCTTTGGTGTGCAACGTTTGAGGTAAAGTTTGCCTCAAACGTGGTCGAAAACGCCAGTTTTGGAGGCTCAAACGCATTGTCCATCCCATACTATTATATATTGTTAGAAAGCCCTGAATGTTTACTTTCCAATGCCGTTGGAAGCGCATCATTTGGAGCTCTACAGCTCGAGTTATATTCCGTTGAAGGTGCAGAGGTCAGTTGGCCTCACTGCAGGTTGCCACCATGTTCGTTTATGCACATTGCAGGGCAGTTTTCTCCCTCAATTTTAGTGTCCACCATGCAGTGCCATATATGCTTGGAAAGCTCTCGATTCCTACTTTCCATTGCTTTTTGAATCACCTCATTTGGAGCTCTGTAGCTCAAGTTATTCTTGTTGGAAGTATACCCCTTCAGGCTGTTGTGGCGCCAACGTTTGCCTAAAAGCTTGAGGTCAAACGTTGGCGCAAGCTTTTGCTCCATCCAGGGTGAATTCAACTCTTCCGAAAGTTTGAGCTAAAGTTTGAGGCAAGCTTTTGCTCAAGCTTTTTGTTCTCTCTTGCTCCTTGCCATTTCTTCTTTCTTCAACCTTCTTCAAAGCTCTTTTCACCTATCATCAATTAACAAAGCACATCAAAGCTATGCTTAAAATCATGAGATTGTTATTCTTTCATAATATATAATAATTATAGCACAAAATCTCATGAAAATGCATTAATTTATCCATGGTTGATTGAATCAAAGGAAACATGAAATTCTACCCAATTGGCTTACTTATGGCTCAAGAAAGTGCATAAAACCTAAAAAAAAAACAAGGAAAAAGCATAGAAAAATATGACATGATGACATGTCATCACAACACCAAACTTAAACCTTGCTTGTCCCCAAGCAAGAAAAGAATCATGCAATAGAGATTGACAATCCAAGGTAAGAAGAATAGCAACTCAATGTTCATGGCAAGCTAGTTTTTTATGCATGCTACAATTACAAAAGAGATGTAAATGATTGATGCTTCTCTCTAGCTCAATTTATGAAATCTTTCTCTTAAATCACAGATTCAATTGTCGAGAGTTTTTGGGTCAGGGAAATTTGTGAGAGTTGTGATTCTTCTCCTTCCCTTGTCACCTCAAGTGCAGTTTCATTTTCAACCACCTCATTCTTCATTGAAAGTTCACTTGATGCAGTGGCCTCTTTATCTTGCTCTTCCACTTTCTCCTTCATATCCATCACTTGGCCTTCATTTTTCTTGCTCAGTGGTTCTAAGCTCCTCCTTATTTTCTCTAAATCTCCATTTATATTTTTGAAGAGAGCTTCTTGCCTTTTCCAGGATTGTTCTTGTCTTTCAAAAAATCCTCTGGACTTTTGAAGGAGATCCTCTGAATCACAATTTGAAGAATTGTTGAACTCATCACAGTATGGATTGCTAAGATTTCTTTGATTTTGACTTTCCCAGTCACAATATGAGTAGTTGTTAGACTCATCAAAATCTGGATCATATTGTGTCTCTGGGAAGTGTCCCATACGATTCTCTTGCTCCTCTTGTGTCTCTGAAGCAATTCTCCATGGATTGGAGTGCTCAGAATCTGTTAATTCTTGGTGATATCCCCAGCCACCATTAGAGGTTGGTGATGGTGGGTGATATCCTGAAAAATTTTATTTGATTGCAAGATGAGTTGAACTCCATTTGTATTTTGCAAAACACAACACCATTGAAAACTGAAATTCATGTCACAGAGACAGAATTTCTTAGTGAGGCAAAAACACAAACACCTTGGTTTCAGTTTAAAACAGAGAACAAAAACAAAAAAAAATGCTTGATCTAGACTTCTCACCCATTTAATCATTGTTGATCTAAATCAATCCCCGGCAACGGCGCCAAAAACTTGATGTGTAAATTTGTGGAAAAACGAATTTCCAAAACACCCAAAACTAACCGGCAAGTATACCGGGTCGCATCAAGTAGTAAAACTCAC
>NC_029792.2:29645411-29681367 GCF_000816755.2 Arachis ipaensis
AAATTCCTAATCAAATTGTTTCTTGTGCCTTTGAGTGATGTCAATTGGGCTTTTGGCCTTGATGGGATTGGGTTGAAGATAGCCTCTGTTGATTGCTCTTGATGTTGGAAAGAAACCCACTTGTGAACCGGGCCATGAACCATTAAAGCTTGAGTCAAAATTTGAGGCAAACTTTGACTCAATATTATTCACCAAACTCATCATGCAGATGGCCATTTTGCTGTCATCCACGTTTGAGCCAAAGTTTGAGGTCAAACTTTGAGCCAAACGTGGATCCCTCTTGTTGCATATCAAGCCTTGGGGTGCTACTTTGTCCTCTTGTCAATGTTGCCAATTTTATGTCCACTATAAACTATTATATATGGTTGGAAATCTCTGAATGTCAGCTTTCTAACCCAATTGGAATCACCTCAATTGGACATCTACAACTCAAGTTATGCTCCTTTGAAGAGGACAGGGTCGCTGGCTTTGGTGTGCAACGTTTGAGGTAAAGTTTGCCTCAAACGTGATCGAAAACGCCAGTTCTGGAGGCCCAAACGCATTGTCCATCCCTACTCCTACGTATTCTCATTTTTTATTAAATTAATTTGTATTGATGTAGAAAATTTGGAATCACAGGGCTATTTTAGTCATTTCATATAATATTTTAGTCTTGTCCATGTGTATCCAAACATAATACTAGACATTACATTAGTGTCTTGTCCATCGTATCCAAACACAATACACAAAAGATAATTTTTAGTATCTCCGTCCTATTGTCTCCGTTTCAGTGTCATGTTCTGTCCTGTCTCTGAAAACAAACGCAGCCTCATATATTGTTGGAAAGCCCTGAATTTCTACTTTCCAATGCCGTTGGAAGCGCATCATTTGGAGCTCTACAGCTCGAGTTAAACTCCGTCGAAGGTGCAGAGGTCAGTTGGCCTCACTGCAGGTTGCCACCATGTTCGTTTATGCACATTGCAGGGCAGTTTTCTCCCTCAATTTTAGTGTCCACCATGCAGTGCCATATATGCTTGGAAAGCTCTCGATTCCTACTTTCCATTTCTTTTTGAATCATCTCATTTGGAGCTCTGTAGCTCAAGTTATTCTTGTTGGAAGTATACCCCTTCAGGCTGTTGTGGCGCCAACGTTTGCCTAAAAGCTTGAGGTCAAACGTTGGCGCAAGCTTTTGCTCTTCTCTCGGGTGTGTTTGTTGTGGCACCAATGTTTGCCTAAAAGCTTGAGGTCAAACGTTGGCGCAAGCTTTTGCTCCATCCAGGGTGAATTCAACTCTTCCAAAAGTTTGAGCTAAAGTTTGAGGCAAACTTTGGCTCAAACTTTTTGTTCTCTCTTGCTCCTAGCCATTCCTTCTTCCTTCAACCTTCTTCAAAACTCTTTTCACCTATCATCAATCAATCAAAGACATCAAAGCTATGCTCAAAATCATGAGATTGTTATTCTTTCATAATATATAACAATTATAGCACAAAATCTCATGAAAATGCATTAATTTATCCATGGTTGATTGAATCAAAGGAAACATGAAATTCTACCCAATTGGCTTACTTATGGCTCAAGAAAGTGCATAAAACCTAAAAAAAATAAAGAAAAAGCATAGAAAAACATGACATGATGACATGTCATCAACGGGGTTGTGCGTGCGCACGCCCAGAAGCATTTTTAAAAGTGTGCGTACGCACAGAAAGCGAAATCTTCATGGTGGGGCACGCGCCAACGTGTGCTAGCGCCACCACCAGTGTCCCATTTCCAACGTGTTCGTGCACACAGCTCGCAATCCTTCGTTGGTTGTGCGTGCGCACAGGGCTGTGTGATGAGTCCATATTTTACGATATCTTTTGGTTCGATTTGAGTGGATTTTATCACATAAACCCACATTTATTCATCTAAATAATATACTTCTGAGATGTCTTCCTAAATTGTGCTTGAGAGTAAAAACATGCTCGTTTGTGCTTAATTTAGTCAATTTTAATTCACTTTAATCCCATGTGATGCCTTGATGTATTTTTTAAGTGATTTTAAGTTTCCAAGGCAAGTATGGGTTGAAGAAGTGAAGAAAGAGCATCCAAAAGGGGAGAAATCATGAAGAAAATGAGAATTGGAAAGCTACCAGCCCTGACCTCTCTGTACTAAATTAGTCATAACTTCAGCTACAGAGGTCCAAATGAGGCGGTTTCAGCGGCATTGGAAAGCTAACATTTGGGGCTTCAAAATGATATGCAATTTGCTATAATGGACATAAGTCTATGTGTGCATACGCACAGGTACTTGTGCGTATGCACAAGTCAGAATTCAGCATGTGTGCGGACGCATACATCTGGGCGTCCGCACAGGTCCCTGCACGTGAGCTCATTAATGCAAATCGCTGGGGGCGAATTCTGGGCCTCCAAAATCCAATCCAACTCATTTTCTGAAGCTATTTAATGCCAAAGTGATGAGGAATGAAGGGGGAAATTAGGTTTAGCTTTTATTATGTTTTCTCTTATTTTCTAGAGAGAGAAGCTCCCTCTTCTCTCTAGAATTAGTGTTTTATTAGTTAATTTCCTTTTAATTTCAGCTTTTAATTCTTATTCTAGTGTAGTTTCTTTTATATTTCCATGTTCTTCTATCTTGTTCTTCTTCATTTCTCTTGTTATTTCCTTTATTTTGTCATTTTTATGCTTATGGATAATCTTTGTTACTTTAATTTTAATTAATGCAAATTTATGTTTCCAAATTTATGTTTCCATGTCATTTATTGCTTTCTCTAGTTGTTATTATCACTTTCTTGCTTTGGTAGTTTTAGAATTTATTTTATTGCAATTTAATATTATTTTATTCTCATGCACACCAAGTGCTTGATAAAATGCTTGGCTTAGTTTTCACTTAGTTTTTCTTCACTCTTGGCTTGAAATTGTTGACTTTGGTGATCCTTGAGTCATTGATGTCCATTCTTATTTGATACATTAGAGTAGTTAGTTGATTTGGTCTCCCTTGACTCTATGTGACCCCTTAGTGTTGACATAGGTCTTAGGGATTGAAATTAACTATGCCTATTTGACTTATCTTCGATGTAAGGTTGACTAAGTAGGATTAACTCTTCATAATCATCATATGTTTGTGGTCAATGGCTAGGATAGGTAGCCTTAGTTCTCAATTACTTGCCAAGAGGTTTCTTGCACTTTAATTTTCCTTGCTTTCATTTAATTGCTTTGACCTTTACTTGCTTTCATTTGATTGCTTTTGACTTTTATTGCTTTGACTTTTATATTGCTTTGATGTTTACTTTCTTGCATATTTAGTTTTCAAACTCTTGGTTGAGAAATTGGATGTTTGGGTAGAATTGAGTTGTGGATGTCCATTCCGCATTGTGTGGAATAATTAATTGATTTGGTTTCCATTGACGCTAGACTTTTACTAAGTAATTAGTGAGTTGGCTAGGATTTATGGATTGAAATCAATTATGGCCTTTTGACTAATTCTCAAGGAGGATTGATTGACTTGGATTGATTCCACATAATTTCTATGTTTGTGGTCCACAACTAGGATAGGAATCCTAAACTCCCCAATTCTTACCAAGAGTCCTTTAATTGCTTTCCTTTAATTTCATGCATACTTGTTTCAATTCCTTGCTACTTACAATTCTTGCCTTTCTTTCTTTCCATTTACTTTCTTGCTATTTACAATCCCTTGCTCTTGCTTTCAATTCCCAATCCCCATGCTCTCTCTCTTTCATAGCCAATAATTATACATTTCATTGCAACTCCTAAGGAGAACGACCCGGGAGTTAAATACTCTCGACTGTTTTGTATTGTGACATTATTATTTGATAGTGAGAATTCGTTGTTGGTTTGGACTATCCTACAAACGAATTGATTCTTGATTCCAAACCGTACGATAAATTCTCATTTATCAAATTTGGCACCGTTGTCGGGGAGTTACTATGGTGTATGTTACGGGCTATTGTAAAATTGTTAATAGGTAAATAGCTTACTTTTTGGTTGTCTTTTCTTAGGATTGGGATCCTAGAGGACATTGGACATTCTAGCATTGGTGGGAAAGTCAAGCACAAGCCACCATAGCAAAGGCTCTCTCAATTGTCTAACTAAAAGATATTAAATAAAAGTGCTTGGTAACATTGTTCCAACTCTTCTCTTTTTGTATATATTTTGGTTTATTGCATGATTGTTTGGTTGGTTAGCTTTGAATTAGTTTAACTTTGATACTTGTAAGTTAATTTTGGTTTGGATCATGAATTTATGGGTTCTTGCATGTTTTGGTAATTATATTAGTCTTGCTTTAGTTATTTGTTAATTGAATAATTTGCAAGTGTTTGCTTGTTGTTTGATTTGGGTTGCTTATTGATTTAATTTCATCAATGCACTTATACTTGGCCTAAATTACTAGCACCTAATTGGATTTGGATTGTTACATGTTGCATATTAGGTGAAACTTTTATGAGTGCACATGAAATTTAGTGAATTGAATTAAGTTGCTTGTTCATCATGATTTTTAAGTCAATATAATCACATCACAAGGTCCTTGTTTCTTGTTAATGCTTTGCATTTGTTTGAGTTGACTTGGCTTGATTCTATCAAGACTTGTCACTTTTTGTAACAAACATCTTAACCATGTGATTATTTGATTTTTCCTAAGGATGAATAAGTAATTTTCTTTTTATCATTGTATTGGTTATTATTTGTTGTGCTAATTTACATCACTTTTGCTCTTTCACTTGCACACCTTCAATATCCAATATTTCCTACATTCAATTCACTCTTGTTGTAACTACCTAAGATTGCTTGTGTTTAATTGATCTCACCTCTTACTTGCATCTTAGGACATTTAATTGAGGAACTCATTCTTACTTTTTGATTGTGTGGATGCCATTTTAACCGGCCGTTGTATGTATTCTAACCACGGGCATAATTAGAATACACACATGGCTCATCATTTTCATCATACCACACCACTATGTAAAATTCCTCAATTAGATGCTTATTTACTCTCTCTCTTTTACCTTTTGTGCCACTTGCCCTATCATTCTTAATTATACTTTGTTCATTCTTTTTGAGGATGAGACGTGAGGTAAGGAGCTGGGAGAGGAGGAAGACACTGAGGATGGAGATGCCGAGCACACATTGGACTTGGTAATTTCCACACTACCCAAGCGCCCGCATCTGCCATTCGAAGGTGGAGCTCTTGAGAGACATTCTCCCCGGATTGTGTTTGTGTACGGAGGACCGTGCAATGCTTAAGTGTGGGGGAGGATTCGCCATTTTGAGGTGTAAACTTTCTTTTCCCAAACACCTTACACTTTATTTTTTTTACTTCTTTTAGTAGGTTTCTTGTATATATTTTGGAGTATTTTTTATTATTGCGTTGCATTCTCTTTTAGTATATATATCTTAGCTTATGCATAGTTTATTTCTAGTTATTGCATGTTGTATTCTTGCATCTTTTTCTTAGTATATATTTAGAAGTTGTGATTGGATGATGTGAATAGTATAATGCCTAGTCAATTTTGTCCTAATTGTTCATGTTAATTTTTGCTTGTTGAAAATTAGGAATAGAACTAGGAAAGATTTTAAAATTGCATCCGTCACAACATACATACATACATACATACATACATACATACATACATACATACATACATACATATAGTAAATAAGTTTTGGTAAAACAACAAAGAATTTTCAAGAAATCTCTTTTTGGGCACTCCATTGATTAGATTTGAAAATTATTTTTGAATTTGCTTGAAGTATCTTTTTATGGAACATAGAAAAGAGCTTGAATAAATACCAAGTGAGATTTGAGCTTAAAGTATGTGGTTGCATATTTTCAATCACAAATTTTGTTCTTGTGTGTGATAAACTCCTTTTATGATTGTGATCTTAGATTTGCTTTAGTCTATATGTCCTATATTTGTTGTTTTGAATTGCACTTAGTATGATTGAGGCCATTTTTGAAATTGAACTCACTAACTCATATGGCCAACCCTTGCATCTATCTTTGTAAACCACTTTTTGAGCCTTTAATTCCCCTTTGTTCTCATTATAAGCACATCATTCACCCTAAGTGAAAAATCATTATGTCCATTGATTGTATCTTTGATTAGCTTGGGTTTGAGTTTGTGTGTTAATCAAGTGTGGAGAAAATTTGTGGGAAACATTGGTAGTTAGTTAGCTTTGGGTGTTCATTGAAAATATGGCAAAATAGGTAACTACTCATGCATCTATTGGTTAAAACATATGCATCTCTTTTTGTTGATAATAAGAAAAGAAAAGAAAAGAAAAAAG
The DNA here is from genome assembly GCF_000816755.2 of Arachis ipaensis. Lineage (NCBI taxonomy): Eukaryota > Viridiplantae > Streptophyta > Magnoliopsida > Fabales > Fabaceae > Arachis > Arachis ipaensis. The sequence continues at coordinate 29,651,690 of NC_029792.2, forward strand.
AAAAAAAAAGAAAAAGAGAAAGAGAAAAGAAAGAGAAATGATAATAAGAATGTAAATAAGAGATGCATATGTAGTTGAATTGGAAAGAGTATGCATGAGTGAATGTGAGAAAGAGAATAAATGGGTAGTTAGGTTGTTTTGTTATGTATATGGGATGATATAGGATTAGGTGGGATGCTTGAGCTAATCAAAGATCCAATCTATTAGGCCACTAAACCATATTAATCCTACCCTTACCTAAGCCCCATTACAATCCACAAAAGTCCTCATGATATTTGCATTCATTCATCAAGTATTAGTTGATTGTTAGATGACTTGCAAATTGATAAACCACTATTTTATGGTTTATAATGTGCTTAATTGTGTGGTTTTATCATGATCTTTACCCACTTATTCATATGATTAGCATGCATTTATATTTCCTTCCTAAAATTATTACATGATTGAAAACTTGCTTCCTAAGAGACTTTTAATTATGTATTTTAATTCTCCTTTATTCCATTCGATGCCATGATCTGTGTGTTAAATGTTTCAGGCTTTATAGGGCATGAATGAGTTGGAGATTGGAAAGGAAGCTTGCAAAAATGGAAGGAACACAAGAAATTAAGGAGATGACCAGCGAGAAGTGACGCGGCCGCATGGCTCACGCGACCACGCGAAAGAGAGGAAATCACAGTGACGCGGCTGCATGGCTGACGCGACCGCGCGGATTGGAATAGCATAAGTGACGTGGAGGCGTGGACGACGCGCCCGCGTGGCAAAGCAAAACGCCAAATGACGCGTCCGCATGAATAACGCGATTGCGTGACGTGCGAGATCTGCAGAATTCGCTGGGGGCGATTTTGGGCCCTGTTTTGACCCAGTTTTCGGCCTAGAAAAGCAGACTAGAGCCAGAGAACATGCAAAAACCAGAACAACATTCATTCCACACAATTTTTAGTTTTTCGAGCTAGTTTTACTCCTCCTCTAGGTTTTCTCTCTGCACATTCATAGTTCTTAGGATTTTATTTCTATTGCTCTTTGCATTGGGATATTAAGAAGAGTTATTACCTCATCAAGACTTCGTCATTCTAGTTTGTTTTCTTTACTTGGCTTTACTCTTCCGTGTCCTTTAATTTACTCAATTTTACTATTGGATTATTTTAGAATTTATTAATACAAGAATTACTTTTATTTTTAATTGATTCCTTTGAGTGTTATTTATCATGTCTTTCTTTAATTCCCTTTCCTATGTTATGAGTTCTACATTCACAATGAGCGAGTAGTTCCCTAACTTGATGGGGAGTTGATTGAAAGGAACCCTTGAGTTGGGATGCTTAAAAGAAAAATTGTAATTGGGTTTATTGTTGGAATGCTCTTTAGTCACTGACACTAATCCTTTTCAATTGAGCGGATTGGAACTTGTGAATAGAAACAGCATTCCAACTTGTTTGACTTTCCCTTACCTAGTAAGGGAAAACTAAACAGAACAACCTTCAATTATCAATTAATCTTGAGAGTACTTCAATAAGAATAGGGCTTCCAACTAATCTACTCCCAGTTAAGGCTTTTATTTAAATTACTTAATTTCTCCAATTTAATTTCCTGTTTATTCAACTCAAACCCTTTTTGAAAACATCTGATTAATAAAATAGCACACCTTTCTGCAACTCGTTGGGAGACAACCTGGGATTCATACTCCCAGTATTTTAATTTTAATTTTTGTGACAACCCTTCTAAATTGATAAGCGGATTTTTGGTTGGTTAAGAACTATACTTGCAACGCATATCTCATAACAATTCTTAATTCGCCAATTTCTGCCACGTCAATTTTTGGCGCCGTTGCCAGGGAGTTGCAATAGAGTGCTAAAGTTTTTAATTGGAATTTATTTATTTGCATTTTATTTTATCTTGCTACTATGAGCTACTTGTTTCTTTCGTTAGATGATGTGTTCACTTCCTGATCCAAGCTTGCCAGTATTCGATCCTGAGATTGAAAGAACTATTTCACGAATAAGGCAAGCTCGGCGTCGGTTAGTCCTTTCTGAGGGCGGATCTGAAACGTCACTTGAGGAAGAAACCAGCCCCTGTTCTACTAATTCGGTTGATTTACGTACAGGTAACATGGCAGTAACTAGGAGAGTTACTATCTAGGAGGCTGGAGCCCCTGATTTTTCAATGCAACCGTTTTAAGTTCATCACCCAGCGGTGGCTACAGATTTTAAAATAAAGACTTCACTGCTCAATTTGATGCCCAAGTTTCATGGCTTACCTGCTCAAGAGCCTATCAAGCACCTGAGAGATTTCCAAGCAGCCTGTTCTATTGTCAGGCGTGATGGTGCAGATGAAACTTCAATTTTGTTGAAAACTTTCCCATTTTCTCTTGAGGGAAAGGCAAGAGAGTGGTACTACACTCAACCCGCAGCAACTGTATCCGACTAGGATACACTTAGAAGAGAATTTTTGGAAAAGTTCTTTCCAGCTGAAGTTACTGATAAACTGACTAAAGACATTTCCATGATTGTTTAGGACGAATCCGAAACTCTCTATGAATACTGGGAGCGCTTCAATAATCTTCTGGAAGCATGCCCCCACCATATGATTGACAAGATAGTGTTGCTCGGTTACGTCACACAGGGCATGAGGCCCTAAGATAAGACCACATTGGAAAGTGCTAGCAATGGGTCTATGAAAAAGTACAAGACCACTGATGAGGCATGGCAATTGATCAGCGACTTAGCTGAATCCACTCGGAATCACAGGCAAAAACAAGGCCATTCAAAAACCGTTGCAGAAGTATCCTTTAGCAGAGAGACTGCTGCTCTAACTCAGAGTATCTGTGAAATGACCAACTTGCTGAAGCAGATGCAATTGAATCAACAACAAGTTCAGCAAGCTCAACCTTCTCCACCACAGCAAAGCCAACAGTTAGTCCCACAGAGAGTTTGCGGAGTCTGTGCTGATTATAGCCATTATACTGATGAATGTCTGCAGCTCCAGCAGGAAGACAACACTGTGGCAGCCACTCATAACTTCTATGACTGCCCCAACCAATGGTACAATCAAAGTGGCAGTTACAACCACGGATGGCAGGACAATTCTAACCAGAATTGGAGGGACAACAACAACAACAACAGAGGAGGCAGAGACAATCAGGAAAATCAGAGGTGGAATAATAACAACAACAGGCAGCAGAACCAGTACCAGCCTTACAGAGCACCTCACCTGAGGCAATCCCAAGGACCACAGAATACCCAACAGCAGACCTCTCAAATTACTTATCCTTCTTCATCTGCTAATGATGACTTACTAAATCTATTGATCGGAGACAACAGACCATGGAAAATAACCTTTATGCTACACTAAATGGTCTGAACTCTACTCTGCAAGCTCTTGTCTCACAGATTGGATCAATGAATAACTCCAATAACCAGCCTTTGAGCTCCAGTGGAATTCCCTCTCAACCATTACCCAATCCAAAGGGTGGTATTAATGCCATTACCCTAAGGTCCGGAACCACACTGCAGGAGAGGAATCAGGAGGAGTCAAGCCCACCAGAACACGCCTCAGCTGAAGAGGTAGTGAAAATAGAAGATGTTGAAGAGGAAGAAGATATACAGGACATAGATGAAAAAGAAGAAGTTCAACCACAGGAGGAAGCACCAAAGGGCACAGACACTGCAGAAGACACCACTCCCATTCCATTTCCACAACTTGCAAGGAAGCCCAGGAAGCAGCTGGAACTTGATCCCAAAATGGTACATATATTCAAAAAGGTTCAGGTAACTGTTCCTCTTTTTGATGTTATTCAATAGGTACCTAAATATGCCAAGTTTCTAAAAGATTTATGTATACGTAAAGACAAAATTAATGAATTAGAAACTATTCCTTTAGGTAGTTCCATATCTGCTTTAATGGGAGGTTTACCTGAAAAGTGTAGTGACCCAGGTCCATGTATGGTTAATTGTACCATTGGTGGTATGGTATTTTCTGACTGCATGTGTGATTTAGGAGCATGTGTGAGTATAATACCTTTGTCTATATATGATATTTTGAGGCTCCCTCCCTTAAAAAGGTCGGCAGCTCGTTTTGTGTTAGCAGATAAAAACATTATTACAGTGGCTGGAGTTGCTGAAGATGTATTAGTGGGCATTAAGAGGCTCACATTTTCCATTGATTTTTATATCCTGGAGATGCCCCAAAATGACTCAGAGAAGCCGTCATCAATCCTACTCGGAAGACCATTCCTGAAGACCTCGAAGTTCAAATTAGATGCTTTTTCAGGAACATACTCTTTTGAAATAGATGGCCGAGTAGTAATCTTCAATCTAAATGGAGTTATGAAGCATCCTCCGAAGGATCATTCTATCCTCCAGTGTGACATTATAGATGAAACCATGGCTGAAGTTCACCAGGAGGAATTTGAAGAGAAGTACATAGGACAAAGTCCAAGTGTGGGGACATTCTCAGAGGACAATGACAGTACTTTACCATTGTTACCAGCTCCCGATAACCCAGAGCCTGACCACGATCAGAAGTTAGAATTAAAACCCCTTCCTCCACACCTCAAATATGCTTACCTTGAAGGCGAGCAGAAATTTCCAGTTATCATTGCAAGGGAACTCACTTCTCAATAGGAAGAGCAGTTACTTAGTGTGCTGAGGAGGCACAAGAAGGCAATTGGTTGGAGTTTGGCAGACATAGTAGGCATCAACCCTCAAGTCTGTGAGCATAGAATATTTTTAGAAGAGGGAGCAAGACCTGTCCGTCAACCCCAGAGAAGACTAAACCCCACTATCTTAGAGGTTGTCAAAAAGGAAGTGACCAGACTACTGGAGGCAGATATCATCTATCCCATCTCAGACAGTGAATGGGTAAGCCCAGTACAAGTGGTGCCCAAGAAGTCTGGAGTCACTACAGTGACGAATGAGCACGGAGAGCTCATGGTAACCAGAGTTCAGAATGCCTGGAGGGTCTGCATTGACTACAGACGCCTCAACCAGGCCACTCGTAAGGATTACTATCCTCTTCCATTCATTGATCAAATGCTGGATCGCCTGTCAGGTAAATCACATTATTGTTTTTTAGATGGTTACACAAGTTATTTCCAGATTTATATAGCTCATGAAGATCAGGAAAAGACTACTTTCACATGTCCTTTTGGGACTTACGCTTACAAGAGAATGCCCTTTGGCTTGTGCAATGCACCAGCTACTTTTCAAAGGTGCATGATGAGTCTTTCTCTGATCTTATTGAGGATTGTATGGAAGTTTTTATGGATGATTTCCAAACCAAGGCTTATACGTTGGATACTTCTATTACAAGAATTTGATTTAGAAATTAAGGATAGGAGTGGTAACCAGAATTTAGTGGCAGACTATTTGAGTCGCCTTGAGCACATTACAGATGACCCCACTCCTATAGCTGATAATTTCCCATTTGATAACCTGCAAGCAGTATCTGAGGAAGTCCCTTGGTATGCACCTGTAGCTAATTATCTAGTTAGCCGCACCTTTCCTCCAAACTTTTCTAAGCATCAAAGAGACAAGCTGAAAAGTGAGTCTAAATATTATATATGGGATGACCCATATTTATGGAGATGTGGCGCTGACCAGGTAATTAGACGGTATGTGCCTCAATCAGAATTCCAGTCCATCTTAGAGGCATGTCACTCGTCTGAGAGTGGAGGACATTTTCGCCCTCAAAGAACAACTAGAAAAATCTTAGACTGTGGATTCTGGTGGCCTACTCTTTTTAGAGACACTGCTGAATTTTGTAGATCTTGTTTTCCATGCCAAAAATTTGGTAATATATCCAAGAGGGATGAGATGCCTCAACAAATTATGCTTTTCTGTGAAATTTTTGATGTTTGGGGCATTGACTTCATGGGTCTATTTCCAAATTCTAATGGTTATCTTTATATATTGTTAGCTGTGGATTACGTTTCCAAATGGGTGGAAGTAATTCCTACCCACACTGATGATGCTAACACTGTTGTTTTTTTTGTGAGAAACCATATTATTTGTCGCTTTGGATCACCACGAGCAATCGTGAGTGATCAAGGCACCCATTTTTGTAACAGGAGACTAACAGGATTAATGAAAAAGCATGGGATAATTCATAAGGTTGCAATAGCCTACCATCCTCAGACTAATGGGCAAGCCGAGGTGTCAAATAGAGAGATAAAGCGTATCTTGCAGAAGATAGTCAAACCTCATAGAAGAGATTGGAGCACCAGGCTACAAGATGTACTCTGGGCATACAGAACCGCATACAAAACACCCATTGGGATGAGTCCTTTCCGCTTAGTTTATGGAAAAGCTTGTCATCTCCCTGTTGAAATAGAGCACAAGGCCTTTTGGGCAGTAAAAGAGTGCAACATGGGAATTGAGAAAGCCGGAGCTGAAAGGAAGTTGCAACTGCAAGAACTGGAAAGCCTTCGCCTAGAAGCTTATGAGAACTCAAGGCTTTACAAGGAAAAGATGAAGGCTGTACATGATCAGCACATCAAGAGAAAAGAGTTCCAACCTGGGAACTTAGTCCTCCTTTACAAATCTCGACTGAGGCTCATGCCAGGAAAGTTGAGATCAAGATGGGAAGGTCCACACAGAGTAGAGAAGGCCGAACCATACGGAGTTTATCACCTAAGCCATCCTTCAAGTTCTGAACTTATCAAAGTTAATGGACATCGTTTAAAGCTGTACCATGGGGAAAAGCTGAAGAAAAACAAGGAGCTCGAGATCTTCCTCTTGGAAGATCCCCACATAGCGGAAGCCTGAGCTAGTGGAGTGTCCAACTTACGGACGTTAAAGCAAAGTGCTAGGTGGGAGACAACCCACCATGGTATGATCGTTCTTTTCTTTATTCATAGTTTTCCCTATTCAATAACTCTTCTCTTTATTAGTACATTTTACGCATCTGCATTTACATATTTAATTTAAAAAAAATATTTTTCACATGACGTGACCGCATCATTGACGCGTCCGCGCCGCAGGTGATGGGAGAAAATAACAAAACGAACATAGAGTCACGCAAGAGCGTGGCTGGAGGCGTGCCAGTGGCACAAATCGCCCCACACGACCGCGTCGCCGATGCGTCCGCGTCAAATGGGAACATTGGCCTCCCACGTGACCGCGTCACTCACGCGGCTGCGTGCCTTGGAATTCGACGTGAAAAGGGTGCACGACCGAAAGTTGTGCTAGAGTGGTGCTGGATTGGTGTTGAACGCACAATTCTTCCCACGCAGCCGCGTGACCGATGCGACTGCGTCATATCCTTCTAATGGCCACTCACGTGATCGCATGCCCCACGCGATTACATCACCCAAAAATTTGGCAAAATAAGATTTTGAATAGAGAGTTGTGCGAGTGCGAGGCTGCCCTCGCGCCAGTAGCATAAAAAGGGTCACGCGACCGCGTGACCGACGCGACCGCGTCAATCAGTATAAGCGCAAGTCGCGCGACCGCGTCGCTTGCGCCGCATAGCTTCCCTAATTTGCCAATTATCTTATCTTTTTCTCCCCAAATCCTATTTTCTCTTTTCCCTCCTTACTTCTTCCTTCTTCCTTCTTTCTCCCTTTCTACTCTCTCTCTCTCTCTCATCCCCATTCACAAGGTTTTTTCTTTTCTTCTTCCCCCCTTTACTTTTCCATTATTCTCTTTATTTTTATATGTTATCTTCTTTTCTTTTCTTTTTACTTCCATTATCCATATTTTCTTTTTCTTTCTTTTTTCTTTTTACTTGGTGTTGGAAATTTATTTGAGTCATTGTTTCTCATTATATACTTGTGGATTGTTGTAAATTTGTTTGGCAATTATATATTGCTTTTAAAAGGGTTGCTTGCATGTTTAATTTAATACTTTCTATACCCTATTTACCATGCATGCTATGTGTTTGTGAAAAAGCCCATATGGCATTATGCACTTTCCTACGTTATTCTACTCTAACATTCAATGCTTGCTTTTCACAAATTCCCTTTACTATTGTATTAATTGAATTTAATTGTCAATACAAACATGATGGCTAGTTTGTTACGAGTGATAACAAATTTGACTAATTAAATGCTTGATCTATGCTACTCATGCCTTTGCCTGCATGCCAATAAACCCCTTGCATTTAATTGTCCTCAACTGCACTTGCTATTTTTTCATTGATGAACTTTTCACATGTAGTCATGACTATGTGTTAATGACATACTCTTTGCCGTGCATTGATTATCACTCATACAATCCTCTTCCTTGCTCTATCTCTTTAAATTTAATTTACTCTCTCTTCCCTTTTTTCAGGATGGCCACCAAGAAAGGCAAAGAGAAAGCTACTCCCAAATCAACAGCGAGGAGAGGAACAAAGAGAGCACTAGTGGCAGAGCCCTCTTCAACTGCGGTTAAACCCTCAACAAAAAGAACTAAGAGGATTATAAAGGTTGATGATAAAGAAAAAGCCTTCCCAGCAAAGGACACTGCGTGATTTCCCAATCGCTACTGTGAGCAGATGTTCCCCATCCTCGCAGAAAGGAGTTACAACAACGAATACCTTCTTCTCCTCCCAAACCATATTGCTACCTTTGTTGAGCCGTAAATTGCACAAAGACAATGGGGTTTCCTACAGAGACAGCCGAGGCAGGTCAATCTTTCTTGGATAGTCGAGTTCTACTCCAACTTTCCACCTGCCAACCCTGCAGTCTGTCTTTGTCCGTCAGAAGCAAGTCCCCATTACAGAAGAGGCCATTCAAAGAGCTCTAGGTCTTCCCCCTATTCCAAAAGGATTGGACGCCTTTCAAGAAGCCGCACTCAAGTGCCAGATGTACCAATTTGACTGGGACACCGTTCTCAGAGTTATCGCACTACCTGGCAGCCGTTGGATCTACGGATACCATCGTACCCACCCTAAGGGAATTTCGGCTTCAGCACTTACCTTGGAGGCTCGCGTATGGGCACAAATCATGTCCCATTACGTCTTTCTGAGCACTCACGAGTCCTCCTTCACTGCGGACATGGCCGTTCTACTATGGTGCATCCTTACAGACCAACCTCTGAACCTACCAAGACACATCCAGAATGCCATGGGACACGTACAAATTGCGAGCAACTTACCTTTTTCCGCCTTGGTCTCAGATCTTGTCTCAGCAGCCAGAGTCTCCTACAGAGCTGGGGACACCAAAGCCATGCTTCCACGGGATGATCAGTATGTCCCTAACGGGAAATACATCAGACCTCCACCAGCCGCCACAAGCCATCCTATTGAACCGGTTGAAGATATTCCTTCTTCAACACCATAAGCACCTACAACAGACCAAATGCTCCATCAGATACTCGAAAGGTTGGATCGGCAAGAACACAAAGCTAAGATGAGAGAGCGCCGTAACAAGCGCCGATTCACATACCTCAAGGAGCTAATTATGGGAAAATTCAAGGACTTAGACACCCCGGACTCCATGTCCTTTACCAGCACAGGAAGCCATGATGGTCCTGCCTATGGAAATACTGCTACCAGCCCCCATTTGTTCCTGACAGATGGCACCGAGGATGGTGCAAAGCCTTAAGTGTGGGGAGGTCGGTCAGTACCTGACTTCCGGAGGTAATTTCTCTTCCCTAAACACCAATAAATTAGGATATTTAGTTAGTTTTTCCTTTGTAGAATAGGATAAATTGCATAGTAATAGATTAGTTGCATGCAGGTTCTACTTGATTGAAAAGACAATAAGTTTTTTCTAAGACTCTATTTTTGGAACAAAATTTCACTAATTTTAATTAAAACTTTTATGTTAAATTTGCTTGAAGTTGTATTTAGAACATGATTTTTGAGCTAAAGAACACACAACCTGTAAGATTCGAGCCTTTATGCATGGTTACATTATTTAACCATAATTATTTTATTCTTGTGTGTTTACTTCTCTATGATTGTGATTTATATTTTGTTCCATCCAATATGTCCAATGTTTATTATATTTATATGTTTGCATATGATTGAGGCCATTAATTGTTTAGCTCACTTATCCAAATTAAGCCTACCCTTTCAATTACCTTTGTTAGCCACTTTGAGCCTTTAAATCCCATTTGTTCTATATTTTACCACATTACTAGCCTTAAACAGAAAAACAATTATATATCCCAAATTGAATCTTTGGTTAGCTTAAGATAGAAATGTGTGTGCTAATTAAGTATGGGAAATTGTGGGAACAAAAGATAATAAGGGAATGTGTCATGATAATATAATGGGAATTTGGACACCTACTCATGCGAAACTATAAAAATAAAAAATCTATGTGCATTGATAAGCTATGTTTATTTTTATGTTTATGTTGAAAAAAAAAACCAAAAATATTCACTACAAGAAAAACACCCATTCAGCCACACTTTTTTTAAGCTACATTTGAAAAGCGTAGCCTATTCCTAGAATAGGCTATGCTTTTCTCAGTGTTGTCTTTTTGTAAGAGAAAAGGAAACACAATTTTGGCATCATTTGAAAAGTGTAGCCTTAGGTATTCTAGAAATCACTTATAAAGCGTAGCCGTATGTTTGATATCTATGGGTCCATTTTTTGTATCAAAGAGAGCGCTTTTAGAGGGTAGCCTATTTATTAAGTTTTGGGTGCACTTCAAAGGTGATGCCTAATGTATCTAGAGTCAAAAAGCTTGACACTTGATAATTTTTTTTTCTCTTTTTCCTGAAAGGAAACTCACGCTTGGTGAAAATTTTGTCCATTCCCTCCAAAACTCATCACTCACAGCGCCTTTATCCCCTGCGAAGTAACCCTCTCAGAAACCCTTCATCACTCAGAAACCCTTTATCCCTTTCATCAATCAAAAACCCTCTCACCATCACGAAGAAACCCTCCAAAGCTCACCATCGCGAAGAAACCACTCACCACTCACCACATCGCCGCACACTCACCACTTACCACTCACTATCGCCACTGATCGTCGCTCCTCTTCGCCCTCCTGCACTGATCGTCGCTGCGCCGCCCTCACCATCGTCATCTCTGCGCTTCTCATCGTCCTTTCCCTTTCGATTCGATCGAGCAACCCTCACCTTCGCCATTCTCACCGTCGCTGCTGACCGTCGCCACCCAGTAACCACTCACCACCAGTCACCGTCGCTATTGCTGCACTGACCATTGCTCTTCTTCGCCGTTCTTCTCATCATCGTCTTCTCTGTGCTCACATTTTTGAATATGTATGTATTGATTTCTATTTGGTTCTGAAATTTCAAAGGTTTAGGGTTCCGATTTTAGGGGTTTTAATTTGTGAAATATGGGTTTGTGAATTCTGATTTGATGACATGCATGCTGTTGTTGATGAAGATGGTGGACCTACATCCATTTGTGAGTATTGATGAAGATGGATTCAATTATATATCAGACATTCAGATGCTTAATTGTTTTCTTAACTAGTTATTAAGTAGTCAGAATAAGAAAGAACATTTTAAAGAAGATTTGATATGATGATTATATTCCATGAACTCTGTTACTGCTTGCTATTAATGGTAGCGCCATCATTAGCTGATAATTCCTTTTTTCCTTTCAAGGCTGAAGGAGATAGTTTTCTTGAAGCTATTCATTTTCTTTACACATCTGGTGTATAATAATGTTCCTCTTTATATACTATCTAAAAAGTAAAGCACAAATTTATTTGAGAATTGAGGTGCTTATTGATGTTTTGATGACTTGTGAAATGCCTTTATATTTGTAATATGTTTGGCGCAATAAGTTAATAGATTTCATACTCAATTCATAGGAAAATTACAATAGATCAAGACATTAGAAATTTAGAAAAATTCTAGTGGAAGATGTTTAATGTTTTGGTCCTGCTTCTACATTTGATTTAGAATTGTTTCTTCACTAATTGCAGATTGGGGAAGCTGGTGGAGCCTGTGTTGGTGTTTTGGATCTACTCATAAAAGCAATAAGCGGATTGGTCATGTTGTCCTTGTTCCTGAACCTGTTGCACCAGCAGGTCTAGCTGCTACTGTGGCACCAAATCCTTCAACCACCATTGTAATGCTATTCATTGTCCCTCCATCTTCTCCTGCATCTTTTCTCCAATCTGATCCACCTTCCGCTACTCATTCGCCGGCTGGATCACTCTCTCACAGTCAATTCTTACTCATCTGGTGGACCTGCATCCATTTGTAAAATATGGGTTTAACAGATTAGTGAGTATTGTTAGATTAATGATTTTTTATGTTTATCTTACCTTCTGATAAAGAATAGAATAGTGTCCTTATATTAATCAATTTGTCTGGTTTTTATTTTTGACATTAACTCCACCTTAAACAATTTTAATACTCAAATTTATTCACTTACGTAACATTTCAGGTGCTAATCAGTGCCACTGCTAATTGTAACTGTGCGACACTATCGCAGGTCAGATATTGGCAATAGATTCTTCTGTTTTATATTTATTTGGTCCAACTAAGCCTGTTGTATATATGATTTTTTGTGTGCATTATATGCAACCAAAGTGGATTGTATGTCGATGTTTTTGGCTTTTCGCTTGCAAGTCTTGTAGACCACCTTGTTGTTATTACCATTTTTTATTTCTGCTGTGAGATTTTCCCCGACGATAGCTGCGACTGGTTTCCAGTTATTCCAGTTATTGTGTTTTTTGTTTTCCTCTTTCTGTTTCTGTGTTTTTTCCCACTGTTTTCCCCTTTTTTCACACCACCTTTTCATTTGCGTGGTTTGGGATCTCATGGAACTCCAGTCTTAGCTTGTGTGAGGATGTCAAGGATATCAAGAACTGACTTTTCTTAAAGCCTAAGCAGATGCATATCTCACATAGACTCCTCATGCAAAAGTCTTTTGGCTTGAAATTGAAGGCATGAATGATGCATAAGCATGTCACTGAAGGCATGAAGGATGCATGAGCATGACACTCATGTTGTTTATATTATATTGATGGCATATCTCCTGGTTTTTATCTTAGATGGCCAATGTGTGTAGCCATGTAATCTGATGCCTTCTTAGTAAAATATTAAACATTGCTATTGAATGATAAGAACATCAGCTTGCATTGAAATATAAGTTAATTAACAATCACCATGCCAAATGTGGGATTCCTTACAATCTGATGCCAAATGCTTGATTGCCCATAGGGCCTTGGGCATGATCTTACACTAACCCCCTACTAGTCTTGCATATATGTGGCTGATAAATGTGACATGTTGTGTTTCATTGTATTACTTTAAATTTGGTTTTGTTTTGTTTTTTAACCGGCATGAAAGCACACAATTTCTGCTTCATAATGGCTTATTGGAGTGACACGTATTTTTATTGCGAGCTTATTTTCTCTGCATCTTACCAGCAGTGTTCACTGATCTAATGACTTTCTATCTTTTATCAGTCGATATGGAATTTGGTCCGATCCTCTTGGATACTGCATATAAGCTGCAACAAGAGAAGAATTTCTTCCATTGCTACTCTTTTGTCATCTGTTTTGCATCCTGTGTTTTTTAATGATGAAATAATGCACCAAATAGGCAATGCACCCGGACCCCTGAAATGGGTTTGTATTCTCTTCAACAAGCTTTCTGATCTTTTGCTATGTTATTTCATGAAACTAGTGACTATTATTTTTAATGCTTGGCAAACAGTTTGTTCAAAATCTTCTTGAGGAAGGAACAAAGTCCTCGTACAATTTTTCTAGCTGCACTGCACTTAACAGGGTTGTGGCTCTTAAATCCTAGGATTATAAAGTTTTACCTAAAGGAGCTAAAGCTGTTGTCTCTCTATGGTTCAGGTACAAAATTTAATTATTTTGCTGTATAATTGATTTACCTGGCTATCTATCTTTTGCTTTATAATATCAATTTCAATATATCATTCTGAATTTGAAATCACCTCTATTAGTTGCATTTGATGAAGATTTTGAAGCTGAACTAGCTGACAACAATGATGCAAGACTGGAAGTGCCTCTATTGGCGAGGAGCCCTGACCAAGAGCTGACTGAAGTTAGTAACTCAATAGTTGAACAAGTTGGCTTATAGTCCCCTCCCTCCCCCAACAAAAATGTCCTTAACATGGTGATATTTCTATGATAATAGAAGAACATACTGATTTGAAATTTATTATAAGTGTATTATTTCTTTGAATTTCTTGAAGCTCGTAACTTTGTATAGTAATTCGCCACTTCTCTTACGAGGCATTCATAAGTATAATTATTATAAGTGTATATACAGTAGCTATAGTATATAAAAAAAAACAGGGACCTAAGGCTACACTTATAAAAAGTAGCCATGGTATACAATGTGGCTACGCTTTATTGGTGATGCAGTAGCGTTGAAAAGCGTAGCCTATTCTGACAAAAATGGAAGCTGAAAAGCGTAGCCTTTGGTCCTGGACAGCATCACTTGAAAAGCGTACCCTATTCCCAAACGCTAAAAGCGTAGCCCTTGGTGCAGGAAAGCGTAGCCTTTGAGAATAGGCAACGGCAGAATAGGAATCACTTCAAAAAGCATAGCCGTAGCCCAGAAAGCGTAGCCGTAGCCTAAGGCATCATTTTTTTTCACTTTTGGCTACACTTTTCAAATGTACCTGAATGGGTGTTTTTCTTGTAGTGATTCAATAAATAAATAAGGGGACAAAATTACCCCAATGTTAAGTTAAGGATTCAAAGATCAATGCATGTATGATAAAATTAAGATAAAAAGTTGATACATGAGTGTGGAATGTGAAAGGGAAATTCTGGGTAGCTAGGTATGAATTCTAAAGTTATATAGAATATATATATGTTATGTTAAAGCTTGGGTTAATTAAAGATTCAGTTTATAAGCTTACTTAGCCATATATGTATCCTTATCATTACCTTGGCCCCATTACAACCTTGAAAAGACCTCATGATGTTTGCATTGGTATATTAAATGTTGTTGATTGATTAGGAGAAGAACAAAAATTAGAGAGCATGATTAGAGAAGGATAGAGTGATTGCCCTATACATTAGAGAGATTAGAGCGTACATACATCATCAGTGAGGGTTCAATGCTTAAAATTCTATGTTCCCTGCTTTCATGAGCTACCTTCTTGCATTTTTATCTGTTCTTACTGTATGAGAATTGAATTAGTGGAATTTGATTTGTAATTGTTTTGAAGAGCTTATTTACTATTGATCAAGTGGACAAGAATTATATAGTTGCATTCACATATATAGGTTGCATTGCATTGTATGAGTTTTACATGTTCCTACTCATTTATTTTATCTCCTTCAACTAAGCATGAGGACATGCTAATGTTTAAGTGTGGGGAGGTTGATAAACCACTATTTTATGGTTTATAATGTGCTTAATTGTGTGGTTTTATCATGATCTTTACCCACTTATTCATATGATTAGCATGCATTTATATTTCCTTCCTAAAATTATTACATAATTGAAAACTTGCTTCCTAAGACACTTTTAATTATGTATTTTAATTCTCCTTTATTCCATTCGATGCCGTGATCTGTGTGTTAAATGTTTCAGGCTTTATAAGGCATGAATGATTTGGAGATTGGAAAGGAAGCTTGCAAAAATGGAAGGAACACAAGAAATTAAGGAGATGACCAACGAGAAGTGACGCGGCCGCATGGCTCACGCGACCGCGCGAAAGAGAGGAAATCGCAGTGACGCGGCCGCATGGCTCACGCGACCGCGCGGATTGGAATAGCATAAGTGACGCGGAGGCATGGACGACGCGCCCATGTGGCAAAGCAAAACGCCGAATGACGCGTCCGCATGAATGACGCGATCGCGTGACGTGCACGATCTGCATAATCTGCAGAATTCACTGGGGGCGATTTTAGGCCCTGTTTTGACCCAGTTTTCGGCCCAGAAAAGCAGACTAGAGCCAGAGAACATGCAGAAACCAGAACAACATTCATTCCACACAATTTTTAGTTTTTAGAGCTAGTTTTACTCCTCCTCTAGGTTTTCTCTCTACACATTCATAGTTCTTAGGATTTTATTTCTATTGCTCTTTGCATTGGGATATTGAGAAGAGTTATTACCTCATCAAGACTTCGTTATTCTAGTTCGTTTTCTTTACTTGGGTTTACTCTTCCATTTCCTTTAATTTACTCAATTTTACTATTGGATTATTTTAGAATTTATTAATACAAGAATTACTTTTATTTTTAATTGATTCCTTTGAGTTTTATTTATCATGTCTTCTTTAATTCCCTTTCCTATGTTATGAGTTCTACATTCACAATGAGCGAGTAGTTCCCTAACTTGATGGGGAGTTGATTGAAAGGAACCCTTGAGTTGGGATGCTTAAAAGAAAAATTGTAATTGGGTTTATTGTTGGAATGCTCTCTAGTCACTGACACTAATCCTTTTCAATTGAGCGGATTGGAACTTGTGAATAGAAACAGCATTCCAACTTGTTTGACTTTCCCTTACCTAATAAGGGATAACTAAACAGAACAACCTTCAATTATCAATTAATCTTGAGAGTACTTCAACAAGAATAGGGCTTCCAACTAATCTACACCCAGTCAAGGCTTTTATTTAAATTACTTAATTTCTCCAATTTAATTTACTGTTTATTCAACTCAAACCCTTTTTGAAAACATCTGATTAATAAAATAGCACACCTTTTTGCAACTCGTTGGGAGACGACCTGGGATTCATACTCCCAGTATTTTAATTTTAATTTTTGTGACAACCCTTCTAAATTGATAAGCGGATTTCTGGTTGGTTAAGAACTATACTTGCAACGCATATCTCATAACAATTCTTAATTCGCCAATTTCCGTCACGTCACAAATCTTTGAGAGGATTGAGTGATTAAACTTTACACACTGAGCGTTAGAGTGTAAACTCATCCGGTGAGGGTTTCAATTACACAATTCTATGTTTTTGTTGCTTATTTTGTATCTTCTTGCAAGTTGTTGAACTTAATTTTGAAAATTTCAAATCAAATATTTGGACATTGATTATATTGCTATATTTTCTTGTCTTGGCCCTAAAGTTCTACTATGTATTGATTGAGATTCTTTTGTTTGTTTTTGCCAAACTCAATAGGAATCATAGTGTAGATATATAGATAGCATTTAGTATAGTTACATGCATGTAGGTAGTTGCGTTAATAATTACCCCTTCATTCATCTCCTTTGGTTGGTTTAGCATGAGGACATGCTTGGTTTAAGTGTGGGGGAATTGATGAGTCCATATTTTACGATATCTTTTGGTTCGATTTGAGTAGATTTCATCACATAAACCCACATTTATTCATCTAAATAGCATGCTTTTGAGATTTCTTCCTAAATTGTGCTTGAGAGTGAAAACATGCTCTTTTGTGCTTAATTTAGTCAATTTTAATTCACTTTAATCCCATGTGGTGCCTTGATGTATTTGTTAAGTGATTTTAGGTTTCCAAGGCAAGTATGGGTTGAAGAAGTGAAGAAAGAGCATCCAAAAGGGGAGAAATCATGAAGAAAATGAGATTTGGAAAGCTGCCAACCCTGACCTCTCTGTACTAAATTGGTCATAACTTGAGCTACAGAGGTCCAAATAAGGCGGTTCCAGCGGCATTGGAAAGCTAACATCCGGGGTTCAAAATGATATGCAGTTTGCTATAGTGGACATAAGTCTATGTGTGCGTAGGCATAGGTACTTATGCGTACCCACAAGTCAGAATTCAGCATGTGTGCGAACGCACACATCTGTGCGTCTGCACAGGTCCCTACACATGAGCTCATTAATGCAAATCACTAGGGGTAAATTTTGGGCCTCCAAAACCCAATCCAACTCATTTTCTGAAGCTATTTAAGGCCAAAGTGAAGAGGAATGAAGGGGGACAATTAGGTTTAGTTTTTATTATGTTTTCTCTTAGTTTCTAGAGAGAGAAGCTCCCCCCTCTCTCTAGAATTATGGTTTTATTAGTTAATTTCCTTTTAATTTCAGCTTTTAATTCTTATTCTAGTGTAGTTTCTTTTATGTTTCCATGTTCTTCTATCTTGTTCTTCTTCATTTCTCTTGGTATTTCCTTTATTTTGTCATTTTTATACTTATGGATACTCTTTGTTACTTTAATTTTAATTAATGTAAATTTATGTTTCCATGTCATTTATTGCTTTCTCTACTTGTTATAGTCACTTTCTTGCTTTGGAAGTTTTAGAATTTATTTTATTGTAATTTAATATTATTTTATTCTCATGCACACCAAGTGTTTGATAAAATGCTTGGCTTAGTTTTCACTTAGTTTTTCTTCACTGTTGGCTTGAAATTGTTGACTTTGGTGATCCTTGAGTCATTGATGTCCATTCTTGTTTGATACATTAGAGTAGTTAGTTGATTTGGTTTTCCTTGACTCTATGTGACCCCTTAGTGTTGACATAGGACTTCGGGATTGAAATTAACTATGCCTATTTGACTTATCTTCGATGTAAGGTTGACTAAGTAGGATTAACTCTTCATAATCATCATATGTTTGTGGTCAATGGCTAGGATAGGTAGCCTTAGTTCTCAATTACTTGCCAAGAGGTTTCTTGCACTTTAATTTTCCTTGCTTGCATTTAATTGCTTTGACCTTTACTTGCTTTCATTTGATTTCTTTTGACTTTTATTGCTTTGACTTTTATATTGCTTTGATGTTTACTTTCTTGCATATTTAGTTTTCAAACTCTTGGTTGAGAAATTGGATGTTTGGGTGGAATTGAGTTGTGGATGTCCATTCCGCATTGTGTGGAATAATTAATTGATTTGGTTTCCATTGACGCTAGACTTTTACTAAGTAATTAGTGAGTTGGCTAGGACTTATGGATTGAAATCAATTATGGCTTTTTGACTAATACTCAAGGAGGATTGATTGACTTGGATTGATTCCACACAATTTCTATGTTTATGGTCCACAACTAGGATAGGAATCCTAAACTCCCCAATTCTTACCAAGAGTCCTTTAATTGCTTTCCTTTATTTTCATGCATACTTGTTTCAATTCCTTGCTACTTACAATTCTTGCCTTTCTTGCTCTCTATTTACTTTCTTGCTATTCACATTCCCTTGCTCTTGCTTTCAATTCCCAATCCCCATGCTCTCTCTCTTTCATAGCCAATAATTATATATTTCATTTCAACTCCTAAGGAGAACGACCCGGGAGTTAAATACTCTCGGCTGTTTTGTATTGTGACATTATTATTTGATAGTGAGAATTCGTTGTTGGTTTAGACTATGCTATAAACGAATTGATTCTTGATTCCAAACCGTACGATAAATTCTCATTTATCACTGTGCGTGCGCACACGAACCAGAAATCACAAATTCTGCAAAAGTTGCAGAATTCACTTTTCTGGCCCAAACTTCCAATGATCATATTTCCTTCCACAAAATTCAGATTTTCACCAAATTTAAGCCATTTTAAAGCTTATGAAATCGTCTTTCTTTCGATATGAAAATCATCAAATTCTGAAAACAATAACTCAAGATATGATCCGTTGAAGTTCATCAAATTTCCATTTTTACCAAAACTCATAAACTCCTATTTCAAAACATACACTTAGCAAATCCAATCAAAATCAACCCAAAACTCAAGCCTTCCAACATTTACCATTTCCAAACCTCATTCACTCATCAATCCATCAATTACACCTTACCTCAAGATTGCTTGTATGGGTTTTGTAGAGCTCGACGCTGTGGTCGTGTGGCCACAAACAGTGTATCAAACGGAGCTCCGGATCAAAAGTTATGATCCATGGAAGTTTAAGGTAAATACTAGCAAAGGGTTTCAATATTCTCCCTCCCCCTTTCTTTAATTTCCCGCGTGTGTGTGTGTTCAAGAGGGAAGAGAGAGCTGAGCTCTCTCATTAAATGAGAGTTGGCTGGGCCCTTGGGCCCAACTTGGGCCGATTTCATTAAAATTGGTGTCAAAATTCTCGTTTTAAATTTCTCTACCATATTAACCCACAAAAATCTCATTTATCATTTTCTAGAATATATTTTAATTTGTGGGTTAATTAGTCATTAATTAACCAGGTTTTACACTCCTAACTCAGCCTGCGAAGCTAAGGCTGGCGGGAGAATATTTACACACACACACACACACACACACACACACATATATATATATATGGTGAATGCTATCCTACCCTCTCTAAAGTAACATGTAAGTTACCCTCTCTGATGTGTCATATTTTAATTGGGTGTTTATTTTAACCTGAGTTACCTTCTCCACTCTTTCGTCATCGTTGCGCCTCCAAGCATCACCGTCTCATTGGCGTTTTGTTTTCTCTTCCTAAATCATTCTTCTAGAAAAGGTACTCCAACTCTCTCTAATTGCATTTACTCCTCTCTACTCCTTCGTCGTCGTCATTATGCCTCCCAAGCATCACCGTCTCATTGGGTGTCTTATTTTCTCTTTCCAAATCATTCTTCCAAAAAAGGTACTCCAACTCTCTCTAATTGCGTTTACTCCTCCCCATTGTACTCCTTCATCGTCGTCGTTACGACTCCCAACCATCACCGTATCATTGGGTGTCTTATTTTCTCTTCCCAAATCATTCTTCTAGTAAAGGTACCCAACTCTCTGTAATTGCGTTTACTCTTCCCCACTCCTTTGTCGTCGTTGTTGTGCCTCCTAAGTATCACTGTCTTATTGGGTGTTCCATTTTATTCTTCTGTCAGGCCGTCACCGTCTTCCAAGATATTATTAACTCTCATGAGATTAAAGCAACTCAGGTTAAAATAAATACTCAATTAAAATATGACACATCAGAGAGGGTAACTTACATGTTACTTTAGAAAGGGTAGGATAGCATTCACCAAATATATATATATATATATACAAAACCCGTTGCCCAAAATACACAAAAGAGGTCCTAGTTCTCCATACACCTCTAAGAGGTACAAAAGTAAAACAAGTTGTTAGGAGAGTTATATACATATAGTCATATATAAAAGTACGCAAAAAAAGTCCCAAAATAATCCACTTCGCTATAGGACTCCAGACGACTAGCGAGGTGCCTTTTGACTTGCATCTAAAAAACAACAATATCATATGGGATGAGAACCGGGGGTTGTCAGCATGGTTAAGGTGCCCACATATATAATAAATAAGGCCCTGAAAAAGCCAGAGGCAATCCTAGAACCCCAACACTCGGATTATAGAACTTAAAGACTTAAAATAGTATCCATAAACATGGGTGATTTTCTAAGGATTCCTAAACATAACCAAAACCTTAACCTAATCCTCCATCATCCTCTTTCCTCCAAAACCTCCATCTCTAGTGGAATCACACAGACAAGCAAGCAGACAAAAAAAACACATGTAGTTTACAGATATAGCAAACATAACACATAGCAGTTAAACATGAATATCAATTAGGCAAATCCAAGAATGCAAACCAAAACAAACAAACAAAGCTAACCATGAACAGTCCCTCTGTACGCACATTCCCAAGCTCAAAAATTAACCATGGGAAGAATTCCAAGCTGACATGGGGGAGACAACACCCCAATCTCAATAATATTCATATATGCGTGCCCATGGGGAAACTTGGGGAGTTAAAGTGCCCGGTCACATCTTACGTACAGGGGTCAACAAATGTCTCAATAATAATCAATTATATCTCATAAACATCATTTTCATTCTCAACAATAAGCCATAGCTCATCTCATCATTCTCAATTAATTAACATCATCAATTATCTCATACATCATTCTCAATATGACATTACTCTCTTAATTGCCTCATATACTACTTTCATCATCTTTATCAAATCAATTACCATCTTCTCCAACCACATATTACCTTTTAAAAATCTTTCTTCATCTCTAAGTTACCACCATTTCCTAGCTTCATCTTATTACTAGACATAACAAAAAGGTGTAGGGGCTAAAAGAGTAAAAATAGAGGTTTAGAGGTTCAAAATTAAGCTTTAAAACACAAAATTCATATTTGCTGAAATAGGAGACACGCGTATGCGTGGGAGTGCAATTTTCCCATCACGCGTACGTATTACCTCGTCCGTGTATGCATGTATGATGAACAGAAATGCCCATCTGCATATGGAGGGGTTTACGTACTCAGGCATTGCAGATTAGTCAAAAATGTCTAAGTCTGCAAAATTTTAGTTTTACATAATGAACTTCTGACGTGCATAACTTTCTCGTTTTAAAATATTTTTTATTCGTTCTTCGAACAGCGTAAACTTCACAAACCAAATCTTCAAATGAAAGAAATTTGAAACAATTTGGGGGTTTGGAAGCCGAGTTATGGCTCACCGAAGTTTGGCCAAAAATAAGTTTTTCACAAAAGTGCTCCATCCTCTATTTTCATCAATTCACGATTCAATATCAACTTCCTATACTCAAAATCAGCACCAACACATACAAAATCATAGCAACACCACTCTACACCTATCCATCATCTATCATACCTCAATTTTAAACAATTTTAATACATGAATTTCGCAATTATATCAACAAGTTCATCAACACTTCATCACCTATACATATTCCTTATTATCACTTTGACAATCACCATTAAGCCATCATTTATTATTCTATTTTCATTGTCAACACAAATCACCAAGCCAATACTCAACATATTTCAACAATTATCAATTATCATCAAGGGTACTAAGCACTTAACATTGTTCATGCATTCACACCTAACCCATGGTCATCTAGCCTTAGTTTTCACGACACCGTACATATTATATACTAGAAACCAAAATCATGCCTTGGCCAATTTCTCAATAAACCCAGAACACCTCAAGTGTTCTTGCACCACAAGTTTCCAAGATTCTAAAACCTCACCAACAAAACCCAACCTCCAAAACTTGACCTCAAGCTTCCAAATCCTCAAATTGGCTCCATCCAACACTCAATTTTAATCTATTATCATAATTATCACTATGATCAAAATAGAGATCACTAATTTAACAAATATACCAATTGTTTGAGGGTGCTTACCTGACCCATAGCTCAAACAAGCTAAACCCGACAATACCCGCAAGTTAACTCGAACCGAAACACCAAAATCATGCAAAATTCAACATAATTTCACATTAAATCTTGAAATTAGGGAAGAATTGAAAAGAAAAACGTGTCTTTCTTACCTAATTAAGTTCTAGGCTTTGTAGAGCTTGACGCTGTGCTCATGTGGCCGCAAACGGTGCGGCGATCGGAGTTCCGTATCAAAAGTTATGTGGATTTGATTATGGAAGTGAGGGTTTTGTTTTTGGAGAGAGTTTTTCCCCTTTACTTGCTGAGTTCCAGCGTTTTAGCTTGCATGAGGAGAGATAAATGAGCTAAGCTCATTTATCTAAGTGAGTGGGTTGGGCCCACGGGTCCAATTTGGGCCCGGTTCGATCAGTTTAGCCCAATCTTAGCCCAAATTCTTTAAAATTAGTGTCAAAATTCTTGTTTTAATTAGCTCTTTCACATTAAACTATAAAATTTTATTTTCTAATTTGTTAAAATAAAACTAATTTACTTGTTAATTATTTACTAATCTTTCGGATTTTACATTCTACCCCCTAACATAAATTTTCGCCCTAAAAAGTTCTGGTTATTGAAGAAAACGGTTGGAAATACTCTCCTTGACCTCAACTCCTGGTTTGTATCCAAGTTCAATATTACGTCCAATTTTTCCAGTCCTAAACTTCCCAACTCTGTTATGTAATCTAAATGAAAGCAGGGTCCCAGCTCCAAACAAAACAAATCCGTTCTATGTATCTGGTATCACACTTACCTCGATCCTGTCACGGCCAACCCATACCTATGGCTCTTCCTCGTGGACAATCCCTAGACATGTTCCCTAGTACCCCACATCGAAAACACATCCCCAGTCCGGCCCTGTGTGGCTCATCTGGAGCAGTCTCACCACAGCCTTCCGGTAACAGCGCCTACTTCATGGAGCAATCTTCCATGAACTGGCTCTTCTTAACCAACTCAGTGAAACTCGTAAGCCTTTGTGGATATACGTAGTCAAAGATGTCTCTCTTAAGTCCTCTTTCGTACTGAGCACATATCCACTCTTCAAAATCGGCTAGATTTTCTTAACAAGCTTTTGAGAAACGGCACAGGTTATTGAATTCCCGGGTATACTCAGCAACAGACATATCTTTTTTCTTCAGCTGCGTTAGCTCAAACTCCTTTGCAGTCCGGATTGCATGCAAGAAATATTTCCCGTAAAATTCTGATTTCTGTTAACTCCACCTGCAAGGTATTACATAGTTCCTGCCACCAATTCTGAGCATCTCCCTCCAACATATAAGTCACTATCTCCACTGACTATACTTCAAGAACATGCTGAGTGTACAAAAACCTCTCCACGTCTCGAAACTACTAATCAGGCTCCAAAGCATTGACATTTCCGTTAAATTGAGGTGGAACACTCTTAAGGAAGTCAGTAAGGGTCATAGACCTATAGTATCGACCTACGTTATTTGTACCAGCACCAGAGTTTCCATCTCGACGTCCTTGCACCGGCTCAACCACGAGATTTCCTCTTTGAGTACCTTGCTTGGATCCGTGAGACGCCATTGGGTCCCTGTTCATACCAAACAATTGATATTAAGGTGATCAATCTCAATATCTCAAGTTTAGTGCCCCAGAGCCCCAAATGCATGCTCACAAACTTTATGCTATGTATATCAGTCAGATATCCTAAATAGCACATAAACATAACTCGAAGTATGCTCAAAAGCATAGTCAGTCCATTCCCCAGGCTCAACAGGAACGAATTGCTCTGATACCATAAGGTAACACCCTACCACACAGAGATGTAAAACAAAGGTGGCGAGGTGCTACGACCTCTAAAATAAAATATATACGTGTAATAATTGGAAGAATATAATATATGAGTAGCCTTAAACAAAATAGCTAAAGCAAAATCACAAAATTAAAAGCGCAATGCTCATATACAAGGTTACTTGTGTATGAAGAAAGCTAAGGTGCATAAACATATATATATATATACAGGAAACAAGAGTAGAGGGTCAAGAGTACAGAATATTAAGCTCCTAACACAGCCTGCAAAGCTAAGGCTAGCCGGAGAATATATATATATATATATATATATATACAAAACCCATAGCTCAAAATACACAAAAGAGGTCCTAGTTCTCCATACACCTCTAAGAGGTACAAAAGTAAAACAAGTCGTTAGGAGAGTTATATACATATAGTCATATATAAAAGTACACAAAAAAAGTCCCAAAATAATCCACTTCGTTGTAGAACTCCAGACGCCTAGCGAGGTGCCTCTCAACTTGCATCTGAAAAATAACAATAACGTATGGAATGAGAACTGGGGGTTCTCAGTATGGTTATGGTGCCCACATATATAATAAAAAAGGCCCTGAGAAAGCCAAAGGCAATCCTAGAACTCCGACACCCGGATTATAAAACTTAAAGACTTAAAATAATATCCATAAAAAAGGGTGGTTTTCTAAGGATTCTAAACTTTACCAAAACCTTAACCTAATCCTCCATCATCCTCTTTCCTCCAAAACCTCCATCTCTAGTGGAATCACACAGACAAGCAAGGAGACAAAGAAAATATAGGTAGTTTACAGATATAGCAAACAGAATACATAGCAGTTAAATATGAATATCAATTAGGCAAATCCAAGAATGCAAACCAAATCAAACAAGCAAATGCACATGATGTATGGCTGTCCTATGGTTGTTGATATCAACTGTCGGTTACATAGGCAGCCCGACATGTCCTGGTAACTAACCGTGGACAGTCCCTCTGTATGCGCATCCCTAAAATAAAAAATTAACCATGGGAAGAATCCCAAGCTGACATGGGGGAGACAACTCCCCAAGCGCAATAATATCCAAGGAAAGAATCCTAAGCTGACATGGGGAAGACAACACCACATGCTTAATAATATTCATATATGCATGTCCATGGGGAAACTCGGGGAGTTAAAGTGCCCGATCACATCTTACGTACAGTGGGTCAACAAATGTCTCAATAATAATCAATTATATCTCATAAATATCATTTTCATTCTCAACAATAAGCCATAATTTATCTCATCGTTCTCAATTAATTAACATCATCAATTATCTCATACATCATTTTCAAAATGACATTACTCTCTTAATTGCCTCATATACCACTTTCATCATCTTTATCAAATCAAGTACCATTTTTTCCAACCACATATTAACTTTTAAAAATCTTTCTTCATCTCTTAGTTACCACATTTTCCTAGCTCCATCTTATTACTAGACATACCACTAAGGTGTAGAGGCTAAAAGAGTAAAAATAAAGGTTTAAAGGTTCAAAATTAAGCTTTAAAACACAAAATTCATATTTTCTAAACACAGGGGTCATGCGTATTACTTTGTCCGCGTATGCATGCATGCTGAACAGAAACGCCCATCCACATATGGAGGGGTTTGCGTACGCATGCATTGCAAATTAGTCAAAAATGGCTAAATCTGCAGAATTTTAGTTTTACATACCGAACTTCTAACGTGCATAACTTTCTCGTTTTAAAATATTTTTCATCCGTTCTTCGAATGGCGTAAACTTCACGAATCAAATTTTTGTATGAAACAAATTTGAAACAGATTAGGGATCAGGAATCCGAGTTATGGCTCGTTGAAGTTTGGCTAAAAATTAGTTTTTCACAAAAGTGCTCCAACCTCTATTTTCATCAATTCACCATTCAATATGAACTTACTATACTCAAAATCAGCACCAACACATACAAAATCATAGCAACACCACGCTACACCCATCCAACATCCATCATACTTCAATTTTAAACAATTCTGATACATGAATTTTGCAATTATATCAACAAGTTCATCAACACTTCATCACCTATACATATTCCTTATTATCACTTTGACAATCATCATTAAACCATCATTTAGCATTGTAATTCCATTGTCAACACAAATCACCAAGCCAATACTCAACATATTTCAACAATTATCAATTATTATCAAGGGTACTAAGTACTTAACATTCTTCATGCATTCACACCTAACCCATGGTCATCTAGCCTAAGTTTTCATGACACCGTACATATTATATACGAGAAACCAAAACCATACCTTGGCCAATTTTCCAATAAACCCGGAACACCTCAAGCGTTTTTGCACCACAAGTTTTCAAGATTCCAATACCTCACCAAAAAAACCCAGCCTCCGAAACTTGACCTCAAGCTTTCAAATCCTCAAATTGGCTCCATCCATCACTCAATTTCAATCTATTATCATTATTACCACTGTAATCAAAATAGAGCTCACTAATTTAACATATATACCAAGGATTTGAGGGTGCTTACTTGACCCACACCTCAAACAAAAATTAGGGAAGAGAGAATTGAAATGAAAATCGTGGCTTCCTTACCAAATTAAGTTCTGGGCTTTGTAGAGCTCAACGCTGCGGTCACGTGGCCCCAAACAGTGCGGCAATCGGAGCTCCGGATCAAACGTTATGTGGATTTGATTATGGAAGTGAGGGTTGTGTTTTTGGAGAGAGTCTTTCCCCATTCCTTGCTGAGTTCCAGCATTTTAGCATGCATGAGGAGAGAGAAATGCGCTAAGATCATTTATTTAGGTGAGTAAGTTGGGCCCAGTTCGACCGGTTCGACCCAATCTTTGGCCAAATTCTTTAAAATTAGTGTCAAAATTCTTGTTTTAATTAGCTCTTTTACATTAAACTATAAAATTTTATTTTCTAATTTGTTAAAAGAAAACTAATTTATTTGTTAATTATTTACTAATCTTTCAAGTTTTGCAGCTTTCCCCTTGTCCCTTCCTGAATTTGGCCTCAAATCACTTCAGAATTGAGTTAGATTTAGGCTTAGATGAGCTCAGGAATCCCCCAGCATGTTCCTTTAATGAGATCACGTGATAGGTGACACGCGTACGCGTGGGTCACGCGTACGCCTGGCCTGGCAAATTTCCTTCCTCACGCATACGCGTGGCTTTGAATCCACAAAATCCTTATTTTTTATAAATTCTCTATCTTGCATGCTTTTTCTGCACTTCTTTGATCCAGTCCTTGCCTCTTAAACTTTAAATCACTAACAGACACATCAAGGTATCTAGTGGAATCAAAGTAGATTAAATTTGGATAATTAAAAGTCTAAAAAGCATGTTTTCAACCATTAAGTATAATTAGGAGAAATTCACAAAACTATGCTAAATTAGTGAAAAAATGTGGGAAAAGTTGATAAAATTCACCCAATTCAATACAATATAAACCATAAAATTGTGGTTTATTAGAGGCCTACCAATACGTTCCCCAGCGACACAATTCTAAATCCAAGAGAAGAATGCAAGGCTATCAACTTAAGGAGTGGTAAAGCGGTAGGTACAGAAACCCAGGGTGGTAAGGAACAAGCTGAAGAAGCTCTAGAGGAAGCCAATGACACTGAGGAGCACACCCCTACAAACTCCTCTCTGAACCCAGTTCAAGCTAAGGAAGAGCAACCTGTAACACCCTTACTACCAGAATGTCACGGTTCTGGCTGCGCCACTCTGATATTGAGAAGTATTACAACGAATTTCATATACTTCATAATAAGATATGAGCCTTTGACTCAACAATGTATCGCTGTTTTGTTGAAAAAATCGGAAATACTGTTAAAATTTCAGTAACATGCATATACATATATACAAAACTTCTTATACAAGTAACTTATACATATTATAT
The DNA here is from genome assembly GCF_000816755.2 of Arachis ipaensis. Lineage (NCBI taxonomy): Eukaryota > Viridiplantae > Streptophyta > Magnoliopsida > Fabales > Fabaceae > Arachis > Arachis ipaensis. The sequence goes on from NC_029792.2 coordinate 29,680,277, forward strand.
ACAAACAAATCATACAACTCATATCGCTCCTACAAAATTATAATAATAAAGGCGAGAAAAATCTATAACATATATATACAAACAGAAATAGTATATCTAAGAACTTAACAAAAACTCTGCAAGCTTCCTCGTCCGTCCTAAAAAGAAAAGTCTACACTAGTGGGAACATCATTCTCAAAAGGATTCTTAGTAAGAGGTTTTTAAGAACCGTTATAAGAAAATATTTTAAATAAAACTATTTTCACACGCATATGATCATCGCCGCTTACTAAAAAACTATTTTAACCAAAATACTCACCACTATTCCAACCAATCACGGCCTCCAGCCCAGATCAAATCAACTCGGCTTCCAGTTCAAATCCAATCAACTCGGCCTCTGGCCCAAGTTAAATCAACTCGGTGTTACACCCAAATTAAATCAACTCGGCCTTTGGCCCAAAATCAAATCAACTTGGCCTACGGCCTAATTCAAAATAAATCACCATCAAAACTCAATCACAAAACAGGATCAATCACAAGCACAAAAAATGCAAGACAAACACATTCAGAGAGCAATTACAACCAGTACAACAAATAACAATTAGACAGAAAATATCAGATAGGCAAACTAAAATACTTAAGCACATCCAGACAAATCAAACAAATGCAGTATGATGCATGCCTATCGTACTGCTCATGAGCTCATATGCTGGTTATATCGCCAGAACCCGACACATCCGGCAGGTAACCCGGATATCGTCTCTCTGACATGCCTCCACACTTTTGGGATATAGTGCCTGTCATATTCTCGGTATATAGTGCCCGCCACACTCATGGGATATAGTACCCGTCACATTTTCTGGGATAAAGTATTCCCATACTCTTGGGATATAGCGCCCGCCATGCTCTCGTGATATATTAAAACACAAGTAATAATATATACAGGGATAAATATATATGAGTTACTAATATAAATGACATTAGTAACATAATGATAAAAGATATATGATGAAGCATTAGCAAAGCTAAGTTCACCGAACAGTACCGATATTTACTTATACCAGCAGATTATGAACTTGATAATAATAATATTAACTAAACTTTATTTAAAG
>NC_029792.2:29681672-29714021 GCF_000816755.2 Arachis ipaensis
TTTTTCAAAAATGCGGGTCGTTATACAACCTAAGGTGAAGATTCCAGTGCCTGAGTATAAGCCTAAAATTCTATATCCTCAGAGGCTTCAAAAGGCAGCTAAGGACAAACAATTCTCAAAGTTCTTGGAAGTCTTCAAAAAGTTGCAGATTAATATTTCTTTTGCTGAGGCTTTGGAGCAAATGCCTTTTTATGCTAAATTCATGAAAGATCTATTAACAAAGAAGAAGGATTGGAAGGAGAATGAGACAGTGGTGCTCACTAAGGAGTGTCGTGCTATAATTCAGAAAAATCTCCCAGAGAAAATGAAGGATCCAGGGAGATTTTTAATTCCTTACACAATTGATGAAGTTACTATTCAGAGAGCTCTGTGTGATCTTGGAGCTAGAATCAATTTAATGTCACTGTCTTTGAGAGAAACACCAAATTAATAAGGTAAAACCAACTAGAATTTCTCTACAACTTGCTGACCGATCAATTAAATTTTTACTTAGAGTTGTTGAGAATTTTTATGGCAATTGGGAGAGTCCTGATTGACGTGCAAAAGGACAAGTTAACTCTAAGATTCATTGAAGAACTGATTGTTTTTTATGTGCTTGAAACCTTGCAGCATCCCAGTGACTCTAAAGATTGCATGAAAGTTGATTTGATTGAGCCATTGGTTCAAGAGATGTTGGAAGTAGAAGAGATTAGCAGTTCTTTGGAACCCCCTGTGGAGGAGAGATTACAAGAAATATTTAGAATAGCGACCGATTTTAGTGACCAAAAAAATTGGTTGCTAATAGCTACTGATTTAGTGACCGATATAGGATTTCAAGGACTAGAAAAATGTTGGTCGCTAAATTGGTCGCTAAATTACAATCAGCGACCAATCTTAGTGACCAAAGAAGTTGGTCACTAATAGTGACCAATTTAGCGACCGATAAGGTTTTTATACGAGTAACACAAAGTTGGTCGCTAAAATCGGTCGCTGTTTTTTAACTTAGCGACCGAATTAGCAACCGAAATGAGGAAGTAATGCTTGGAATTGTTGGTCACAAAATTGGTTGCTATTTTTTAATTTAACGACTGATTTTGCAACTAATAGAAAAATAAGATGAAAAAGATTGGTCGCTAACTCGGTCGCTAAGCTACTGGTCGCTAAATCGGTTGCTAATAATTAAGATAGTGACCGATTTAGTGACCGCGGTATAATAATGTTATAATTAATCAGTCGCTAAATCGGTTGCTAATTTAAAATATTTATTGAATTACTCTACCGTCACTAACCCTAACTCACCCTCACCAGTCACCATTCTCACCTTCTGAAACAATTATTGAACTACACTTCTCCCCCTCAAATAACCGTCATCTTCTCCAATCTTGATGTCATCGCCATCGTCTTCTGGACTCGCAGCCATCATCGTCGTCTTCTCCAGCCACGGCACTGTCGCCGTTGTCTTCTGGACTCAACATCTCGCAGTGCTTTCTCTCGCTTTTACAGCGACAAAGATAAGGTTCTCAACGAAAAGGACCAAGCCAAAGAGAATGTCTATATTAAGGTATCTCTCCCCTTTCCTTTTTCTTTCCCTTTCTAGTTCTCCTTTTTCGAAGCCCAATTCCGATGATTATTTTTTGTGCAAAAACAGAAGAGAGAGAGGTCAGAGAAACAGAAGCAACAAGCCGAGAAGGAAAAGGCAAATATGGACAAAAATGCTTCTGACAAGGTATTTGATTTTTATTCTTGTCATCAGTGTTTTAGGGTTTCGATTTCACTACTCTAATGTCTAAACATCAACCTTGTATTTTTACGATTGGATAAATTTCTTCTCACTGAAATCATAATTTAGGTTTTAAATCTATTAATTAAGACATTGGCCTCTAAAAATATTTTAGATCTTAGAATTAAATCAATCATTGTATGGTTTGTATTCCAATTCGTGAATCTTCGATAAAAAAGTTCAATGACTGTTGGTATATTTAAACTAAGCTTATCGAAAAACTATAAGCCGAATTACAGTTACTATAGATTTATTCAATTTGTTCACAAGGAGTTTAATTTGTTCCGTTATTACTATCCAATAACCTCCATTTGTTCAATTTGTTCAAGCAGGTACTCTATTCCCTAATCCAAATTTCAATCCATTTTATTATGGCTTTTCACCATATCTATATGAATATACTGACTTATTATAAAGCTTAAATTTCTAATATATCTCTTTGTTATTTGAGATCTCTCTCTAGCTCTCTGCATATAGAAGAATCTTAAAGCTTTTTCTCTGTTCTTTCTATTCTCTCTTCACACATCAACTTTGTTTTAATTTAGTAATTTATGTATTTGGTATTTAGTGATTTTGTGTCCTGCATGTCATTTTTCAATAATAGAGATTGCTAGCTCTAATAGATGAGTTTGAAGCACTATTACCTGAATTTAAACTCCTTGGGAACAAATTGAACAATTGGAGGTAAATCCTAGTTGTAATAGCTGTGATATTATTCTACTGTCTTGCTCCTTGGGTCCATTTCTTCTTTGCTATGCTCTCTCTTGTTTGTGGTTTTGTTAGGAGAAACCTTGAAGGCATGCTTACATATTAGTATGCGGCTTCATAATTTGTCCCTTGTTAGATCTTGTTATTTTGTTATATATCATGATAATTATATTGAGAGAATTAAGGCATCTCTAGATAAATAAATAGAAAGAAAAGGAATTACTATTTACAACTTTCATTATATCAATGGAGTTCAGACATTGTAAATTTTACACCTTTTGCAATTTCATGATAAGGGAATCCATAGCAATTTTTGTCATTACTGCATTTGATCCTGATAATTGCTCATATCTCTGCCATTTAAAAAAACATAAATGTGAATTAAATGGTGTAGGATCTTGGCCAGTAAGAAAGGATTTGAGATGCAAGTATGGGATGTAGAAAAAAATCTAGAAGATCAGTTACAGGAGTCTAAAATAATATGAAGTCGTCATTTGTCAATAAATGATTAATCAGCATTTATACAGCAAAATAGTAAACTTTTGTTCTAATCAACAATTAATATCTTTGTTCACGGCTTCATATTCAGGTTGAAGAGCTCGAGAGAAAACTGGAAGAGCAGGATCAGAACTCAAAGAACTTGCTTTAACAAAAGGTATTGAATTATTTTTCTTAATTTAGCACTTTCTTTTAATCTATCATATGTTTTATTTTATAATTTATTGGATTCACACTAGAAAATGCACGTGGATAGAGGCCTCCAATGAATAATGAAGATAGTACATAGTTCATTAACTTATTTTTTCATGCCCTTTAATTTTTAATAATGTTTTGGGTCACTTATTAATCGATTAGAAGAAGTAAATCCTAGGAAGTTGAAAAATGAAGAAAATCTAGCTTTTTAGATCAATGTACACAATGCTTTGGTGATGCATGTAATACTAATAATTATCCTCAAAAAGATAAAAATCTTGTTTTCTTGTAATGCTCTTCACACATTTGTCCTCTTTGATTTGCTAGTTTATAATGTACTCATTGGGACCATTGGCCATAAATCCATCAATGTACATTTAGATTTTGGATCATAAATTTGATGTTTTTTATGAATTTTGTCTTAATTTCTATATTTTGATATAGATATTGTGAATATTTTTTGTATTTATTTGAAAAATTGATTTATGCTTGATTCTTTTTATATTTTTTGAAATATAATTATTTATGAAAATCAAGTTTTAATTGTGGTATATGTGAAATTAATAAAAATCTATAATTAGAAAATCAGTAACGTTGACCGATTTAGCGACCGATTTTAGATTTTCAAATCAGACATCAGCGACCGATTTTATCAATGACCACTTTAGTGACCGAAAAGTTGGTCGCTATTTAGCGATCAATTTTCTCAGCAACCGCTTTAGCGACCGAAATGTTGGTCGCTATTTAGTGACCGATTTTCTCAACAACCAATTTAATGACCAAAAAAGTGGTCGCCATTTAGCGACCAATTTTATTAGAGACCGATTTAGCGACCAATATCGTTTGATACTAGATTGGTAGCATTGGTTGAAAATCGGTTGCTAATATCTATTACTAACAATTAGTGACCGAAGTTGGTCGCTATTTTTAAATTAGCGACCAAGGTTTTAGCGATCACCAGAATCGGTCGGTAAATCGACTGCTATTCTGGTAATTTCTTGCAGTGATAATTTAACCGAAATTGACGAATCTCCACCTCCCAGGGAGGAACCACACATGCCTACTAGGAAAGAGGGGCCACCAAAGCTTGATCTGAAGCCCCTACCTCCTTCTCTCAAGTATGCCATTTTGGGAGAAAAGAACTCTTATCCAGTGATTATAAGCTCCTCTCTGAGTAGCTGTGAAGAGGAAGCATTGTTATAAGTATTGAGAGACCACAAAACAGCTCTTGGTTGAACTATTGGTGATTTAAAAGGGATAAGCCCAGCCATGTGTATGCACAAAATCCTACTTGAGAAAGATTCTAAACCTATGGTGCAACCACAAAGGTGGCTTAATCCGGCTATGAAAGAGGTGGTATAGAAAGAAGTTACGAAGCAAAGGAAGTAGGGATCAATTACGCAGTTTCTGATAGCCTTTAGGTAAGCCCTGTACAAGCTGTTCCCAAAACAGGAGGAGTTACAATGGTTACAAATGAAAAGAATGAGCTGATTCTTACAAGAACTGTCACCGGTTAGAGAATGTGCATTGACTATATAAGGCTCAACACTGCTACTAGGAAGGACCACTTCCCTCTGTCCTTCATTGATCAGATGCTTGAGAGGTTAGTTGGACATGCATTTTATTATTTTATTGACAGATATTTAGGATATAATCAGATTACAGTGGACCCTCAAGATCAGGAGAAAATGACTTTTACTTGTCCTTTTAGTGTGTTTGGTCACCGCCGGATGCCGTTTGAATTATGCAATTCCCCAGCAACTTTTCAAAAGGTGTATGCTTTCTATATATTGTGACATGGTTAAAAGGTTTATTGAGGTATTTATAGATGATTTTTCTATTTTTGGTAATTCTTTTGATACTTGCCCACAACATCTATTCTTAGTCTTGAAATGGTGCCAAGAGACAAACCTTGTTTTAAATTGGATAAATGCCATTTCATGGTGACTGAAGGTATTGTTCTTGGGCACTATATTTCAAGAAAAGGAATAGAGGTTGATAAAGCCAAGGTGGAGGTAACTGAGAAATTACCACCACCTGCTAATGTGAAGGCAATTGGGAGTTTTCTAGGCCATGCTGATTTCTACAGAAGGTTTATAAAGGATTTTTCAAAAATTGATAAACCTTTAAGCAACCTCTTGGTTTCCGAAATTCCTTTTTGTTTTAGTGACGACATGCATGCCTTTGAGACTCTGAATGCTAAGCTTGTCTCTGCACCCATCATAGCTCCTCCTAATTGGGATTTACCTTTTGAGTTGATGTGTGATGCTAGCGACTATGCTATAGGAGCTGTTTTGGGGAAGAGACCAGACAAGCTATTGCATGTCATATACTATGCAAGTCGTGTCTTAAACGATGTGCAAAAGAATTACACAACTACAGAAAAAGAACTTTTAGCCGTGGTTTATGCATTTGATAAGTTTAGGTCCTATTTGATTAGTTCAAAAGTTATTGTTTATATAGACCATGCTGCACTTAAGTATCTTTTGACAAAGCCAGACGCTAAATCTAGAATGATTATGTGGGTTCTTCTTCTTCTGGAGTTTGACATTGAAATCAGACACCGGAATGGTTCAGAAAATCAGGTAGCTAATCACCTCTCTAGAATTAAACCTGAAGAAGCAGTGATTCACCCATTCCAGTGAATGAAACTTTCCCTGATGAACAACTCTTTGTTATACATTTGTTATACATGGAGCCCCCCGATTTGCAGACATAGCAAAGTGCAAGGCCAGCTAGATCATTCCCTAGGATTTCACTAAGCCACAAGTTAAGAAGTTGCTCCATGATGCAAAGTATTTCTTGTGGGAAGAACCTTATCTATTCAAGAGGTGCTAAGATGGGATCATCCAAAGGTATATTCCAGATGAAGAAACAAGTCAAGTGCTTTGGCATTGTCATGGGTTCGAATACGGTGGACACTTTGGTGGTGAGAGGACTGCATCAAAGGTCCTTCAATATGGTTTTTATTGACCCACCCTATTTAGAGATGCTCGGGACTTTGTGAGGAACTGTGATCAGTGCCAGAGAACTAGGAATCTACACAGGCATAATCAGATGCCACTGCAAGATATCTTGGAAGTAGAGTTATTTGATGTATGGGAAATCGATTTTATGAGACCGTTTGATAAATCACTATTTTATGGTTTATCTTGTGCTCAATTGAGTGGATTTTATCAACTCTTTACCCACTTATTCATACTATTTGCATAGTTTTATATTTGCCTTCCTAATTATGTGCTTTGATTGAAAACATGCTTCTTTGACCTTAAGTTCCCTATGTTTAATCCTCTCTTATCACCATTAGATGCCTTGATATGTGTGTTAAGTGATTTCAGAGATTACAGGGCAGGAATGGCTTAGAGGATGGAAAGGAAGCATGCAAAGGTGGAAGGAATACAAGAAGTTGAAGGAACTGCAAAGCTGTCAGCCTGACCCTCTCGCACTAAAACGATCATAACTTGAGCTACAGAGGTCCAAATAATGCGGTTTCAGTTGCATTGGAAAGCTAACGTCCGGGGCTTCGATTTGATATTAATATGCCATAGTTTCTCTGACGTGAACGCGTGCTTCATGCAGACACGTCGCAGTTCCAAAAATCAGTGTGGCAGATTTCTTCTCCAGCGATTTCTGAACTATTTCTGACCCAGTTCTCGGCCCAGAAAATATAGATTAGAGGCTATAAAGTGGGGGAATGCATCCATTGATCTTAGTAAAAGGTGCTTTGGATGCACGTGGTTCCAAGTTAATGCCAGATAAAAAAGATTTTGGTTATAGTTTTCCTTGCGATGGTCCGGGACGAGGTGGTCCTTGTGATATTTCGGCTTGGGACAATAAGCTTTCACATTCACAATTTTATGATTTAGATGTAGTTTTTAGAGAGAGAGGTTCTCTCCTCTCTCTTAGGATTAGTATTTAGGATTTCTCTTAGTTTTAGGAGTGACTCTCAATCCCAGGTTCAATGTTCTTTTTATTTATTTTCTCAATTTAACTTATGAACTCTTCCATGTTACATTTGATATCTTTATTAGTGCTAATTGAAGTATTTCAGAATTACGATTGCTCTCTTTAATTTATGTATTCAAATTATTTTCATTCAAGTAGATTCTCTTCTCTTTTGGCTTTGGTTGAGTCATTGGAGACACTTGAGTTATCAAACTCATTGTTGATTGAAAATTGGATTTCTTCATTTCATTAATTCAAGTTCCAATAACTCTAGCCTTTCCTGAGGAAAGACTAGGACCTGAGGAATCAAAATTAATTCATCCACTTAACTTATCTTCATAGTTAGAGGTTAACAAAGTGGGAGAAAAATCCAATTCTCATTACAATTGATAAGGATAATCAGGATAGAACTTCCAGTTCTTATACCTTGCCAAGAGTTTATTTTACAGTTATTATTATTTTATTTTACTTGTCATTCAACATACTTTTTACCTTGATCCAAAACCCTAATTTACAACTCATAACCAATAATAAGAACATACCTCCATGCAATTCCTTGAGAAGACGACCCGAGGTTTAAATACTTCGGTTATCAATTTATTTAGGGGTTTGTTACTTGTGACAACCAAAACGTTTGTATGAAAGGACTTTTGAAGGTTTAGAAACCATACTTGCAACGAGGATTTATCCGCAAATTTCTAGACCACGCAAGAGTTCTAACGTCAAAATGGCGCCGTTGCCGGGGAATTGCAAACGTGTGCCTTATTATTGGTTATTGTAAATATTTGCTTTTTACTTGTTTATTTGTTTTTATTTTAGTTTTTATTTTTGCTTTTTCATAAATTAAGAGGCTATTGGTTTTTTTTAGTTATTAAAAATTTTTTTTTCAAAAATTTATTTTTCGTGTTCATCTTGATCTTCAAGTTATTCTTCGTGTTCATCTTGACCTTCAAGTTGTTCTTACTTATTTTCTTCGTTTTGATCTAAAAATTTTAAGTTTGTTGTCATTTTATTGTTTTTCTCTTTCCTTATTAATTTCAAAAATTCAAAATTTAAAAATCAAATTTCAAAATTCAAATTTAAAAATTTTCAAAATTCAATTTTAAAAATTTTTTTTCAAATTTCAAATCTCAAAATTCAAAAATTCAAATTTCAAATTTTAAAATTTAATTTTCAAATTCAAAATTTAAATAACCTTTTAATTTAAAATTGTTTTTTATTTTCATTTTTAATTTTTATTTGCTACTATGAACTCTCACCCCTTTGGCTATGAGTCTGGTTACAATTATGTTGCAGGATGAAGAAATTACAATGAGAACAGGCATCAAGGTTGGAACAATCAAAGATGGGAGGAGCCACAAGGATTTGATCAACCCTCATGGCAACAACCACCTCCAATGAACTATCAACAACCACCACCATATGCCTATAAACCCTCTCTTCAACATAGCTTTGGACCACCATACTCACAAGCCCCTTACCACCAAACACTCTCATATGATCCTAACCCTTATCCACCATACCAACCACCTTATGAGCCATATGAACCATATCAAGAACCACCAGTTTCCTTGTACCATGTCCATATCCATCACCTCAAGACTCAACAGAGCGTCTCACGGAAACATGTGCAAAACTTCATGCCACACTTCACCAATTAAATCAAGCAATAAATAGACTACCTTCCCGACGTTCAGACACTCAAAGAACCCCCATGGCTTCATGTGGGCAATCTAATGAAGAACGTAGCATGAAGGAGATATTAGAAACTCCAATGGACAATGAGGAACATGGCTTGTATTGGAACAAGTGGAGGAAGCCATAATAGTTGCAGAGGAAGAAGTGGTTGAAGACTTAGGAGATGCAGAACCTCCATGGGAAACTCCAGCCATAGAACCTCCTTCAAAGACGTTTGAAATTGATGTTGAGGAGGGTGTACAACCTTCAAGACATATCATGGCTAAAGACTTTGAAGAGGTTAATCAAGAGATGGAGATTCAAGAAGAAGAAGAACAACCTCCTATGCCTTTGGTAAATAGTGAAGAAGAGACTGAATTGGAAGAAAGCTACTAAGAGAAAGAGGTTGATGTTGAAGAAACTTGCAAAGAGGTGGAAGTTGTCAGAGAAGAGCACAAGGGAGTGGAGCTTGCAATTTCATTAGAAATACCTCCCCCTAAGTTACCATCATCCTTCACAACATTCAAGTGGGTAAAATTCATATCCCTCAGCTTTCTAATTCCACTTGAATATGGGCTACTGGAGACGGATAGTCAACTTAGAGCTCTTTGTGGCATTAAGAGTAAGAGGAAGATGGTCAGTGGTAAGAATTGTCCTGTAAGGTTCATTATGGTTGGAAGCTTTAAGTTTAAACGCAAAGGTTGGTGTAAAGCTCAATTGAATGGGTCTAGGAAGCTGTTTGGTAGCTGCAATGAGAATTCAAATTACTTATCACCCGGTTGGAAAAATACAGATCCCGACAAAAATGGGTGTAAAAGCAAGATTTGGGATCCTGGAATTTGCTCTGACATTTGTCACCCCGGGAGCCTAAGAATCTGTTTGAAGCTTCTTAAGGGCTTTACATGCCTAGTTTGGGATCCTAGAGGCTACTGGAATTACAAACATTGGTGGAGATTCTTGGATGAGTTCAAGCACAAGCCACCATAACAGGAAGCTCACCAAATGTCCAACTTAAGGACTTTAACTAAAAGTGCTGGGTGGGAGACAACCCACCATGGTATGATCGTTCCTTTTTCATTTTTATTTAGTTTTATTTGCTTTCGAGTTTTATTTTATTTTATTATATTGAACCTGGAGTTTTGCATCACATTCATATTAACACTGCATTCTGTATTTTTTCAGATTTAAAAGAAAAAAGGCATGCACGCGACGCGGCAGCGTCGCTGACGCGTCCACGTCACCAGTGCAATGGGAAGAAAAGAAGACGAACAGAAAGTCACGCGATAGCGTGGCTGGAGGCGCGCCTTTAGCATAATTTGATCCCATACGATCGCGTCGCTGACGCGTCTGCGTCAGGTGGGAACATTGGCCTCCCACGCGACCGCGTCACCCACGCGGCCACGTGACCTGAAAATCGACGTCAAAAGGGTGCACGACCGAAAGTTGTGCGAGAGTGGTGCTGGACTGGTACTGATCGCACACGCCTTACCACGCGGACGCATGGCTCACGCGTCCGCGTCATATCCCCATGATGGCCACTCACGCGATCGCGTCGACCACGCGACCGCGTCACCCTGGATTTTGGCAATACCAAGTTTCGAACAGAGAGTTGTGCGACCGCGAGGCTGCACTCGGGCCAATCGCACAAATCAGGTCACGCGATCGCGTGACCCACGCGTCCGCGTCACCTGACCCTATCACGCACCACGCGACCGCGTCACCCACGCGTCCACGTCGCCAGCGTCGCACAACCTATCCAGATTAGTCCCAATTTTCTTATCTTTTTCTTTTCCAAATCCTTATTTTTGTTTTCCCTTATTATTATTTCTTTCTTTTCTCTTCTTTCCCTTCTCATTCTTCCTATCTTTTATTTTATTTTACTTAATTTATTTGCATATTTCATTCACTGCACCTTACTTTTATGCATATTTTTATTTTCTTTTCTAAATTAATTAATTTTTCTTTCTTTAGTGTTACAATTTTCTTATTCAACTGTTGCATATTTTCTTGAATTTATTTTGGTGCTCAGTGACTTATTTTATTCTGATTGGGTAACATTATTTAAATCAATACTAATCTTTTATAATACTTGCACTTCATTTTCATTGACATGAACTTATATTGATATTTTTATTACCCACATTCCTCCCCTTTGTTGCAAATTTTGCACCACTAGTATGCCATGTGCTTCTATTGTTTTCTCACGAACATGTTGAAGCTTCCATGTAAATGAGACCCTTATCATTTGGCATTAACCCAACCATACTTCATTTATTTTCTTATCTCTATTATTGGGTTACCTTTCTTTCCTTTTTCTTTCAAGATGGCCACCAGGAAGAGAACCGGAAGACGTTTACATGAGGGGACAGATAAGTCCATCAGCACAATCCTTGGAGAAAAGCATCAGTTGGAGAGACCCGTCCACTTGTACATCTTAGCATGCACCGAGGACGATGCAATCTTTAAGTGTGGGGAGGTCGATACCGATCTCCTTGGGTTAGTATTTTCTTTTCAACACCAATATTTTATTTTCTTTATTTGTTCATTGTTGCATCTGCATATTTGATTGCATGTTTATTTGATTTTGTGCATTTAGTTACTACTTGGTTAAAGTAATAAATTTCTTTTTAGGACTCTATTTTTGAAATTTTTCACTAATTTAAATTAAAAAAAAATTCTATGTTAAAACTTGTTTGGAAGTTGTATTTGGAACATGGTTTTTGAGCTAAAGAACACACAACCTGTGAGATTTGAGCTTATTTACATGGTTATATTATTTAACAATAAATTTTTTTGTGTGTGTTTTCTTCTCTATAATTGCAATCTTTGCTTTGTTCCATTCTATATGTCCATTATTTAGTATATTTACATGCTTGCATATGATTGAGGCCATTGTTTGATTTTAGCTCACTTATCCCAAATAAGCCTATCCTTTAAATCACCCTTGTCAGCCACTTTGAGCCTTTTAATCCCATATGTTCTGTTTTATAACCACATTACTAGCCTTAAGCAAAAAAACAAATTAAAAATCCCAAGTTGAATCCTTGGTTAGCTTAAGATAGATATTGTGTATAATTTAAGTGTGGGGAATTTTATGGGAACATGGGATGATATGAAAAAGAAGGGAATTAAATTGAATAAGTTATTTAAAAATTTGGGAAGCATGCTCATATGAAATCAAAATAATTAAATTACCATGTGCATTGAAAAAAAAAAAGAAAAAATATATTACGTAATTAAATAAAGGGATACAAAAAAAACGAGAAGAAAAGAAAAGAGAAGAAAAATAATATTACCCCAAATGCAAAATAAAAAGAATCAATGCACATGGGACAAAATTCAAAAATAAGTTTGATACTTGAGCATGAAATACAAAAGTGAAAAAAAAATTTGGGTAGCTAGGTAAAGCATTTTTTTTTTAATTATATAAAGTATGTATATGTTAGGTGAGATCTTAGACTAATCAAGGATTCACTTTATAAAGCTCACTTAGCCATATATATACCCTTACCCTTACCTTAGCCCCATTACAACCTTGAAAAGACCTCATGATGTTTGCATTGATACATTAAATATTGTTGATTGGTTAGATGAAGAACAAAGTTTTAGAAAGCATGAATAGAGAAGAGTAGAGTGAATTACCCTATACACTTGAGAGACTAGAGTGATATACACTACTAGTGAGGGTTCAAGGCTTGATTCTATGATTCCCTGCTTTCATGAGCTATCTTCTTACAAGTTTACTTGCTTTTTATTGTATGATTTGAATTAGTGAAATCTGATTTATGTTTGTCTTGAAGAACTCATTTACTTTTAACCAAGTAGATAGAAACATCTTAGCATGTAGTTGCATTCATACAGATAGGTTGCATTTCATACATTCTACCATTCCTCTTCATTCCCTTATAGCTTCTCTTGAGCTTAGCATGAGGACATGCTATTGTTTAAGTGTGGGAAGGTTGATAAACCACTATTTTATGGTTTATCTTGTGCTCAATTGAATGGATTTTATCAACTCTTTACCCACTTATTCATACTATTTGCATGATTTTACATTTGCCTTCCTAATTATGTGCTTTGATTGAAAACATGCTTCTTTGACCTTAAGTTTCCTATGTTTAATCCTCTCTTATCACCATTAGATGTCTTGATATGTGTGTTAAGTGATTTCAGAGATTACAGGGCAGGAATGGCTTAGAGGATGGAAAGGAAGCATGCAAAAATGGAAGGAATACAAGAAGTTGAAGGAACTGCAAAGCTGTCAGCCTGACCCTCTCGCACTAAAACGGTCATAACTTGAGCTACAGAGGTCCAAACGACGCGGTTCCAGTTGCGTTGGAAAGCTAACGTCCGGGGCTTCTATTTGATATATAATATGCCATAGTTTCCCTCACGCTAGGTGACGCGAACGTGTGCTCCATGAGGACGCGTTGTAGTTCCAAAAATCAGCGTGGCAGATTTCTTCTCCAGCGATTTCTGGGCTGTTTCTGACCCAGTTCTCGGCCCAGAAAATACAGATTAGAGGCTATAAAGTGGGGGAATGCATCCATTCAAAAATAAGCATTGACATTCACAATTTTAGGATTTAGATGTAGTTTTTAGAGAGAGAAGTTCTCTCCTCTCTCTTAGGATTAGTAATTAGGATTTCTCTTAGTTTTAGGAGTAACTCTCAATCCCAGGTTCAATGTTCTTTTTATTTATTTTCTCAATTTAATTTATGAAGTATTCCATGTTACATTTGATATCTTTATTAGTGCTAATTGAAGTATTTCAAAATTACGATTGCTCTCTTTAATTTATGTATTCAAATTATTTTCATTCAAGTAGATTCTCTTCTCTTTTGGTTTTGGTTGAGTCATTGGAGACACTTGAGTTATCAAACTCATTGTTGATTGAAAATTGGATTTCTTCATTTCTTTAATTCAAGTTCCAATAACTCTAGCCTTTCCCGAGGAAAGACTAGGACCTGAGGAATCAAAATTAATTCATCCACTTAACTTACCTTCATAGTTAGAGGTTAACAAAGTGGGAGAAAAATCCAATTCTCATTACAATTGATAAGGATAATCAAGATAGAACTTCCAGTTCTTATACCTTGCCAAGAGTTTATTTTACAGTTATTATTATTTTATTTTACTTGTCATTCAACATACTTTTTACCTTGATCTAAAACCCCAATTTACAACTCATAACCAATAATAAGAACATACCTCCCTGCAATTCCTTGAGAAGACGACCCGAGGTTTAAATACTTTGGTTATCAATTTATTTAGGGGTTTATTACTTGTGACAACCAAAACGTTTGTATGAAAGGACTTTTAAAGGTTTAGAAACTATACTTGCAATGAGGATTTATCCGCAAATTTCTAGACCACGCAAAAGTTCTAACGTCACCGTTCCCTCCTTCGTACTCAAACAACTATATTTTGGTGGTTGTTGATTATGTGTCCAAGTGGGTGGAGGTAGTGCCTTTGGCCACCAATGATGCCAACGTTGTGATTAGCTTTCTTCAGAGGTACATATTTAGCCGGTTTGGTGTCCCACGAACCTTAATCAAAAATGGGGGTAGTCACTTTTGCAACAAATAACTAGATTCTCTTATTCAGTGATATGGAGTCCGACATAAGGTGGCTACCCCCTATCACCCTCGGACAAGTGGATAGGTGGAGGTCTCCAACAGAAAACTCAAACAAATTTTAGAAAAGACCATGAGTGCTTCAAGGAAGGACTAGGCTAGGAAGATAAATGATGCTCTTTGGGCTTACCGGACAACTCTCAAGACTCCGACCGGCATGTCCCCTTATCAGTTGCTCTATGGCAAAGCATGTCACTTGCTAGTGGAGTTAGAGCATAGAGCTTACTGGGCTACTATGTTCTTGAACTTTGATCCCAAGGCTGCAGGAGAAAAAAGGCTTCTCCAACTCAATGAGCTTGATAATTTTCGGACCACAGCTTATGAAAATGCCAAGCTATACAAAGAGAAAACATAAGTGTGGCATGATAAGAAGATAGTAACCAGAATATTTGAGCCAGACCATAAAGTCTTTCTCTTTAACTCAAGGCTTAAGATATTTTCAAGAAAGCTAAAATCTCGGTGGTCAAAGCCTTTTCTAATCACTAAAGTGTCTTCCTACGGTCATGTGGAAATCATGGAAGAGAACTCCGACAGGAGGTTCACTATCAATGGCCATAGGTTGAAGCAATATCTTGGTGGCAACGTCGATCACCAATAGACTACTCATCTACTCACTTAGCAAAATTGAATCGTCAAGCTAGTGATGTTAACGAAGCGCTCGTTGGGAAGCAACCCAATCTTTTGTATACTTTTTTTATTTTTATTTGTCTTGTTTTCTTAGTTCGTAGTTTTCATTATTTTTATCTTTATTTAAGTCATGCAAATTGGTTGAAACAGAAACGGGAAAGCTTGGAATAAACAGGGGAACTTTTGGAGATGAAGGAGCTCACTGGCATCTGGGCGTTTAGCGCTAGTAAGGAGCTCCAAAGGGAGAGCTCACTGGACATATGGCGTTTAGCGCCACTTCTGGGCATTTGGCACCAGGTGCATGATACAAGAGGAGGATGCTACAGGTGTCTTGGCGTTTAGCACCAATTTTTGGCATTTAGTGCCAGATATTCAAAAAAAAATCCAAGCTGGCATTTAGCACAACCCACGGTGTTTGGCACCAGGTGTGCCACACACCAAGTTTAGTGTTCGGGACGTACAGCGCTAAACGCCACATCAGTGGCATTTAGCGCCAATTATGCTACAACCACCCCTTTCTTTTGTGGATTCAAATTTTGAAATCAAATCCCCTTGATTCTCTCCCCGTTTCCTTGTGATCCTCTCCCCTTTTCTTCCTCTTGACACCCGTTATCCCTCCTCCATCAAATCCCTCCCCATTCCCTAAAATCTCTCCACTTCCCAATACACCCCACCAAATTCTCTTCTATCCTGACTCCCTCACTTCTTTTTTCTTTCCCTCTATTATAAATGCCACCACCATCCCTCCCCTTCTTCACTTATCCTTCCAGTCCCTCCACCCACAATACACGCATTCCCTCTCTCTCCCACACTACCCATTCCCCTTCTTTCTTCTAAATCCACAATAGTCCCCTCTTCTCTCTTTCTCCCTCTGTTCTTTTTTCTTCTAATTTTTTCTGTTTTTGCTTAGGAACAAGTAAATCTTTAAGTTCTTTAATGTCGATTAAACTCTTTATTTTTATTATCAATGGCACCAAAGGGTCAAAAATCGTCATCAAGGAAGAGAAAAAGAAAAACACTGAAAATAACGCCTTTCAATGTAACATGATTCCGTACAAAGTTGCATGAGAAACACTTATTCAAGCTTATGAACAAGAAAAAGGTGATTCCGGAGGTTAGATTTGATCTCAAGCCGGATGAATATCTTGAAATCTAGTACCAAATTGCTCAAAGAGGCTGCGAAGTTCTGACCAATCCACATACCGAGGTGGGACAACTGAAGGTCCAAGAGTTCTATGGGAATGCTTGGATTACATATAGAGATGTTCATGGTATGAATGCAAAAGACTATCGTACTTTTGTACGAGGAAGAGTCCTCGTCTTTAGTCAGAGGAGTGTGAGAGAGATGCTCCACTTACCACCTCCAAGTAACCCCATATGGTTGGACGCTTATGATGAGAGGATGAGTCGAGATTGGAGATATGAGCGAGTGCTCGAGGATATTTATTTCCCGGGAGCTCAGTGGAGAATAGGTGTGGACAAACTCCCAAATCAATTGGGGCAGAGCGACCTCAAGGCAGTGGCAAGTGGATTGTTGAAAGTCTTCCAACGATCTATTCTTCCAACAAGAAACCGTTTTGAGGCCACTGTGGATAGAGCCATCATGATCCATTGCATCATGATAGGGTATGAGGTAGATATGGCTGAAATAATTCCTCGACAAATATACAACATTGCCTCCAATCCCTCTTCACATGATAAGTTGGTCATTCCTCATCTTATTCACCGCCTCTGTGAAGCTGCTAGGGTGAACTTGGAGAATGACTTCCTAATTCCCATTGAGAGACCAATCTCCAAGAAAACCATGGAATATGCGAGGGTGGTGGTTCAGAAAAGAGAGCAAGCCAAAGAAGAAGAAGTTCTGCAAGCTCCTCCACCTCGACAAGAACAACCCATCATGCCTCAAGGATGTTCATACCCTGGACCAAGTGATGAGCCGATATTTTACGATATATTTTCGTTTGATTTGAGTGAATTTCATCATATAAACCCACATTTATTCATCTAAATAGCATGCTTTTGAGATTTCTTCCTAAATTGTGCTTAAAAGTGAAAACATGCTCTTTTGTGCTTAAATTTAGTCAATTTTATTCACTTTAATCCTATTTAGTACCTTGATGTATTTGTTAAGTGATTTCAGGTTTTCAAGGCAAGCATGGGTTGAAGAAGTGAGGAAAAGAGCATGCAAAAGGAAAGAAATCATGAAGAAATGGAGTTTGGAAGTTCCAGCACCCGTGCGCACGCACAAGCATGCGTTCGCATGCACAACGAAGATTTGTGAGCGACGCGTACGCATGGGAGTGAATTTTGTGCAGTGACGCGTACGCGTGACCCACACGTACCCGTGACCCGAGTTACGTCATCTCATTGATTGTAAATCGCTGGGGGCGAATTCTGGGCCTTCAAAACCCAATCCAACCCATTTCTGAAGCTATTTGAGGCCAAAGTGAAGAGGAATGAAGGGAGGAGCAATTAGGATTAGCTTTTACATGCTTTTCTCTTAATTTCTAGAGAGAGAAGCTCCCCCCCTCTCTCTAGAATTAGGTTAGGTTTAGTTTAATTTCCTTTAATTTCAGCATTTAATTCTTGTTTTAGTCTAGTTTCATTTATGTTTCTATGCTTTCTTGTGTTTATCTTCTTCCTCTCTTTTACTATTTTCTCTTTTATGTCAATTTTCATGTTATGAACACTTTTGTTATTTTAATTCCAAGTAATGCAATTTATGTTTCCATGTCATTTATTGCTTTCTTTAGTTGTTGTTATGATTTTCTTACTTTGGTAGCTTTAGAATTTATTTTGTTGTAATTTAATATTATTTTATTTTTATGCACACCAAGTGTTTGATGAAATGCTTAGCTTAGTTTTCACTTAGTTTTTCTACACTCTTGGCTTGGAATTGGTGACTTTGGTGATCCTTGAGTCATTAATGTCCACTCTTGTTTGATACATTAGAGTAGTTAGTTGATTTGGTCTCCATTGACTCTATGTGACCCTTAGTGTTGACATAGGACTTATAGATTGAAATTAACTATGCCTATTTGACTTATCTTCGATGTAAGGTTGACTAAGTAGGATTAACTCTTCATAATCATCATATGTTTGTGGTCAATGTCTAGGATAGGTAGCCTTAGCTCTCAATTACTTACCAAGATGTTTTCTTGCATCTAAAGTTTCCTTTTCTTGCACTCTATTGCTTTTGACTTTTATTACTTTGATGTTTAATTCCTTGCATGTTTAGTTTTCACACTCTTGGTTGAAAAATTTGGGTGTTTGGGTGGAATTGAGTTGTGGATGTCCATTCCGCATTGTGTGAGAATGGTTAATTGGTTTGGTTTCCATTGACGCTAGTCTTTCACTAAGTAATTAGTGAGTTGACTAGGACTTATGGATTGAGATCAATTACCCCCTTTTGACTAATTCTCAAGTAGGATTGACTAATTGGGATTAATTCCACACAATTGCCATGTTTGTGGTCTATAACTAGGATAGGAATCCCGAATTCTCCAATTCTCACCAAGATCCCCTTTTAGTACTTAATTTCCATTTCCATTGCTTAATTGCTTTACTTTTAATTTCTTGCATGATCATTTGCTCTCTTGCTATTCACACCTCTCTCTCTCTCTTGTATTCATTCCCAATTCCCTATGCTCTCTCTCATAGCCAATGATATGACATTTTATTGCAACTCCTAGGGAAGACGTTCCGGGAGTTTAATTACTCTCGGTTATAATTTGATTGATGATCAATGGTTGGGTTTGGACTATACTTACAATGTCAATCCTATTTTTAGTGCGAAAATCTAAACCCATGCTTTTGGTCATTGTCATCAAGCTATAAGGTTCGGGTTAGACGATGATGAAAATGGCTGACCTGTTCTAAGGTTGGTTTGTCTCCGACCTCTTCATAAAGAGCTCGGCCAAATCACTATTGAGGCCCAATGGGCCCAGGACAGAAGATCACAGCCCACCTAAAGGCGGCTGGCCAAAAAATAGGTGATCTCACCCACCAAAAGATAAGATAAGATAACAAACTTATCTCAAGGGAGGTCACTCAACACTACTATAAATACACTGGAGCACCCAGGTATAACTCATACTCTGATTCAACACAAAAAAACCTGCCTAAAGCCCGTGCTAACTTAAGCATCGGAGTCTCTTGCAGGTACCACCACCCTCCGGTGTCCAAGGATCAGCAGCAATCTCAAGATCAGCAAGTCGGACCCGACAGCTCCGATCACGCCCAAGGATCTCATCCGAAGATCGACCTCTAGTTTCAGGTAACCCTCGGAACATTGGCACCGTTGCTGGGGAACCTGGAAGTCATCCTACCATCATAGCAGATAACCCTGACAATGACCATGACTCCGGATTGGAAGAAAAAACGCCGCATAAGAACACGGATGCTGCATCAAAGGAAACACCTCAATCCAAGAAAGACAAGAAAACCCCAAGCATAGAGATCTTAGATACAATTCGTGAACAGCAAGATCGCCTTAAACAGATCGAACAGGAAGCTGAACGGAAGCGAGAGGCCGAGAGAGACCTCTGGAAAGAAACAAGACGGTGTCGAGAGTTGGAAGACAAGCTCCTAAAGCTCGAAGCCGACCTCAAAACTAAGGCCACATGATCCAGCCGCGAAGATAGTCCCCACAAGGACCAAGATCCGTTCACAAAGGAGATCATGAAAGCTAAAGTTCCAAAGAACTTCAAAGCCCCCGACATGACCCTATACGACGGTACGTCTAATCCAAGCCACCACCTCAGCAATTTCAGAAGTCGGATGTATCTTACGGATGCCTCAGATGCAATCCGTTGTAAATTTTTCCCAACCACTTTGACCAAAACGGCAATAAGGTGGTTTGACAGCTTGCCGCCAAGGTCGATAGCAAGCTTCGATAACCTCGCCAAGAAGATCTTAGCTAGATTCTCCATCCAGAAAGATAAAGCCAAGCATGCTCCAAGCCTTCTAGGGATTAAGCAAGGAGATCGGGAAAGTCTTCGCAGTTACATGGAGAGATTCAACAAAGTATGCTTGGATATACAAAATTTTCAACAGAAGCAGCCATCATGGGTATCATCAATGGCCTACGAGAAGGACCCTTTAGTCACTCCATATCCAAAAAACATCCAACATCTCTCAACAAGGTTCAAGAACGGGCGGAAAAATACATTAATATGGAAGAGAACTCCCGATTGGGAGAAACCTCAAAGAATGGATTCCCCTACCCACCTTGGGATAGGGATAAAGGATCTAAGAAGAAGGAAGACCAATCTACTGAGAAACCCAGAAACTTCCATAACTACACCCTTCTTCAGGTGTCTCTCGTGGACGTTTACCGGGAGATATGTAACACTGAGAAGATCCCACCACCTCGCCTAATTAAACACAAGAGAAGAGGAAGTCAGACAGAGTATTGTGAATACCACCGAATCTACGGAAATTTACCAATGAGTACTATGACGTAAAGAATGTTATAGAAAAATTCACACGAGAAGGGAGATTAGATCGGTTCTTAGCCAATAGAGCGAATGAACCAAAAAAGAGAAGAAGGGATGAAGAGGTCGAACGAGCTGAACGTCCCCCTCACACCCCTGAGAGACATGTTCACATGATAAACGGAGGATTCGCAGAAGGAGGGATCTCTAAATCATCCCGCAAAAAATACCTCAAAGAAGTGTATCATGTCGGAGAGGGGGATAGGTCACCTGACCTCCCCACTATCTCCTTCACTCAAAAGGATGCCGCAGGAATCATCCCGGGGCATGATGACTGTAACACCCTAACTACCAAAGCTCGCACTTCCGGCTGCGCGACTCTGATAGCTCGGACATTACGACGACACTTATATAAGTTAATACTGCGGCAGCGGCCAGAAGCTCCGGCGGATCAACTGAAAAAAACCGTACAGCATCAAAACCATCTCGAAAACTAAAAAGACAGAAACCTCGAATGAACCCTTACCGGCAATTTTTTCGGCGACTGCAGAAGTAGCCAGAAGCTACGCAGTGGTTCCGGGAGTCGCAGAACCACTCCTGGCGACCAGAACCCTTTTCTGATGGCGGCGGTTCCGACCGAGGCGGCGCCGGCGACGTGAACGGCAGCTGGTTACGGTGGTTGGACCTCCAGCTCGGCCTCAGCTCTCTCTGTCTCTCCTGCTCGGTGTGACTGGACGACCTTCCTCCCAACGGCACGGAGGCGGCAAACCCTAGCAGTGGCGGCGGTCTTCCCCGGACGACAGTGGCAGTGCGACAGACCGGAGCAACGCGGCGGCGTAACCAAGGATACTCAAGCAATAAAGTTTGCTAGACACAATTCAATTAACAACCCCAAAGATAACCCTTGAATCAAAGAAATCCAATAGGATCAACAAAGAGGAGGATCAGCGCATTAATTTGAACCAAATTCAAATTGGGTCGAGAAGTATGAGGTTTATAGAAGAGAATATCTCAGACCCAAGACAAAGCTCACAGAACTCAAGAGCATAATTAAAATACTTCCGAATACATTGTTCTTAAAAGAATCGAAAACTTGTAAAAATATCACTTCGCAGTCTGAAAGAGAAGTTAAACAACAAACATTCTTCAAGGGAGTAACAAAAGCATAAACGTGGCTTTACTTCAATATAATTTCATGTTGAAGTAGATTATGCAGAGTTTTAAAAAAAACAAGCAACTTGCCTTAATTATCTTTAATAAAATGATTTCCGAAATTAAGGCTATAAATAACTATATGATTTGAGACTTGATCATAATAAGACTTTTCAAAAGTTCTGAGTCTTACAATGACCCCGTGGTCATTACAATCATACTCGCCAACACCAACCTTCACCGAACGTTGCTAGACCAAGGAAGTTCTGCAAATATCCTATTCAAATCCGACTTCGATAAGCTCGGCCTACAAGAGAGAGAGCTTAGAACTTATCCAAATAGCTTGTTCGGACTCGGAGATGCCACGATCCAACCACTTGGGTACATTCCACTGCACACAACATTTGGAAAAGGAACGCGGTCTAGAACATTGAGCATTGACTATATCGTAGTCGACGTGAACTCCACATACAATGCCTTTATAGGATGGACAACGTTAAATCAACTCGCTGTGGTGGTCTCCACTCCCCATCTATGCATGAAGTTCCCAACTACAGAAGGGATCGCTACCATAAAAGGGGACCAAAAACTCGCGCGACGCTGTTACAACGAAAGTCTGAACCTTAAAGGCGACCTCAGGGGAAAGGAAACCAATACCATAGAACTCGGGGGAATTCGAGCTCGCGAAGAACTCCGTCCTCAACCAGAAGGTGAGACCAAAGAAGTTCAAATTGGAGACACTCAAGACAAAACAACAAACATAGGGGCGAATCTAAATGAAGATCGAAAGGAGCTGCTAACAAAGCTCCTAAAGGATAATTCCGACTTCTTTGCATGGAAGGCCACCGACATGCCCGGTAGTGATCCTAGACTAATGTGTCATAAGTTAGTCGTATACCCTAGGACACGGCCAGCATAGTAGAAACGTAGGAAGCTTGGTCCAGAGAGGTCACAAGCCGTAGAGGAGCAGGTACATGCCTTGCTGGAGGTAGGATTCATAAGGGAGGTAAAATATCCATTGTGGCTAGCCAATGTAGTATTGGTCAAAAAGTCAAATGGGAAGTGGTAGATGTGCACTGATTACACCGACCTCAATAAATCCTGCCCAAAAGATCCTTACCCACTCTCGAATATAGACACACTAGTCGATGCTTCATCGGGATACAAGTACCTCTCCTTCATGGATGCTTACTCGGGATACAACCAAATTCTGATGTATCAACCCGACCAAGAGAAAACCTCATTCCTAACCCCAAGAGCAAACTACTGCTACATAGTCATGCCCTTCGGACTCAAGAACGCAGGGGCTACATATCAAAGATTGATGAACAAAGTATTCGCCAATCACATCGAAAAGCTGATGAAGGTATATGTAGATGACATGCTGGTAAAGACACAAAGGGAGGAAATGTTATTATCCGACCTCACTGAAGTGTTCAACACCATAAGAAAGCATGGGATGGGACTTAACCCCACAAAGTGCACTTTCGCAGTAGAAGCTGGTAAATACCTGGGCTTCATGCTCACTCAAAGGGGGATTGAAGCAAACCCGGATAAATGCCAGGCCATACTTAGCATGAAAAGCCCGACCTGTGTTAAGGAGGTCTAGCAGCTCAATGGAAGACTAGCAGCTCTATCTAGATTCCTAGCTGGATCAGCATTAAGATCTCTCCCTTTCTACGTAACACTAAGGAAAGGAAAGAGGTTCGAATGGACCCCAGAATGTGGAAGGGCCTTCCAATATTTCAAGACATTCCTAGGGCAACCACCCATCTTAACCCGACCCAGGGAAGGAGAAGAACTAATCCTATACCTCGCCGTAGGAAGTCGGGCAATAGCTTCAGCACTAGTCAGAGAAGACGAAAATGGGCAACAACTCATCTACTTCATCAGTAAGGTTCTACAAGAGGTTGAATTAAACTATCAAAAGATAGAAAATTTGCCTATGCCCTTATACTCACTTTTCGACGACTACGGCCATACTTTCAAGCTCACACTATCAGAGTACGAACCAATCAACCTTTAAAAAGCATTTTACAGAAAACGATCTTAGCTGGAAGAATTCTACAATAGGCAGTCAAGTTGTCCGAGTTCGATCTTAAGTATGAAGCTCGGACAGCCATCAATTCCTAATATCTGGCCGACTTCGTTGCAGAATACACCGACGCCCCAGACACCCCCATAGAGTAGAACCTTTACGTTGACGACTCCTCCAACAAAGCTGGGAGTGGAGCCGAAGTGATCCTAGAAAGTGATCAAGGAACCCAACTCGAACTCTCCTTAAGGTTCGAGTTCCCTGCCTCAAATAACCAAGCCGAGTACGAAGCTCTGCTGGCTGGTTTGAAGCTAGCTAGAGAAGTGGGAGCTCAAAAGCTTAACATTTTTAGCAACTCACAAGTAGTCACCTCACAAATCGAAGGGAGCTACCAGGCCAAGGATCCTACCATGAAAAAGTACCTAGACAAGACCACAGAACAACTCGAATAATTCACGGGATATAAGATCCGTCATATACCTAGAGAACAAAATGCCCAAGTGGATGCACTTTCAAAACTAGCCAGCACCAAACCAGGGGGCAATAATAGAAGCCTCATCCAAGAAACACTGCAAAATATGTCAACCTTAGAAGGAATAAAAGTCTTAAATATATTAGACCAGGACCAAGGTTGTATGACTCCCATAGTCAGCTATCTCAAGTCTGAAACACTCCCCACAGACAAAAAGGAGGCAAAAAGACTAGTACGAGAAGCGCAGTACTACACCATAGTGCACGACGTCTTATATAGGAGAGGAATCTCCACACCTCTCCTAAAATGCGTCCCGACCTCCCCTACAAGGGAAGTTCTTGAGGAAGTCCACAGTGGCATGTGCGGCAATCACCTCGGGCACGAGCTCTTTTCCAAAAAGGTACTCCGAGCTGGTTTTTACTAGCCGACCTTGCAAAAGAAAGCAACAGAGTTCGTCAAAACATGCCTCCCATGTCAGAAGCACGCCAACTTTCACTTCGCACCACCCGAAGAGCTCATTTGTGTTACTTCACCCTGGCCGTTTGCAAAGGGGGGGCTCGACCTCCTCGGACCTTTACCTCAGGGATCAGGGCAAGTCAGGTTCCTCATTGTAGGAATAGACTATTTCACGAAGTGGATCGAGACTGAACCTTTAGCCAATGCCACCACCCAAAGAAGTCGGAAGTTCTTGTACAGAAATATTGTCACAAGGTTTGGGGTCCCATACTCTATTACAACAGACAATGGTACTCAGTTCACCGACACGGGCTTCAGAAACCTGGTAGCCGACTTGAAAATCAAGCACCAGTTTACCTCCGTAGAGCACCCACAAGCCAATGGACGGGTGGAAGCTGCCAACAAAGTCATACTGGCCGGGTTAAAATGGAGACTATAGGACGCCAAGAGAGCTTGGGCCGAAAAGCTCCCGCAAGTCCTATGGGCATACTGAACCACCACACTCCACCACCAGTGAATCACCATTCCGACTTGCTTAAGGAATGGAGGCAATAATTCTCGTGGAAGTAGAAGAAGGATCCCCCGAGAGTGATTCTCTACAACGAAAACACCATCTCCCAAGCTCAAAGGGAAGAGCTCAACCTACTTCCAGAAGTCAAAAAAAGAGTTCGGATCAGAGAGGAAGCCCTAAAGTGTCAAATGGCTCTGAGGTATAATCGGAAGGTAATCCAGCGAAGCTTCACCACCAACGATCTCATCTTAATCCGAAATGATATTGGAGCAGGTCGGTCAGGAGACAGAAAGCTAGCAGCTAACTGGAAGGGACCATACCGAGTTACAGAAGTACTAGGAAAATGCTACTATAAGGTCATGGCATGCCTGCAACCTGAGAAGGTACTATAGTTAGAAAGTAGTAAAGATCTTAGGTCAAGGCGCACTCTTTTTCCTAAAAAGGTTTTTTAATGAGGCGCCAGGCCAAGATCTAAGAAGCTGCCTGACAATTAGATTTCTACCGGTAAAGAATTTTGCAAATAAATTCCCGTTGTAAGTATAGTTTTTAAACCAACAGAAAATCCTTTCGTACAAAAGTTTGGTTGTCACAAGTAACAAAACCCAATAAAATTTATAACTGAAGTATTTAAACCTCGGGTTGTCTCTCAAGGAATTGCAGGGAAGTATGATTTATTATTGGTTATGGAAAAAGGTATGTTTTTGGGTTTTTGAAATAGGGAACAAGTAATTTAAATAGCAAGAAAATAAATTAATAATTAGAAAAAATCATGGCAAGGTATAATAACTGGAAATTCCATCCTAGTTATCCTTATCAGGTATGATGAAAATTGTTTAGTGCTCCCACTTAGTTAACCCTTACTGAATAAAGGAAAGTCAAGTGGACTAATCAACTTGATTCCTCAAGTCCTAGTCAACTCTTATGGAAAGACTAGCTTTAGAGGGATCCAAATCAATCAGCAATTTCCAATTCTCAATCAACCGCTGAGTTTGACAACTCAAGTGTCACCAATTACTTAACCAAAGCCAAAAGGGAGAAAAATCTAAATTATTTATATCATAAATAGAAGAAAGCAATTATAAATCTGAAATACCTCAAATTGTATTAAATAAAGAAATCAAATCTAACATGGAAAAGTTCATAAATCAAATTGGGGAAAATAAACAACTAAGTGATAAAGTAAATAAAAGTAGAAGAGAAATTAAATTAAAGGAACACTGAACCTGGAATGAAGAAGCAATCCTAAAATTAAGAGAAATCCTAATCTTAAAACCTAAGAGAACCTCTTTCTCTAAAACTACATCTAAAACCTAAAATTATGAATTATGAATGTTGTATGAATTGTCTTTTGAGTCTCTGCACGTTCCCTGGCTTTATTCTGTGTTTCTAGGCCGAAAACTGGGTCAAGACGCGGCCCAAAATTGCTCCCAGCGTATTCTGTTAATTCTGCAGATCGCGCAGGTCACGCGTACGCGTCAGTCATACGTGCGCGTCATTTGGTGTTTTTCCTTGTCATGCATACGCGTCGTCCATGCGTGCACGTCATCTTGCAGAACTCCATTCCACGCGTACGCGTCAGGCACGCGCAGCGTCGCTACAATTTTTTCCATTCCGCGTGCTCGCGTGAGCCATGCGCGTGTGTCAGTGTTCGCTGGTCATCTCTTTAGTTTCTTGTGTTTCTTCCATTTTTGCCAGCTTCCTCTCCATTCTCTAAGCCATTCCTGCCCTATAAAGCCTGAAACACTTAACACACGGATTACAGCATCGAATGGTATAAAGGAGAATTAAAATATACTAATTAAAGATCTTTAGGAAGCAAGTTTTCAACCATAGAATAAAACTTAGGAAGGAATTATAAAATCATGCAATTATTATGAATAAATGGGTGAAGACTTGATGAAACCATTAAATTAAACACAAGATAAACCATAAAATAGTGGTTTATCACTGCCCGACCTAGAAGGGTAAGCACTCTCATGTACATTCTTATTTATGTTTTTATATCATTATTATTTGAATGAAAGTTGTCAATTCCCTAAAAAGTTTTCTACCAAGACACATTACTCTAAGCTCATAAAACGCGAAATTCATCGCCCGATTAAAAGAGGTCGGCAAGGTGAAGCGATAAGAGCAAGATAATGCAAGAAGTTATAAAAAGTAACCCAGAAAAAGTGGCCTGACGAGGTCTAACTAAAATGGGATTACTAAAAATAACTTGAGAAGGCCCGACAGAGAAGTCGGACCAGTGAAAGGATCACTAAAAAGGGACAAAAAAATCTCGCAAAGGCCAAATAAAGGTTAATAAACCAAGGCTTGAAATGCTTAGCTATAAAGGTACAAGCCTGGAAAAGGATCTTACCTAAAGCTAGAAGCGCGACCTCGAGACGCAGCTAAAAGGTCATCCAAACTATAAAGAAAAGGTTCCCCCTCGGAACACTACCTAAAAAGTTGTTGGAATATGACTAAAAGCTCGAGCAACGAAGCCATATAGGTCGACGTCAGCTAAGAAGAGGCGCAACTCAAAGAAACAAATATGACCTCGAGAAAAGAACAAGTAAAAAGCAAAAAAGGTTGAAAAACAACTTAAGGATCAAAAGTGCTTAGCTAAAAGGGTATAACTCCGCTCAAAGAAAGCACGATCTCAAAACAGGGCTACAAAAATCGTTCGAACAAACTAAAAAGGTTCTATGTAAAGGACACTAAAAAGTTGTCGGACAAGTTACTAAAAGGCCGAACATTAAGCCACAAGGACAACTCCGCCAAAGCAGAGGGTTGACAACTCAAACTCAAAGCAAGGCATGATCCAAAAAGGCAAGGGTAAAAAACCCACATTACCACTCAAAGGAGGTCGGACTGGGAAGTACCAAACCTCTATAAAATCCACAAGGGTCGCAAAAGTGAACCTCCAAACATTAAAGGTTTGACTGACATATTAGCAAAACACATCCTTCAAATTAAAACATTAAAGACTCAAAGGCTGCCTAAAGGGCCCCCAAGAGTTTAAAGTGTTTGTTTTTCAAAAAATAAAGTTGCCAAGAAGCAACCCAATGTCAAAAGTCAGCCACAGAAATCTACAAAAACCAAACAAGTTCAAAGTCCACAAGTCAGACTATACCAGTACACAAGCATAAAAAAGGAAACAACAAGTTATAGGGGATCCAAATTCGCCCCAGTGGCAAGATCCTTGGGAGGAAGAGGAGGAGGAGGCATGGTCGAGATAGGGGTAGCATTGACAACTCCATCTGGCCCGTTCAGGATATCCACATCTGGCTCAGGCTCTGGAGGGACCACCTCGGTAGAAGGAGTCGGAGATGCTGAAGCTGCAGAAGCCTTAGATAGTGGCACGAGAGGAGGACCTTCATCTTCATCATCAGGGGCAAGCACAATCTTGCCATCCTCCACCACATTGTCCATACAAAGTAAAGAGAGGTCGAGCTCGGGAGCAAGAACCTGGACTTGAGCCTTTAGATTTTCATACATCTCGGTCACAGTGCTCACCATATGGCCCTGAAGCTCGGCATAATCATCTTCGGCATACTGAAGCCTCTCTTTAACCTCCAACAGTTCTTCATAGGTGCGGGTATAACTCTCTTTATATTTCTTAGCCGCCTCCTCAGCCAGATGTGCAGTCGCCTCTGCAGCAGTAGTCCGGGTCTTCTCCTTCTCCACATCCATCTCCAACCTAACAACCCTGGCATCAAGTTCATCCTTCAGACCCTTAATTCTATCATACTCAGATTTGGCATCCTCCATAAAGGCCTTGGTCGCATGAACCGGGGAGTCCTGCATAACTCGAGACAAGGCTGCACCAAGGTTGGCCATCCGAATACTGTTACTTGCAACGAAGTCGAGATGATGGAGGATAGAAACATCATCCAAAGGAACTTTGCCATAAGGAGCTATCAACTCCGTAGCAAAACCAACACCATCAAATTCTTCATTGTTCAGATCATAAGCCCCAGTGGTCTTTTGCTTCTTGGGAGGAGGACCAGCAGCAGTAGGAGAGGAGGCAGCACCAGAACATGTTTGCAAAGGGTCAGAGGGGACTGTCCGAACTCGCGGGGTCAGAATGATCTTCCTCGGACCCTGAGATTCAATGGCTGGCTTCTTAGGAGACAACTGTGCAGAAGAACCCTCCCCAAATTCTTCTTTGACAAGTTCTGAACTGCCATCACCTTCTTGGCCTTCCGGAAAGACTTCATAGAATCTGAAGATTTTACTACTTCTGAAAAGGAAGCCAGGAAAATAGTTACACAGTAGAATTCAAAAGAGAAAAACCAAGAAAAACTAAAGGTAACCACTGGTGCAGAATTTCTAACCACAAACTAACCGGCAAGTGCACCGGGTCGTACCAAGTAATACCTCAGGTGAGTGAGGGTCGATCCCACGAGGAATGATGGATTAAGCAACAATGGTTGAATGATTGGCTTAGTCAGACAAACAGAAAAGAGTGTTTTGGTATTCAAAAGCATTAAACAATAATTTGGAAAATTAATAAAGCAAGCAGTAAATAGGTTGTGAAATATAAATGGAGAAAACAGTTAAGGTTTTAGAGATATCTATCTTCCGGATTGACTTTTCTTACTAACTATTTTAATCATGTAAGATTCAATTCATGGCAAACTATATATGACTAAGCCCTAATTCCTTAGACCTTCTTAGTCTACTCTAACTTTCATCAACTGCCAATTCCTTGATCACTTAATTCCAATTAAAGGATGAAGTTCAATTCTAGTTTATATGCCACAAAAATCCTAATCACCCAAATATAAGAGGATTATATGTCATGTATCCCGTTAAGTCCAGATAATTAGAAGTTTAGGAGAAATTGTTTTCAAGCTGTTGTTCAAGTAAAGAGCTTTTCCAAGTTATACAAGAACTCAATTAGAACAAGGGTCATACTTCCGTTCCACCCAAATTCATAAGATAAAGAATGAAAACAATTCTTGAAAGAGAAATCAATACATGAATTAAAATAGAAAAATAATAGTATCAATCCATACAATAGATAGAGCTCCTAACCTTAACAATGGAGGTTTAGTTGCTCATGGTTCAGAGAGAAAATAAGGATTCTGAAAAACTGTAAATTGCGGAATGAGGTAGAAGAGAAGAGATGAGCCCGAAGGGCTAATTCTTTTCCCTTTTTATATCTAATTCTAATTAATGTAAAATATATTTTCTAAAAATTAAATAATATATTTTCCTAATTATAAATAAAATAAAAATTAAATCAAAATTAATTAATTTCAGCGCAGCTTTGTATAAGTGCTTGGGGACCACTTGGGGCATTCGGATCCACGCTGAACTTGGAAATTTCCAAGTTCAGCGGGGAGGAGACAACAGCATTTTGCTTCTTTCCCTTTGAGTCCATGCTGAACTTGGCTTTTTCCAAGTTCAGCGTGGGATGTGGCGTGTGCTTCCCTGGGAGCTTTCAAGTTCCACGCTGAACTTGGCAGGGGCCAAGTTCAACGTGGAGGAGGCAAAGGTTGCTGGAGAAGACGTATGCACTATTATATATCGTTAGAAAGCCCTGGAAGTTAGCTTTCCAATGCCGCTAAAATGACGTCAATTGGACCTCTGTAGCTCAAGTTATTTTTGTTTGAGTACAAGGAGGTCAGGATTGACAGCATCATTCGCTTTCTCCTCTTTCTGCTACAAAACTCCGTCAAATCCCTTCGAATGCTACCTGAAATAAATAGAATTGTACACAACTTAAAGTAGCATCCATAGTAGCTAAAAGATATTTAAATTTTGATTAAACTTAGCAATTCAGGTGCAAATTCACAAGGAAAAGATAGATAAGATGCTCACGCATCACAACACCAAACTTGAATTGTTGCTTGTCCTCAAGCAACCGAAATAAGTGCATGATTAAGATGTGAATTTGCATGAGAAGTGAGACTTCAGTTATGCTCAAGTCTATTCTTAAAGTGGGGTTTATTCATTGTAACTCTGAACAGTTTTAGCATCTCACTCTCTTTTGAATCAGAGGAATGTCAGTGTCATGCGGAATTAGAATCCGGATCATATTATGAATTCTCTGATCTCTATACTCCAGTTTAATCCTTGAACACAGCAAGATTTAACTTAATTCTCTTTTCTTTGGTGCTTTGCACCTTGAGCCTAGCCGTGACTTTAAATGTTTTGTCTCAAAATTTACTTGACACAGAAACACCACAAGCACTTGACTGGGGAACTCTTTTGAAGTTCTAATTTTTCTTTCAGTTACTCCCAGACAGTGGTGCTCAAAGCCTTGGGCATACTCTGCCAAATGCAATTGGTCTCGACTTTAAATATTCTGTCTTAAGGTTTACTTGACACAAGAACACCACAAGCATATGACTAAGGAAACAACTCTTTGAGCTTTTAATCATGTCTGACCTTCTTAGTCATTGATGCTCAGAGCCTTGGACCTTGCTTTTATTTTTCTTTTGCTGTTTCTTTTGCTTCAAGGATTAAGCTTTCACAAATTTCAAAGAAGTCATAATAGTTCTCTAAATTCTTGTTCCTTATACATCAACATCCTTTGATTCAAATTCAAATATGCACTGTTCATGTCATTCATTCATAATCACAAATAATACCACCACATTTAAGTAAATAAGACTATTCTTTAATATAAACTCAATTTCTCATGCAATACATCACTTCTTTTTTATTTTCTTCTTGATTTCAAGCTCAATGAGTAATACATGAGACAACCTTTCAGAATAAAAATCAAATAGCAAAATAAACAGTACATTAAACTAGAACTTAAAAATTGAAATAACAATTGATCATGCAATAACAAAAAATAAAATAGCAGAAAACCGGAACATAACATAGTAAGAACGGAAAGGAATATAGAATGAAAAGAACTCAACCACCTGAGTTATCCTAGTAGCTATCTCATTCTTCTGGCTGTGCTCCTCCGTGAAGATGATTTGCCTCCCTTTGGTGCTATTAAAATAAACAGAAAAACCACAAGCGAAGCGACAACACCAAACTTAAAAGTTTGCTTGTCCTCAAGCAAAGAAGAACTGAAAACAGGAAGGGACAGAATAAGACGTGCGAAGGAGTAAAAACAAATATTATGATAAAAGATGAATAAAGTGATAAAAAGACAAGAGAGGTTAAAATATATATATCATTTTTTATTATTTTTTTAATTATTTTTTTATTTTTTTATTTTTATTTTTTTTAATTATTATTATTATTTTATATATATTATTTTTTTATTTATTTATTTATATATATAAGGGGGG
>NC_029792.2:29714156-29718266 GCF_000816755.2 Arachis ipaensis
TTTATATATATTATTTTTTTATTTATTTATTTATATATATAAGGGGGGAGGGGGATAATGGATATATACGTGTATATAAGGGGGGTAGTAAGAGAATTATGTATATAAAATGGAGGGTATATATAATTATATATATAAGGGAAGGGGGAGTGGAAAGCTGTATGGGATTAGGAGGGGGGAATAGGTAATTGAGGTGTGGATTGCATGCTCCACGCTGAACTTAGAGGATACCACGTTCAGCGCTAACGCTCTTTTTTTTTCTTTTTTTTTTAATCCCACGCTGAACTTGAAGTTTCAAGTTCAGCGTGAACCTTGGCCTTTTTACTCTTCTTTACGTCGTTCTCTATGCTGAACTTTGAATTTTTCAAGTTCAGCGTGGGTCTTCGACCAAAATCACACAAGTTACGTCGTATGCCACGCTGAACTTGGAATTTTTCAAGTTTAGCGTGGACTTGGCAGAGGCTTCCTTCCAAATTACACGCACACTCCACGTTGAATTTGGAATATTCCAAGTTCAGCATGGAGCTGACAGAATTGACCTTCTCCAGAATGTTCCTAAAATTTTTCTAAGTGTCCGGTTCCTGTTTTAAAAATTCTGCATGATCAAAACACAAGTAAAACAAAATAAAAATAGTAAAAACTAAATAAAAAAATCAAACAAATGATATAATCAACTCAATGGAAAAATAACTAAGGATACGAATCATCAGGTTGCCTCCCGACAAGCGCTTCTTTACCGTCACTAGCTTGACGGTCAGCTCTTCTAAGGAGGAGGATCATAGGGGCTCAGCTCTTCACCCCTTACTATGAACTTCTTTCCTGTGTCTCCATAAAGTAGCTCAATATGCTCCAGAGAGAGGATTATGTTTACTGTATAAATCCACACTAGATTGCTACTCAACACCACTTTTATTCTTGGAGAGAAACCTTCAGTGGGAATCTTTTTGTTTCTCCATCCTCTGGGTACTTTCTTCTTTTTGGGAACCTCCTCCTTGGTGAATGATGCATTCCCAACACCAAACTTAGGTTTGATGTCAGGAGAGATTTTATTGGTTGTCACTAAAGGAGGTTTGAGCTACAATTTCTGCTGGGCATCATCAGGGGGTTCTTGATGGTTTGGATCAATAAGCTCAATCTGCATGCACCTCTTTTCTTCAGCTGCTGAATGTATATCTTTGAAAACATGAAAGACCAGTTGCTCATTATGCACTCTAAGCACTCATTCACCTACTTCTACATCAATTAGAGCTCTCTCAGTGGCTATGAATGGTCTTCCTAGAATTATAGAGGCGTTCTCATCCTCCCCTGTGTCAAGAATCACAAAATCTGCTGGGAGGAAGAACTTACCCACTTTGACTAAGATATTCTCCACTAATCCGTATGCAGGCTTCATAGATTTGTCTGCCATCTATAATGCTATCTTCGTGGATTGTACCTCTTGGATTTGCAGTTTCTTCATCACAGACAGGGGCATTAAATTGATGCTTGCTCCCAGATCACATAACGCTTTCTCAAAGGTTGTGCTCCCAATGGTGCATGGAATTTGAAAGCTCCCTGGATCTAGCATCTTCTTTGGTAAGTGATTCTGAATG
This sequence comes from Arachis ipaensis, assembly GCF_000816755.2. Classification (NCBI taxonomy): domain Eukaryota; kingdom Viridiplantae; phylum Streptophyta; class Magnoliopsida; order Fabales; family Fabaceae; genus Arachis; species Arachis ipaensis. The sequence goes on from NC_029792.2 coordinate 29,715,749, forward strand.
ATGGCACTGCATTCTTTAGTCAAGACCGCTGTCTCATCTCCCTTTAAAGGCTTCTTCTTTGACAACAACTCCTTCATGAACTTGACATAAATAGGCATTTGCTCCAAAACCTCAGCAAAAGGAATATTGATTTGTAACTTTCTGAAGACTTCAAAGAACTTTGAAAACTGCTTATCCTTGGTCTCCTTTTGAAGTCTTTGAGGATATGGCATTTTAGGCTTGTACTCAGGAGCCTTTGGCAATGTAGGATAAGTGTCAAGAGAGTTTGGGAATAGGTTGTCTGCACGCTTTGGAGGGACATGCTCTACTTCTTCCTTCTTCTCCTCTGGAGCTTCTTTTTCAACGGGCTGCTCACTAACTTGTGCTTCCAGACTTGCTACTTGTCCATCTATCAAGGTGATAGCTGCATTCCTCTCTTGGATTTGAAATTGTGTTACCAGGAAGGCTATTAGTGGTCCTCTGATCAATTTCATTAACTCTTGTGGCTATTTGACCCATCTGAATCTCTAAATTCTTGATTGATGCTCTGGTTTTCTGTACAAAACTCTTCATCATCTCCCAATTAGCATCTTTTTGGGATTTAAAGTTTGCCTGCTGAGACTGAAACTGGCGGTTATTGTAATTGTTCTGTTGGAAGCCACCTTAAGAATTATTGTTAAAGTTTTGAGGTCTCTGAGGTTGGTCTCTCCACCCAAAAATTGGGTGATTTCTCCACCCTTGATTGTAGGTTTGAGAATAGGGATCATTATTGGGATTTCTAGGAGCACTCCCCATGTAATTGACCTGTTCAGAAGGGGATTGAGTGTAATCATAATTATTATTTTGCACAAAATTACCTGCCATGTCATAGGAGGCCTCTTGAGGTGGATTTTGGGTGTTGATAGCTGAGACTTGCATGCCACCCATCTGCTGAGTAAGTAGATTTATTTGCTAAGACATAAGCTTGTTCTGAGCAAGAAGAGCAGTAACAGCTTCCACTTCCAATACGCCTCTCTTCTGAGAGGTCTCAGAGTTCACAGGATTCCTGTTAGATGAGTATAAATATTGGTTGCTAGCAACCAATTCAATAAGCTCAATAGTCTCCTCTGGTGTCTTTTTCTTTTGCAATGAACCACCTGCAGAAGTATCTAAGCTCATCTTGGACATCTCACCCAAGCCTTCATAAAAGATATCTAGTTGGGTCCATTTGGAGAACATGTTCGGAGGGCATTGCCTAGTCAGTAGCTTGTATCTCTCCCAAGCTTCATAAAGAGTTTCACCTTCCTTCTGCCTGAAGGTTTGAACCTCCAACCTAAGCTTAGTCAGCTTCTTTGGTGGGAAACATTTAGTGAAAAATTCAGTAACAACCTTTTCCCAAGTATTCAGACTCTCCTTTGGTTGGGAATCTAGCCACAGCTTTGCTTTATCCCTCAGAGCAAACAGAAAAAGCATGAGTCTGTACACTTCAGGATTCACTCCATTTGTCTTCACAGTATCACAAATCTGCAGAAAATCAGATATAAATTGATTTGGATCTTCATGAGGAAGTCTACGATACTGGCAATTTTGTTGCACCAGGGTGACCAATTGTGGCTTCAACTCAAAGTTGTTTGCAGCTATAGGAGGCACCACAATACTTTTTCCATAAAGATCCGCAGTAGGGGCAGAATAAGAGCCAAGCCCTCTCCTTTGTTGATCATCCCCATTCGGATTTGCCACATTGGCATTAACAGCATTATTATTATCTATAGTGGACTTTGTAGACTTGTAAAGTATTGCTTGTTGTAAACGCCGCCTGAAAGTTCTTTCAGGTTCAGGATCAAAGTCTAAGAGATGTTCTTGGTCTCTGTTCCTGCGCATAAACAAACAGAAAACAAAAAAAGATGGGACTTTCTACGTCAGAGTGCAGAGAAGTCCCTGTGAGGTAACCTGTGTAAAATAAATAAAATAAAAAAACACTAAATAAATAAAGCAAACAATTCAAAAATTATAAAAAAAAATTAAAGTGAAAATTTCAAAATATTTTTTCTCTTTTTTTTTAAAAATTTGAATAGAAAAATTAAAATAAAAATAATTAGGTAACACCAAAGTTAATTTCAAAACTTAAGAGAAAACTAATTGATAGAAAACTTGAAAATTAAAGCCAAGAAGCAAATAAAACTAATAAAATAGAAAATTAAAAAATAAAAATAATGCAAGGAGCAAATAAAACTAAAATGAAATATAAATAAAAAAAATTTAAAAAAAGCTAAGAAAATAAAAGACAAATAACTAAACACGATAACTAAAAAAATTATAAGAACTAATAAGCGAAAATAAAAATTGAAAAGGGAAGTAAAACGAAATGGACACACACAGGGGGGTGTGAACGAAAAGCAAGAAAAATAAAGAAAAAAAATTGGAAAACAAAATAACTAATGCAAAAAGAAAACTAACTAAAGAAAAAAAATATATCTAATCTAAGCAATCAAACAACGAGTAGTTGTCAATCACAGTCAATCCCCGGCAACGGCGCCAAAAACTTGGTGCGGAATTTCTA